>NW_023270158.1:5687797-6152527 GCF_011800145.1 Mirounga leonina | reverse complement strand
CCCCCCCCCCCCCCCCCCCCCCCGCTTAAAACCTTTCAATGACTTCCCGTTGATCCCAGAATAAAGTCCAAACCCCCTTAGCTCATGAGCACAGGGATCAGGCCCTTGCTTATTCTTTACTACTTTATTGTGTGTTGCACTCACACCATACCAATTATGGGCATGTTCTTTTATGATTTGCCCCACTGAGAATTCCTCCCGCTGAGATCCTTCTTTGCTCCCTTCCCTGCTTGGCTAATGACTATACAATCTTTAAGAGGTGGCTCAAGCATCACCTCTTACTGGAAGCCTTCCATGACCCCTCCCATCTCCAGAATGAGAGAGGTTCCCACCTATGTACCATCCAAGAACCCTCTGCTTACGTCATTCACCCTGTGTCAGAGCCACTCCCTCATCATAGCTCGAGATCTTGGGGACAGAGTCTCTTTCTCACCTTAATGTTCCTAGTGTCTAGCATCCTTCCTGGATCTGAATGACTAATCAAATTTATTTGGGAAGTAGAGAAAGTGCTATTGAAAATAGAGATCTCATATTACGCAGGGGGTTAAAAATATCGATTATAGGGTAGTGTATAGAAAACCACTCAAACACACCTAAAACTCAAGAAATAGAAAAATATCAGCTCCCCAGAAGAGCCTTGGTGTGCCCCCTCTCAGGCATTACTGCCCCAAGATAAGCACGGTAAATTCGTTTTGCCTGGTTTTGAACTTCAAATGAAGGAGAGCAAACCATACGCTGTCTTTGTGTCTGGCTTCTTTCACTCAACATTTCATTTATGGGCTCCAACTATGCTGCCACTGTAGTTTGTTCGTTCTCATTTCCGTATAGTATTCCATTATGCAAATACACCACAGTATATCCAAACTACTATCATCATGCACTATTTGGATAGTTTCTGGTTTGGGGCTTTTACAGAGTGCTGTGATTTGTATTTGTATTTTAAAGTTCTTCTGTTAAGGCACTTATTTTGTTGGTGGAATCACTTTCCCCAAGGAATGCCTTCAGCTAAGGCCTTAATTCCAAGCTAATTGCACATTCTCTTTTTCACTCGTCGACTTAATTAGAGCTGGATCAGTGAGGTCAAAAATGGCCGATCAATTATCAAAGGTTTGAGGAGTAAAAGCAACCATCTAGGACAAATGTAGTTTACAAGTTGAAGCAAACAAGCACAATTTTCTACCCCAAACGTTCTAACAGGCAGTTTCCTGTAAACATTCAGTCTCAGAGTTACAAGTCAACAGTCTTTAGAGGTAGGAAAACAAACATTGCAATAGTATAGAAATGCTCTTTGCTCTTTCTTAGTCAATAGCCTTAGAAGTTAACCTTTATACTAACAATACATAGAAGTCAAGATTTAGCTTAAAGGTTGTGAAAACTGATATGTAAATATTTGCTGAATTTCTTCCTTATCTGTCTAAGCAAAGGGCTATGGTTAATCCAGCGAAATGCATTGTCAAAATGCTTGTGTCAGCGTCGGAAACTCTCTCCCCAGGTTTTTCCACGTACTGCTATTTGCAACTTGGAGCTTCTGGTTTCAATGTTTATGTTAACTGAGGCTGAATCAAAGATACTCACGACTTGTTTTATTGTCTACCATGGTGTATATATAAATTCATCCAATGATTACTAGAAGTTTCGCTGAATTGAACTGAATTAAATAATGTTTTGGGAAATAATTAAGAAGTAAAGACACCACGGGGTGTTCTTATGGCTTCATTGTATTCCCTCCTTTACATTTCTATATTTTGGAGCTGTAAACTAGGGAAAGGTGGTATGATTACTAATGACTTGACTGTTAAATTAAGGTCAAGTCAAGCATGACCTTGAGATAGCTTGAGCAAGCACCTTATATAGAAGAGATAGAGACAAAAGGTATGGGAAGAAAAAAACAAGTGATGTTTCTTTAACATGTTGAATTAGAGAGAATTGGCTAGACAAGCCACCAGCAATAAACAAAATGGGCAAATTAGCAGCATATCTGAGAAACACTGAAAGGATCCCAAGTTAAAACAGGGAAGATGGGAAGGAACTCTATGAATAGGAACATATTAGAAGCAAATAAGTAAACATTTCTGTAGTGCACGTGTGTGCAGGAGAGACACAAATCTGTGAAAAGATGCCTACTCTCAAAAAAAAAAAAAGAAAGAAAACTAATTTATGACAAATGGGTGGGGAGCTAAGGGCCCAGATGGAGCTTGTTGTAGATTGGGTTTCCCAGAGATGAGAATTCACATGAAAGTGGTTCATGAGGAGGTATTCCCAAGTAGGCCGGTCGGAAGGAGGCCTGGGAAGGGAAGAAGACCAAGCAGGGGTGCGGCAGCCAGCAAAGCCCCAGGGAGGGTAACTTGGCCTCGCTCCTGAGGTGCTCTGGGGGTTGTGCAGGTCACACCTCAGAGTTGTCCCCATCCAGAGCACAGGGACTGGAGTGTTTGCTACTCCTGGACTGTCGGTCATTGGTCAAGGGCTACCCATGAGGGTACCTCCAACTCTCTCTCTGCGCAAGCAAAGTAGGTGCCAGCAGGCTGGGGGTCCTCCCGCAAGGAGACGCAGGTGCTGTTGTTGAGAGCATGCACGCTGGGGGCAGATGCGTGCAGCAATGCTGAGGTGACCCAGTGGGGTAAGAGGCCCAGCTCTGACAGCATCTGCTGCAGAGCCCAGAAGCATCATTACTGAAACTGGGGCAACATCTCCACAATCGATGGAGCAAGCAGGGCAGAGAGTGACAAATGAGATGCACTGCGGCTGCGGCCTGGGGCAGAGAGAGAGAGAGAGAGACCCTTCGCCCTCTGAATGTGCAGTTGAGATAAAGTAGGCTGAAGCGTCAAAGGCAGCCATGATGGGCAACATCGAGAAAACGAAGGGCACACCAGATAGAATGTCAGACGAACGGTCAAAGTGAGCCCTGAGTGTATTCGAGTCCCTCATTCTAGTTATTCCTCTGTTTTGCTATGATTTTAGATTCAGACACCAGTTGATTCTCCTTTTGGCTTTATTCTACATTTACTGAGCACCTATGCCAAGCCCTGCTCGAGGGCTGAGGCTATGGAAGTGAATAAAGCCCTCTGCCCTTATGGAGCTTACAATCTCAGGGGGCAGACAGCCAACTATATTTGTGAATTCGTTATCTCACCCCTCCCCAGACTATAAGCTCCATTTTTTAATATACATCTAAAAATAATGCAGTGTCCCAAAGGGACAAGTGCTAAGGTGAAAAAAAGCAAATCTGAGTAAGCAGAGCGAAGAATGAGGAGAGATTTGTAATAATAGGACTGACAAGGGAGGCCTTTCTGCAGGGGGACCTCTGAGCCGAGACCTGAATGAAGTGAGGGTGTGGGCGGGGCGAGGACCCAGGCAAGGAGTAGAATTTCTGTCAGTCACAACCAAAAGAGTCTTGAAATCCTAATGACTATTTTGAAAACATCGGGTTTCGTGGGACTGTGTTTGAGCAGACCTACCATGGCCCCAGTGGTCAAGGGAGGTATTCCTTCTGTGTCTCGTCTTGCCCAGAAGGTTCTAGTCGAGGGCCCTGGCATTGTGCTTCGCCTAGCCAGTCGGGGCCAAGTGTGCACAGAGCTGTGGCCCATCCCACCGGCTGAAGTGTGGTGGGCTGGGGGAGTCTCCTTTGTGGGAATTTGGATTACAACACTGGAGTTTTTCTTTCCTGGTTTACTCATAAAATGAGGGTTTTTTTTAATTTGCTTATGTGCCGTCTTCAGACTTTGTGTTCGAGGGGAGATTCTTTGTTTTGGCTTTTGTTTAAATCAGGCTTATGGAGGTATCATTTTCACAGAGTAAAATTCACCCTTTCTCCGTGTACAGTTCTTTGCTTTTTCACACACACACACACACACACACACACACACACACACACACACAGTCGGGCTAACTCCACCACCATCAGCACCCAGATAGCTTTTTGTACCACAAGGATGCATCCTTGAGAACTCCTTATTAGATCCTTTTTTCTCTCTTTGCTGACCGGTCAGGGATGCTGAGATACACAAGCATGAAAATAAAGTCAGTACTTCAAAACTGAGACTGAATCTTTGCCTGGGAGTTTAAGTTATAGTAGATAAACCAACTGCTATATAATAATCATTACCAAACATAATGTCTTGATATTAATTGAGCAGTTTCTTTTAGATACAAAACCAGAAAATGGTTAATATTTGACAATTGCAATCTTTACCTGGAAGTTTGAACTGTCAGGAATTGACAAATTTTATTACATAATAATGTGAACACATACGTTTTAAGAATAACTGTTTCTTCTTGGTAAACAACTGCTATTTAGTTAAGGTGGGCTATTCCTTTGGGAATCATCTTTTTCATAGTGCGCTCACGATGCTAGCTTTAAGATGGGATGTGGAAAACCTGGTTCCTTCCGTCACCCCGGACTCCCTCCTGCAGCCTCCATCAGTGATCTTCACTAACTTCCCAGGGCTATTTCTTCACTTCTATTCTCAACATGCCAGGTCTCACCCATCTGGGGGGAAAATTCACTGAGTCATTTTCTCTTAAATCCAGCTGGGTTCCCAGTAGCTAACATTGGTTGAGTGCCAGCAAATTGATAGTTGCTTTATGGTCATTATCCCACTTTATTCTCACAAACCCTAGGATGCAGGCCCCCCATCCAATCAGAAGATTCAGCAAACGCCTTTATAGTTTTTGAACACCTGAATAGGAACATTAGCAAACTTGTTTGGTGCATTCACCATGAGACATTCACTAGATAATCCATTAGAATGAGAGCTCCACGAAGCAAAGACACATCTTATTACACCTGTGCCCCCAGCCCTGACACGTGGTAGGCACTCATTAGATACTTGCTGAAATTTTTTAAAAAGCCTAAGGAAAAGTGCCACAGGACAAACGGATGGAATACAGATGGTGACTCACTGGCTCACCGTGCTGTGGTACTTGACCTTGCCTCGGTAGAGGGCACCGTAAAGATGCGCTCCATGGGAATTACACTAGTTAGGATGGACTAACTGCTGAACCAGATAGACGTGAGACTGGACAGTGGCTCAAATACAGTGGCATTGTATTTCTTGCTCACTGACTAGTACTCAGCAGGTCGACAGATCAACAGGGCGTTCTCCTCCATGCAGTCATTCAGGATGCAGGCTGATGGAGACGTTACTACCTTCAACATGTGGGTCCCAGGTTGCCCTGGGAGTCATTTCATTTCAGCCAGCCAGAAGGGGAACGAGACTGAAGGGGGGGCACTTGGGAGTCCTTCCGGTACCAAGCGTGAAACTAGCAGGTAGCAGTTTCTATGGTAGCCAGCCTTCAGGATAGCCCCGACAAGCCCTGCCTCCTGGTATTCATGATCATGTGGAGCCCCCTCCCACACCGAATGGGGTTGATCTATGTAACAAATAAGATACTGCAGAAATAACAGTGTGTGACTTACAAGGCTGAGTCTTACTCTGTTGACTCACTCACTCTGAAGGAAGCTAGCTGCCATAGTAAGAGGCCATTCGTATATCCCCATGGAGGGGCCCATGGGCCTCCCACCAACAGCCATGTGAGTGAGCCAGCTTGGAAATGGAAACCAGCCCTGAGCAAGGCTTCAGATGGCTGTAGTCCCAGCCCACATCTTCACTGCAGCCTCGCAAGAGAGCCTGAGTCAAACCACCTAATTAATACACTCCTGACGGCCTGACCTCAAGAACTCTGGAGATAACAAATGTCTCTTGTTTATAGCTGCTAAGTTTCAGGGTCATTTGTTAAGCAACAACAGATTAGGAATACATTTCCACTCATTAGTTAGACATCAGCCACGTGCAAAGGAAGCTGGGAAATGTAGTCTAGCCCACCAAGAAGAGGAGAACATGGATTTTGCTAAGCAGTCAACAGACCATTCCACAGGAATAGACAGAATAATAACCAGAATAAAATCAAGCAGAAATAGAATTGAGGGCGCCTGGGTGGCTCAGTTGGTTGGGCGACTGCCTTCGGCTCAGGTCATGATCCTGGAGTCCCGGGATCGAGTCCCGCATCGGGCTCCCTGCTCGGCGGGGAGTCTGCTTCTCCCTCTGACCCTCCTCCCTCTCATGCTCTCTGTCTCTCATTCTCTCTCTCTCAAATAAATAAATAAATAAATCTTTAAAAAAAAAAAAGAAATAGAATTGAGAACCCAGTAGCATAGAGCTACTGGACATACTTAGCCCTTCTATCCATCTTCGCAAAGTCCACCCACCCTAACTGGCCATCTCTAGTCCTAGCCTCCTTCATGACATTGTCTCTATGCCCCTCAGGCCACATTCCCCCCTCTCTCCCCTCTGAACGCCTGTGCACTTCTTGGCTTGATCTCTTCTGTATGCAGCAATAAATGTCACTAGTTCAGAGACAGGAGGCATGATTTGATATTGAATCGTGTGTTTCCTTTTGATAGCTCTTAGATCACTGTCTAGGGCAATTATTTAACTTTTCATGTCTGTATATCTTGTCTTCCCAATTATATTTAAGATCTTGGAGGGCAGAGACCAGTGGAGGTAGATGATCTGTGATTTGTGACCACATCAGCTCAATAATATGTAAAGTGATTTATTGGAACCACCAAATTAATCTTAATGGGAGTTGAATTTTAATAGGAACTCAGTCCCTTCCCTAGATCACTAAACCTGTGATCATAGCTATGTGTTTAAGATTCTCTTGGTGAAGCATTAGATCATATCCTCAGTGGTACCTAGCACAAGGGTAGTCAATGAACATCATTTGAACGTCATTTTAACAGCAACTGCAAAAGAGAAACTTGATAACATTTGGTATAAAAGAAATATAATACATACAAAATATTCAGTAAAAATCGTTTTTAATCTGGATTTATTTTGACATCACTTGCTCACCTCTGGTTTAGGAGATCCCAATCAACTTCAAATTTTAACCACTTCTTGGTTTGATAAAAGCAGCCATCATATTGCCAGCAAATGTTTATTTCATTTACTCTCATTAACTGCTCCTCATGATATATATTAGTCATTTAAAATAATTGCAGAAGCTCTATGTTCACCTTCCATTTGAATCTTAGCTTGATGTTGAAAGTAATGGCTCAAGGACTGACAAGTAGATATTGCTTATAATAAATTTATGAAGAGTTTATGAAGTGTGTGCACTGTTCTTTGTCAGGCATCTTGTAGCTAAACATAGCAAGCAGCCCATTTAAAGTAACAATGCTCACAGTAGAAGCTTTTAAGAGTGATCACAGAATGCAGTTCCTCAAAAAGGCCATGATAAAAAGTCTCCTTATGATCAATTACTTCTGCTAACAAATACTTTGGTGACAACTTTGATATTTTATGTTCTTTAAAAAAACATGATTTTCATATCATATGTTGAGTGTTTTTCAGACCTCTGAACTATTAGAAATATGCACATTGGTTGAACTCAAGGAATATGTCATCTGTGTAAATCCTTGAAATCAGTTATTTACACTATATATAAGGATTGTTCAAGGAAATTCAGGAATTTAGATTTTAATATGCTGGACCTTTCATTGTGAGAAGAAAGGAACATGACTCTGGGCTTTTCCACAAAGACGAATGTTCTAATCTGACTTGAATCCCCACATGTTAAACACACATTTTTCCTCTTTGCTGAATTAAATTATGGAATTGATTTGTTTTACAAATTCCATAGAAATTGCAATGGCTTTGAGCATCAGGCAAACTTACTGAGAGTACAGAGATCATTGGTTAAAAGAAAAGATTCTTTGTATTGTGGCTTCGTGTGTTCAGATCCCAGAGTCCCTGAAGCAATATTAGCTAAGTACGCCACACTCTGATCTTGTAAATAAAACATGACAATCTGAAGGTCAGAAACTGTTTTACTAGGGGGCTCTGACTACTAAAAGTAGGACCCGTGATTGACATACATCTTCTATTCAATTGTGTCCTTTATTCTGATGAGTCACCAGAGTTCATTGTTATAATCACGTTTCATATGGTCCCGTCCAGAGAATTTTTAAAAATATGTCCATGGACTCTTAGCGGTTAGAGCTGTTAATAAAACACTGCAGGTACCATAGTATTTGTTAATTTGCTCATGTCCTGTAAATTTACCATGATCACATCATTAAAAGGTTAATAAGGACTAGAAAGCTGGTTAGAAAGGATTACTATGAAAACACGCCCTGCAAAATTATACTGTTATCACTCATAAGAAACAAAATAAATAGTACACTACTTTCAGAAAAATGTCTATTTTGAAATAATGCTATTATCACTGATCAAAACTGATTCCATGTCAATTGAACATCAATTTTTTTAGTTAAAAAACCTACATGTTTAGTTAGAAAACACTGAAGGCACTAAGAGGTTTACAAAGGAAGGGATCACTCCCCTCAGACCAGAAGGGGCAAGTATTGAAGGTGAGTGGGGATTTAAGAAGGGGTGGTTGTAGCTTCTGGGTCATGCCCTGCAATGGGTTCCAGGTCAAGAAATACCCCTATGGGGGTGCCTAGGTGTCTCAGTCAGTTAAGTGTCCAACTCATGATTTCTGCTCAGGTCATGACCTCAGGGTCATGAGATCGAGCTCCCTGTTGGACTCTGCACTCAGTGTGGAGTTGGCCTGAGATTCTCTCTCTCCCTCTGCCCCTCCCCCTTCTCACGCATGCTCTCTACCTCTCTCAAATAAATAAATAAAATCTTTAAAAAAAAAAAGAAATACTCCTCCATGCAAAAAAAACCTGACTGCTTACTTTCAATAATAATAAAGAGGAAGCCAGGGAGACCCCATTCAACCCCTCAGCTAGTTTGGGAGAGACCCCCTCAAGAGGCTGCTAGCTTTATAAAAGAAAGGCCTTAAAAAGAAGAAGTGGGGTGACGCACCGTGTGCCTTAGAAGTGGCCCAGATGTAGAACTATCTGTTGATCCGTGGCCTTGCTAGGCATCTTTGTAATTGGAGGAGAACCACCACAGGGTTTGCTGTGACCTGAGATGGCCTGTGGGTGATCTATCTTCCTCAGCCCCTGCCCTGGATTGGCCCTCTCACTGCCAGAATGGCACAGCAGCCAAGAATTCTAGAATTTTATGGAAAGAGAAATGGTTGACGCTAGGCCCTTCGATGGTGCAGACATTTAGAACAACATCTGAAATTTTTGACCTAATTAGGGACCACTTGGCTATGGGTTGAAATAAACATTTGAAATCAAATTCTATGTTACAGTTGAGCAGCAAAGTGCTTCATTTGTGGATACTGAGATCGTTCATTGGTAAATGAGAAATTAGAGAAGTAAATATGAAGTGTGTATAGGCAGACTTAAGATAAAAATAAAATTCATTTTACAAATTTAAGGGAAACGCAACTAACACATCAAGACATTTAACGAAGAGCTGTTTAAGAGAATATTTGAGTATTATTATATTTCTTTTTTTCCCACTTTTATAAAGTGTTTTTATTTTCTATTTTTTATAACCTTAAAACAGTTGAATTCATCTATACACATTACACCACAATAAAACTTTTTAGAACTTGTGAGTTTTCTGGGTTGAAAGTTTAGCTTTGTTTTCTTGTTTGTTTGGTTGGTTGGTTGGTTTGGTTGGTTTGGGTTTTTTTGTTTCAAGTTTTTATTTAAATTCTAGTTAGTTAATATATAGTATAATATTTGTTTCAGGAGTAGAATTTAGCATTTTATCACTTACGTATAATACCCAGTGCTCATCCCAGCAAGTGCCCGCTTTAATCCAGTCACCCATTTAGCCCATTCCCCCCCCAACCTCCACTCCAGCAACCCTCACTTTGTTCCCTATAGTTAAGAGTCTCTTGTGGTTTGCTCTCCTCTCTCCTTTTTTTTTTCCCTTCCCATATGTTCATCTCTTTTGTTTCCTAAATTCCACATATGACTGAAATCATATGGTATTTGTCTTTCTCTGACTGACTTATTTCACTTAGCATAATACACTCTAGCTCCATCCATGTCATTGCAAATGGCAAGATTTCATTCTTTTTGATGGCTGAGCAATATTCCATTGTGTGTGTGTGTGTGTGTATACACACACCACTTCTTCTTTATCCATTCACTAGTCAATGGACACTTGGGGCTCTTTCCATAGTTTGGCTATTGTTGATAACACTGCTGTAAACGTCAGGGTGCATGTGCCCCTTCTGATCTGTATTTTTTTTTTTTTAAGATTTTATTTATTTATTTGACAGAGAGAGACAGTGAGAGCAGGAACACAAGCAGGGGGAGCGGGAGAGGGAGAAGCGGGCTTCCCGCCGAGCAGGGAGCCCTATGTGGGACTCGATCCCAGGACCCTGGGATCATGACCTGAGCCGAAGGCAGACGCTTAACGACTGAGCCACCCAGGCGCCCCCCTGATCTGTATTTTTGTATCCTTCGAGTAAATACCTAGTAGTGCTATTGCTGGGTCGTAGGGTAGCTTTATTTTTAACTTTTTGAGGAACCTCCATACGGTTTTCCAGAGTGGCTCCACCAGCTTGCATTCCCACCAACAGTGTAGGAAGGTTCCCCTCTCTCTGCATCCTCGCCAACATCTGTCGTTTCCTGTGTTGTTAATTTTACCCATTCTGACAGGTGCAAGGTGATAGCTCATTGTAGTTTTGATTTGCATTTCCCTGATGGTGAGTGATGTTGAGCATCTTTTCACGTCCTCTGTTAGGCATCTGGATGTCTTCTTTGGAAAAATGTCTCTTTATGTCTTCTGCTCATTTCTTAACTGGGTTATTTGTTTTTGGGGGGGTTGAGTTTGATAAGTTTTTTATAGATTTTGGATACTAGCCCTTTATTAGATACGTCTTTTGCAAATATCTTCTCCCATTCTGTGGGATGCCTTTAAGTTGTGTTGATGGTTTTCTTTGCTGTGGAGAAGCTTTTTATCTTGATGAAGTCTCAACAGTTTATTTTTGATTTTGTTTCCCTTGCAAGTGTTATTATATTTCTTAAATTAAAGCTCTCACGATTATATTTGTTAGAATATGACAGAGCTGTTATTTCTCTTTTCTGAAACACACTGAGCCACCCATAGAGTACCAATTTACCCATCAGATTGGCTTGCAGTGTGCCATCGTGGCGGTACTTGCATTATCACTGAAACGGAATCAATCAAAAAGAAGACACAACGAAAAGGTGTATAAGATCCCTCATTTTTCTTTAAAGAATAAAGTAAAATTAGTATAAAAACAAAATAAAAGAATAAAAAAATCAGAGACAGAAGCCATGCATGTTCCTGTGGTTTAACAGGCACTAGGATTGAACTTAATATCCTCTTAATTCCCATGTTACCTAGATCATTGCTTGTCAAGCTATTATTGCCACAGACCAATACCTTTATAAAACACAATGAAAATAATTAATAGAAAAAAATGTAAAAGCATCCAAAATGCAAGCCCACTGATCACATGATGTTACAGCAGTGACAAATTTCTATAGACGTTTCTACATGCTTATTCTCAATCCCTGTCCTTAACATAGACTGGTAACAGCTTGTGGACTGGGGCTGGTCCAGGGGCCACACAATGAGTAACCTTGGTTGGTCTAAGTCACATTCACTGCACATGCCATAGGCAAAATTATTTTTTATTTAAATTTTGTGGCCAATGTTCCTTGAAATCAGAGAGCCATTGGCAGTGACTTAGAAGTCACCACCCCTTTTCCATTAACTTGTACAATATCATCTAAGGTGTGTTCAAAATAGGACACGTCTTTCTGCACTAACTAACTTGTGAGAAGTGAAAACTGTCTTCTCTCATTTGCCTGGGTATTTTTCTTAAACCACCACCAGCCCCTATCTGGTTGCTTAAAGAATTGAAGAAAGAAGTATTGGACGTAGCATATACCTGGGGGGGGGGGGGGTTCTTCTGCCCTTATTTGCAGACGTGGCATGCTCATTCTTGGTGCCAGTTCAGCTCTGCAGATCGGTTCAGTTTCACCTCTGTGACGTTCTTAAAGCATCAGACTTTAGATGCCTTTGGGTGAGGCATTGGCCCACGCCCAGCCCCAGAGACCCGTTACCCTGCTCTCTGCCTTCAGCTGCTTCCCCAGAGCAGCCTGCCATAATGGAAGAGGACATACCGGAGACCAGATCCACCTTGGTTAGAATTTTGAATCCGCAGCAGATTCTCATGATGCTTCCTATGTGACCTAGACAAGTTGTTGAAGTGCTCTGAGACTCATTTTCCTCATCTGTAAAGTGTAGATAATACTTAGGTGCCGGGGTCTTGGGAAGGCTAAACCGGGTGAAGTAAATGCAATGCCCGGTGTCTGTGATTGAGCACATAGTAGTCTTACTTCCCCTCCATGGCTACCTGCCCCGGCCTCAGTTCCTCTCACCCCGCCTCTGCCCCTGCTCTTTGCACCTTTGGTATTTTGCCTTTGGTGAATCTACTGCTTCGCTCTGCTGAAGAGAAGGATAAACAAACTCCTCAAAAATATACCTTCACTAAGCATAGAGAAAAAGCAATGCTGATACTTGAGCTTTGCCACCTGGAAAAAAAAAGATGACTCAAAGTGGGTAGTAAATGAAAAGGAAAGTGCTAAGGGGCAGCGCTGTTTGAAAGCAACTCTCTCAGAAAATAAAAAAAAATGCAGCCAAACCGAGCAGTGAGTGCTCGTCCATCTATGGGGCCACCTTGCCATATTCCCTCCACATCTCGCTGACGAGCATCATTGCCTGAACCATGCTGCACTTTCAGGGGACCATTTGATATCTGTTTTATTTCGAATTCTTCTTTGGAAAACTATTTGCTTGTCTATTAGATGTGAAGATCTCCATGATCTTGGGAAATTCTTTTAGTGGAGGTTTATGCTTTCTTGGGCATTTTGTTTCCTGTGAAAACTGATCGGTAAGATAGCTCAGTACCAGAATGATTCTGCTCACAATCATTTAATTTAAATGTGTGTTTGAGAGACTACATTTAACAAATCAAATCAGTGCACTCACGGTGCCTTATTTTCTATGGTAATGCACAATCTGTGCTTTGTGGGCAATTGCCTAAGCCAACGGTGTCATGCTAAACCCAGTGCAATCATTCTGTCCCACACTCGGGTCTTGGTGGGTTCACAAGTTCTTGTATATCTTTCAGTCAATTTAATTAAATAGGGATACTAAGTGTTTAGTTAACTTTCATTATACGATTAATGTAGATCATTATTGTTAAGTCTCAAACAATTTAGAAGTAAATGAAATTAAAAATTAAAGTTGTCTACTCCTTGGTATCTATCCAGAAGGGCTGAAAACTGAGGTCCACAACTAACCCTGCACATGTATGTTTATAGCAGCTTTATTTATAATTGTCGGGACTTGGAAGCATAATTGTCAGGACTTGGAAGATATGTAGGTGAATGGATAAATAAACAGTGGTTCATCCAGACAACGGAATATTCTTTAGCACTCAAAAGAAAGGAGCTAGCAAGCCATAAAAAGACATAGAGGAACCTTAAGTGTACACTACTAAGTGAAAGAAGACGATGTGAAAAGGCTACACAATGTATGGTTCCAACTATATGACAGTATGGAAAAGGCAAAACTCGGAAGACGATAAAAAGGTCAGTGGTTGCCAGGGGCTGCAGTTGGGGTGGGAGGCGTTGCAGAGGGGTGACTAGGCGGAACAGACAGGATTTTTAGGGCAGTGAAAATTCTCTGTAGGATACCATAACGATGGATACATGTCACTACTTACTTGTCTGAATCCATAGTATGTACAACACCAAGAGTGAACCCAACCCCATTATAAACTCTGAAGTCTGGTTGACAATGTGGCAATATAGGTTCATCAGTTGTAACAAACATACCACTCTGATAGGGGCTGTTGGTAATGGAGGAGGCTGTGCATGTGTGGGGACGGGGTAAATGGGAAATCTTGATACTTGTCCCTCAATTTTGCTATGAACCAAAAACTGCTCTTAAAAGCTGTCTTACACTGGGGAGGGTATGTGCTCTGATAAGCGCTGTGAATTGTGCAAGACTGTTGAATCTCAGATCTGTACCTCTGAAACAAATAATGCAATATATGTTAAGAAAAAAAAAAGAAGAAGAAGAAGAAGGTAGCGGGAGGGGAAGAATGAAGCAGGGGAAATCGGAGGGGTAGACGAACCATGAGAGATGATGGACTCTGAAGGGCAGGCAGGGTTCTAGAGGGGAGGGGGGTGGGAGGACGGGTTGGCCTGGTGGTGGGTATTGAGGAGGGCACGTTTTGCATGGAGCACTGGGTGTTATGCACAAACAATGAATCATGGAACACTTCATTTAAAACTAATGTTGTAATGTATGGGGATTAACATAAGAATAAAAAAAAAAAAACTAAAAAAAAAAAAAAAAAAAAAAAAAGCTGTCTTAATAAAAAAAAATTAAAGTTACCCCTACCCCAAACCACTTCCCCAGTCACAGCCACAAACATCCTCGCCAGGGTCTTTCCAGCCCTTAGGTGGCTTCCACATCTTGGCTCTTGTAGATAATGCTGCAGTGAACATGGGGGCATGGGGGCATGGATATCTGTTCCAGTTAGTGTTTTCTCTTTCTTCAGATACCGAAAAGTAGAATTGCTGGGTCATAGAATAGTTCTATTTTTAATTTTTTTTTAGAAACCTCCATACTGTTTTCTAGTGGCTGCACCAATGTACATTCCCACCAGCAGTGCACGAGGGTTCCCTTCCCTCCACAGCCTCGCCAATCCTTGTTATTTCTTGCCTTTTTAATAATAGCCGTTCTAATGGGTGTGAAGTGATATCTCATGGTGGTTTTGGTTTGCATTTCCCTGGTTTGTGATGTTGAGCATCTTGTAATAGACCTGTTGGCCATCTATATGACCTCTTTGGAAAAATGTCTACTCAGATTTACCCATTTTTAATTGGATTTTTTTCTTGCTATTGAGTTGTATGAGTTCTTTATATATTTTGGATATTAACACCTTATCAGATACATAGTCTACAAATATTTTCTCCCACTCAGTAGGTTGCATTTTCATTTTATTCATCATTTCCTTTGCTGTGCAAAAGCTTTTTAGTTTGATATAGTGCCATCTGTTTGTTTTGCTTTTGTTGCCTTTGCTTTTGGTGTCCTATCCAAAAAAAATGATCACCAAGACTGATGTCAAGGAGGTGTGTATGATTTGTTTTGGGAGTTTTATGATTTCAGGTCTTACATTCAAGTCTTTAATCCTTTCTGAGTTAATTTGTGTGTGTGGTATTAGAGGGTTGTCCATTTTCATTCTTCCACATGTGGCTGTCCAGTTTTCCCAATACCATTTATTGAAAAGACCGCCCTTCCCCTACATTGTATACTCATGGCTCCTTTGTCATAAATTATTTGACCATATATGTGTGGGTTTATTTCTGGGATCTCTATTCTGTTTCATCGGCCTACACATCTCTTTTTATGCCAATACCATACTGTTTTGATTACAATAGTTTTGTAATATAGTTTGAAATCAGGGAGCATGATACTTCCAACTTTGTTCTTCTTTCTTAAGAATGCTTTAGCTATTCAGAGTCTTTTGTGGTTCTGTTTCTGTAAAAAATGCCTTTGGAATTTTGATAGGGATTGCATTGAAACTGTGTATTGCTTTGGGTAGTATGGATATTTTAACAATATTAATTCTTTATTTCCATGAGGACAGAATGTCTTTCCATTCATTTGTGTCGTCTTCAATTTCTTAATGTGTTGAATTACTGCTTTAAAACATGTCGAATGGTATCACAAGTGCTTTATATTATATCCAAGCATCAATACAGCTAAGGGCACAGTTTGCCTCTGAAGTGAAGATAGACTAGAAGTTCCCTTACAGTCTTCTGCTTAACTGAGGAACAGACCCTATAAAACAAGGGTAAAACAAGGTGACCTGTAAAACAAGGTGACCAAACCTCATGACAGTTGGAATACCAACAGATACCAGGCTCCCTTCCAGTTTACCCACACAACTCAGCTTCCATCTTTTAAGTTGTATGTTTTAAAAAGATCATTTGGGTTTTTGTTCTCAAATATATTTATTCCAGTTGTAATTGTAGGTATGTTAGTTAATTTTACATATTATGCAAACTAATTAAACGTGATTACTAGGGAGGGACGGAAGCAGAATTAGGCAGAGAAAAGTTGAGTGGTAATGTGATTATCCCGAGGACACTACTTAATAAATATCTTGCCCCCGAAACTCCATCTCAGGATCTGCTTCCTGGGAATCCCAACCTGCAACAATGGTGCTATGCACTATAGCACTTCGTATAAGGAAATAAAACTGTTTGTGCCCATTCAGCTTAAGTATGATTTCATCTGAGTATGGTCAGACCTTAGGCTCAGGGAGATTTAACCCAAAACACCCACTAGCCGAGAAGAGCACAATGGCCTTTATGACTATACCCATCTCTTCTCATGAGCTACACTGGCTGATAACCAGAAAAGATGGGAAAACTGGATTTAAAAAAACAAAACAAAACAAAACATAAAATCCTAACAATCAAATCTTATAGGAAAGGATGTTCAATGTAGTAGATATATTTAGGTTTAGAAAATCTAGACCTTCTCATTTAATATTAAGATTAGAGGTTCTGACTAAATTAGAAACTGGCAGACGTCAAAAAGAAGAAGAGAATAAGACACCAGGAATTCATCATTGCAACACAAATCTCTAGATCTTTTTCCAGGATAATAAATTTAGGCAAAGTAAGGATCACTCCTCATTACTGATGAAAAAAGAAATACGCTTGACAATAGCTCTGAGTGGACTTGCGACTTGGTCCCCAAAGCATTCAAGACTAAAAAAGAAAAAATTGTCATTATTTGAAATTTTCCATAGTGGTGACAACTATCACACTGTGCTGTCTTTTGACCTAACAATCCAATCTAGCTGACTGGCTGCTAGAAGAGTTTTACTGGTGACTAAAATGTTTATTTAGCTGCTAAAATTATTCAACTCACTAGATATAATGATAGAGATACATTTTAATGTGAATAGTGACATGAAAAGTGTCATCAATGGTTTCATTTGCAAGGAGAGGCAAACAAAGAATATAGAAAGGAAATAAAACATTGTAATGCATCACATGTCAAGAATTTTTGAGTCCCTTTATTTTTTTTCTCATCGTGTGGAGGGACTTCAGATATATTCATTTCCCATATTCTATCAAGGTGAAAAATGACATCTCTCCTATCTATAAATAGAAAATTATGGCCTGCTAAAATTACACTATATATCCAAATTCTACATGAAAGGAATTATATATAGAAGGAAAGTTATGAATTGAAATGCTGTTGCGCTGAGTCTTTCTCACAAAGAAGTTTCCCCTCCATCTGCTCTGCACCATCCACACTTCTTTTATCAGAATTCTCTGATGCTAAGTTCTGATTGCTTTCCTCCTCTGGGTCTAGGATCCAGGACCAGCTTTGATGATTTCTCAACAGAACCATTTAAATCAAGCATCCCTAAGTCTTTTCTAAGTATGTTTTAAACTGATTCTAATGAAAAGGTGGGAAGGCATTGATTCTGAAAAGGAATACAAATTTCTGATGGGATGGGGCAGTCATGGCAGAAGCAACAATCTATATGCTCCATACTCCTAGTGCCTCTTGGGAAGAAAGAGGATGTTACCAATTAATTATGGCTGCAATAATGCTGCGTAACAACCAACCACAAAATCCCAGCAGTAAAGAACAATAAGCATTTATTTAGCCCATGAGTCTATGAGTCAACAAGAGCCCAGCTGATAGAGGCAGGGCTTTGGCTGAGTGGTTCTGCTGATCTCTGCTGGGCTTACTCATGCATCTGTAGGGTTCACTGAAGATCAATGGATCTAGGCTGGGCTTGACTTGAGTGACTTGGCTCTGCTCCACATGTTTCTCATCCTCTTTTTGGGACCAGTGGGCTAGCCTGGGCACATGCTTCTCAAGGTGTTGCCAGAAATATAAGCGGTCAAGCCGAGTCATGCAAGTGCTTCTACTTTTGGGTCATCTCACATCATTTTTTAACATTCCATTGGCCAAAGGTCATTACAGAGCCAAACTCAAAGTCAAGCATCAGAGAAATAAAGTCCACCTCTTTAGTGGGAAGAACTAAAAAGTCATATGGCAAAGGGTGTGGGTACAGGAAGAAGTAAAAAAACAAAACAACAACAACAACAAACCAGGGTCGTGAATTCAGTCTCCCACAGGGAAGGAGCATATATAGTTGCTTTGATATCAGGACTGCCACATATCGATGTGCGGATGTATCATGCACAACAGTTGCAGCAAAAGGCTTGGTAGGGGCTAGAAACCAGCCCACACTGCACTGCCCACAGCCATGCTCCCTGGCGTGGGGCTGTGGCCCTTTTCTAACAAGAGTGCTGCATGGGTTAGTGGAGCCCTGTTTGCAATTCACCATTAAAGGCTTCAAAAACTGTATCACTGTCCTCCCACTGGATGCAATTTTAAACTTTCTCATCAGGTTTTTCAATTCCATGCCCTTCCCCTTTGGTTGCCCGTTCTACTCCAAAACTACGTCCTCCAGATAGCATTTCAAACACATGCGGTATGTATGGATCTCAGCACACAATCCCAGGTTGAAAAGCATTTAACTTCTTTTCTATAGCTAAACTTAATTTCCTTTTTTAGGACCCCATTCAGTCAGTGGTAGAAAATCCGTGTCAGTTCTGCACTGCCCCTTCCCCACAGTTGTGTCAAAAGCATGGGGGACTTACATGCTGTCATGTGGTCCGTGGAAGATCAGGTGTACAGTCATCATAGACCCAATGAAATGTGATAATGATGTCCTCCCACACGTGATCCTCCATGCTCCTTCCCCAAGCCGCAACCTTGACAACCAAGAGACAAAGATGGCAAGGCGACAAGAGGGTAAGAGCCTGGGATCCCTGAATCATCATGTAGCGTTAGAGCCACCTGCCGATCAGGAATACTTGTTTGGGATTTATGTCAGAAGAAAGAAAGAAACTGTTAACAGATTAAGCCAGTGATGTTGGGAGTTCATCTTTTCAACAGGTAAAATAACATAAATGAGGATAGTCAATTCAGATAGCAAGTGCGCTGGGCAATGTAGTGAGATGACCAGGCTGCATGCAGAACTGACAGGACTTTTGTGATCACTCTTTCAAAGTGCACATCATTGGGTGATGATGGGTTTCTTTCCAACTGTGTTCAGCTTCTCAGTGCAGATGTGGAGTAAACAGAGTCCTGTTTTGAATCCCAGGTCTCTTGGCCTCAGCCTCAGTGATTGTAATACCCAGGTAACTGTCTTTCCCTCCAATGTTACTGCTGTCATAATTCTTGGAAATTTCAGTATCCACGTGGATGATGGTTCTAGCACCCTGTTGTGCCAGCTCATTTAGTCAGAAGCATGGGGCTTAGGTTGGTTTCTCTAGAAACAGAACACGAAACGGAGATTTTTGTACAAGTGATTTATTGAAGAAGGACTCTCATGAGTAAGGAAGAGAGTGAAACAGGAAAGGACAGAAAAAGCCAAGCAGAGGGGCGCCTGGGTGGCTCAGTCGTTAAGCGACTGCCTTCGGCTCAGGTCATGATCCCAGGGTCATGGGATCGAGCCCCGCGTCGGGCTCCCTGCTCCGCGGGAAGCCTGCTTCTCCCTCTCCCATTCCCCCGCTTGTGTTCCCTCTCTCACTGTATCTCTCTCTGTGTCAAATAAAATCTTAAAAAAAAAAAGAAAAGAAAGAAAAGAAAAAGCCAAGCAGGGATATAGGTTCAGCTGAAGTCTGGCCTCCACTTGAAAATGGCACCATATAGTTGTCCCGCCATAGTTGTCCCAGCTTGAGGCAAGTGGGGGGGACAGAACTTTGTACCCTCCCCCTAAAGCAGGCTGTGTAAGCCCTCAGGAGAAGGGCATAATCTCCCAGGCAGTTCCCAGGAAAGCAGCTCCAACTGACCAAGGATAATTCTTCAAAGAAGAGTACAACTAGGAGCCGTAAGCAGTGAGTTCTCACAGTATACTGCCCCAGCCCAGTAAAAAGCGTCTGAGTGGAGCACCAACAGCCTGTCACAGTGTGCTACCTGGACTCATCCTCCAGTAAGAAAGTCTGCTTTTCTGTGTGTGGCCTTCTCCTTCAGAAGGAATCCAACCAGACCACTTCTCTCCAAGACGGTTTGGCCACCTGCCTGGCGTAGCTACCCATGAAGCCTCACCGACGGTCTTAGGTCATTATCATACTGACGTCTGCATCATAGCAAGCCATCCCGGAAAGACTGTGCCAAAAGCTAAATCTCCACCTAGAATAGAAAGCAGTAACATGCAGTGTCAGCCTAAAAGGTTACTGTTCCCACTTCATTTCAGCTGAAATAATCTGACGTAGCCCTTAGCACTTTTATCTCATTAGGAATTTTGTGAACGTGTCCTGCAAAATAAAACTGAAGGCAGTGTGATTTGCACTGCTAGCCTCGCTGGGGTTCACAGTTTTCATACAGGGTTTCCCATGTAGCGAGATTATCCGTCACTTTACCGAGTGCTTTCAAGTTATGGCAACAGGATTATTTTTGCAATTTGAAAAGCTATTTCATGAAGACATTTTGGCTCAAGGCATGGTCAGAGAGCTCTTGAAATCGAATTAACAGAGTGAATTGGGGCTCTTGTCTTGACAAACTGATCAAAGACCTGCTTCCCCTCTATAATAAAATATTCCAAAACTTTTTCCCTTGCTGATGATTTATCAGCCCCATTAAAAAAATAATAATAAATCCACCCGCCCAGTCTATACAACTCCAGGGAAGATCTCTGCTTTCATTCAATTTTACCACCTATGAGTTTCTCACATATATATATATATTACACACATATACATACACACATATATAAGTACATGCAAAAAACTGAAATGGTGGCCATGGTTATCATTATACCTCAGGTATCTTATTCAATGTGACAAATACTTATTTAACACAAATGTGCCAGACACTGTGCTAAATGCTAAGATTGCAAAGGAGAATGAGACATGGGTCCCGCTCTCGAGTTGCTCACAGACCATTGGCAGAGATGGATCTGTATTCAGATAAATGAAAATGGAACTGTGGGATGTGGCTAACAGAACAATTTTGCAAGGGGTGGTGTGGGATAATGTCATTGAGAAAGTGGCACTTTATTTGGAGTCGAAAGAATGAGTATGCATTGTCTGGTAACTGGAGTAGTTAATTAATATCCCAGTTTATAGAATAATTGGTGAATCCATCTTTCAAAATTCAGAGGGGTCACTGTTTCCTAAGACAAATGAGTTCTGAAGTTTCCAATATAAAAACATAGTTAATAAACATTTTTTGGCATCTGAAGCCAATTCTTGCTCAGAAAAAAAAAAAAAGGCTTGATATAGTATAGTGATAAAAGAAGGAAGAAAATTATCATTATATAGACCTTAGTGTTGCCCATCAAATTATTTTCTCACTCATTCAACACATAGTACGGAACACATAACATAAGTCACACATGGCAATGATATTTAAGATGAAGAATAGTTGTGTAAGCAAAATCTGAATTTTAGAACTTTACAACAAAACTGCTGGCAGGGAAAGCTATTTTTAAAAAAAGAAAAATGATATCAATAGAATTGTTGATGCATTGCTTGTGTTTTCTTTGGCAAAGATTTCTTGCAGCAAAAATTAAAATTAAATAATTCTCGAGGATATACAAACTGTAGGCCCCCCAAGGATGGCAGGTACATTAGTGAACGCAAGGAGCACTCCCACCTCCAGGGAGTCTGCCGCCTGAGTAGCTCCAGACTATGGAAGATGGATTAGGCATTGCTGACAACCATGAAATTGATGTAGCTAGAGAATGATTCAAGCATAAGAGTTGCAGTCATAGTCATGGGATTTAGAGATGGAAGGAAATCCACTCATCAGGAACAGACGGTTGTTTGTCAGTCATCCAATTTAAATAGCTCTTCCTGTATGATACCATAGGTCAGGATTAAAGCACTTGGGAGCAAAATTGGCATGTCGACCCACAAGCACAATGTGGGCAAGAATAGGCTACCCATTTGAGCTAACGTGATTTTGGGGCTCCCAACCTTTTACACACCCGGCATGTGCACTCACACACTCATACACACTCACTCATTCACATACACAGTCTTACTCTAAATCTCAAAATCACAGCCTGAAATCCCACACTTAAAGAATTATTACGGGGCACCTGAGTGGCTCAGTCAGTTAAGCTTCTGCCTTTGACTCAGGTCATGATCCCAGAGTCCTGGGATCGGGGCCCCGCATTGGCCTCCCTGCTCAGCAGCAAGTCTGTTTCTCCCTCGCCCTCTGTGATCTCTCTCGCTTGTTCTCACTCTCTCTCTCTCTCAAATAAATAAAAATATTTTTAAAAAATTATTACAGTTTAAATGTTGAATTCATTCCTGGACCCAATTAAAGTAAAAATTCCACCAGAAAATAAAAAGACCTATCTACTGTATGATCCAGCAATGCCATTCCTAGAGAACTGAAAACTTACATTCCCACAAAGGCCTATGCAGGAATGTTTATAGCAGCTCTACTCATAACTGCCAAGAGCCCAAACAACCCAAATTTCCTCCAACAGGTGAATGGATAAACACGCTGTAGTACATCTATCCCCACGGAATACTACCCAGCAAGAAAAAGAAATGACTAACAATGCAAACAACAGCATGGGTGAATCTCAAAGGCATTATGCTGAGTGAAAGAAGCCGCCCTCAAAGGTCACATTGTGTATAATTCCATTTACGTGACCTTCTGGAAAAGGCAAAAGTGTAGTGATGGATAACAGATCTGTGATTGCCAGGGTTCAGGAGTGAGGGCAGAGTTTTGCAAAGGAGTAGCCCAGAGATGGTTTTTGTTGTTGTGTTGGTGGTGGTGGTGGTGGTGGTGGTGGTGGTGGTTTTTGTTTTTTAAGTGCTGGAACTGTTCTATATCCTGATTGCAGTGGTGGTTACACAAACCTATACACATGTTAAAACTCAAAGAACTGTGTATCAAATAAATTTACAGTCTGTCGATTAGAAAAAAAAAATTGAAAACCATGTATGCCAGTCTCAAAATGAAAAACAGAGATGTATACTTAGCTACAATGTGGAAGGTAATCTCCTTCTCCCCCTCCCCCAAAATCTGATTTATATAGAGTGAGAAGGAAGGAGATTAAGAAGGCATTTGGCGCACCTGATGGTGAATTTGCAGAGGATGTAACGGGCGGCGAAGGAAAGGAGTGGGTGAAGAAGGAAGGGTAAAGGACAAAGAACATGGAGTCTAGGGAACCATAGAACATCTCTAGGACTCAAACCCATAACAGCACCAATTCCAAAAGCTGAGCAGGGGGGGTAAGACCTTCTAAAGCTGACTGCACAGCCCCCGATTTTTGTTCTTTAAGAGATAGAGGTTGAAGAGAAGACAGAGGTGGCTTTTTAAACGGGGAGGTGGGGGAGATGAACAAACGGAAAAGAGACTTTGTTCCCCTAAGTACTTCCACTGGGACCTTGGGAACTCAGCTTTCCCCCTGGAGCGTGGGGTGGGGGTGGGGAGGGGAGTTTGCACTCTCTTTCAAAGGGAGCATCTCAATCACCTGCTTAACCAAATGCCGTCCTGCCCTTGCAAACTGTACAGCGTCTTGTCAATTCTCAGCCCTTGAAAGAAAAGTGTCTATTTACTGACGCTTTGGCAAGAAGCTGGTTTTGGCAAAGACGAGTAATCATCAGTTAACAAGCCTTCCAAACTTCACGTCTATCAGGTGACTCATTGCCTTGGGGAGCACACGTTTATTCCATATCTAATTCTGAATCGGTGGTTCTCCACCAGGGACAGTTATGCCCTCCATACGACACTGGAGACAGTTTTGGTTGTCACAACTCAGGAGAGGATGCTACTAGCAATGGGGGGGGGGGGGGATTGTGTGGAGGCCGGGCTGCTGCTGAACACCCTGCATCGCACAGAACAGCCCCCACAACAAAGAATTACCCGGCCCCAAATGTCAGAAGTGCCAGGATTGAAAAACCCTGTTCCAAAGGTTCTAATAATACTTGAATTTTTTCCATTACTTAATTTACATACCACCTTTGCCTGAAATAACTTTTACTCATCAGAGGTTTTTTTCTAACACATGTGTGATGTGGCTGGGGTCTGGCTGGGCTTCTTGACTTCACACAGGAAGCTGCTGATCACCACAGGAAGCTACGAACCAGATACGGTTGCTCTGACTTGAAAACCAAGGCGCTGCAAGACTGCATGCTCATCCGCATATGCTAAGTACATTTTCCACATTTGGTACTTTCTATGGGGCAAATAAAACCCACGCTGCTTTCTCAAGATCACACAAAGATCAATCAGTGTTCTCCATGGAAACATCACCCAGCTCGAGGCAAAGCAAAGCAAAAGTGCCACCTCTGTGAAGGGACAGGACTTCGTGTTTCAAAGGCTAATGACAGGTTAAGGTGATGAGTATTTTCATGCCTCCTCAACGTTTAAAAAGCATGAATTTCTTCCCCTTCGATGTAATAGCCAGAAAAGTCTTTTAATTTTCGCTTTTTCACTATAGAGCAGAATTTGAACAGATTCATTTAAATCACCAAGCTCCATCTCTACCCCCCCCCCCCCCAGCAAATTCCCTGCATACTCCAAGACACAAGGAATAGAAGGCAAAGTAAGCCCAAGTCACATCTCTTTCAGTGAAGGTTTAATAGAAACGTTAAGTTGGCATTTGTGCTCAAGTGAATTCTCCCTATACATGCAGAACCTTCTTTCTTACATCACAGACACTTGGGTTTTTCAGACATTTGACTCCTGTCTCTCATCTCCTGCCCCATCCAGGCTCAAAGCATCAGCACAAAGGTATATTATGCTGCTGTCTTGCTTCATTGTTCAGCTTCTTGTGAAGAAAGCAAGCAGTGAACAGTGTCACGCATAAAAGGAGGCAGGTGGACTGCACCTTGCCTTCCAGCTCATGTCTGACATTTTCAAACACCTAATAGAAAAACTATGCACTAGCAGGATGCAATTTGTTGCCATTTCTAAAACGCCTAAAGCATTAAATGGATGACTAAGAGCATTCACCCATTTCTCCCATCTCCGCATTATTATGAGAGCAATACATTCACCGGGGATGACAAGGACATTTATTCAAAGACCACCTGCCCCAAAGGCCTAATTTTCTGCACAGAGATTCTTTTCTATAAAAGGAGTAACGTTTCAGCCTGCACTTAATAGCCACCTTACCCTGATGAACCTGGTGCAGTGCTTGCCTATGTCCTCACGAAGTCCCATCAGGAGGCAATGATTGCCTAAAACACAGATCTGACTGGAAATTTCACTCACGGAGGGTTTGGGGATGGAGGGTAGAGACTGAAAAATACATATATTATATCAGTAGACAGTAAGTCTACCATTCTAGGTTCCATGGCAGGTCCAAAATGACCTGCCTTCAAGGAGTTTAAGATCTAACTGAAAACATAAGACAAATATAAAACACACACATCAAAACTAAATAATTTAAGGACACTACTGATGTTCATATTCCCCTTACTGCAAATTCTGTGTGATGGTGGTTAACCCTCAAATCATAAAAAGCCCAACTTCCTTTTGGGTGATTCAAAGAATATGATATCATATGATATCCAGATGACATCAAACACAAATCAAGTGTGGATTTTTCTGAAGACATCAAGGTATGGCAGCCATATGTGGATGATTTCTAGAGTAGTCCCAATTTCAAATTTTTTTTATCATCTTGCCAGATCCGGTGCTGATTTTTCATTGAGGCAATATGGTCACAACACGTAGTGATGTGCTGGATGGAGTCTCAGCAGTAGGTTATGTTAAGTCTCCCTGCAGGACGGGTTTCCTGAAGAAAGTCTTAGAGATCGGGAACTCCACCTTGAGTGAACAATTGTCTCATGGAAAGAAGGTAGCAAGGGAGCACTCAGTCTTTCTACCCTAACATTTTGACAGGTGCCTCTCACTTTTGAGCCTTTGGGCCTGTGAAAGTGGACTACATCACCCGTCATCATGCTAAGGGCTCAGAAAGCACGAGGACAGAGTTCCTGCCTTTGACAAGCAATGTCCTTAGTCAAAGAGCAACAACCCTGGGACACAATAAAGACATTGTTTAAAAAAAAAAAAAAAGGAACGGGTATTTTTATCCTTGTCAGGCTCTGACATTTATGCCAGGATACATAACATGAGTTCTTATTCTCCAATTTGCCACATGGCTCCTGGCCCAAGGTTATGCTTATAAAGGAGGCGAAGAGAGTCGAAAGTTGCAGAGGGACGGATGCTTCAAGCCAGCAAATCCACAAAAAACATGCCGATGTGAAAGAGCCTCTGTATTGACTCCGTGAACAATTTGTTTTTCGCATCTCCCTATTTTCTTTTGCTGTGTGGAGGATTTTCAAAAGAACCATCGGGTCAATAATAAATTGACCAAAAATGCTTCAAGCCACTTGTCCTGACTCCTTTAATTCCCAAATGACTGTCTTCGGTAGCCTTCCTGTTGTTATAAGTTAGGAGTACTGATGTGTGATGAATAAATTGCACCCATTGGTTATTGTCAGGAACAGAGTTAAATTACATGTTTAGATTGGCATTCCCTTCTCAAACTTCATCGCCAAATGAAGCATGTGTGATATGACTATGAAAGTCTTCCCTGACTCAGAACAGAGTAAAATAAAAAACAATTTCAGATTATTGACCCCTCCGTCTAGGATAGCAGCCTAGCAGCCCAGCAATATCAGAAGAGCTCCTGGAGATTCTTTTCTCGTAGAGCCATTTCTCTCTGCTTCTCTTCTACCACATGAAAGCTAATATTTCAATGTAAGGTTACTGATGAAATGCTTGAGATCCATTTGAGAGGAGGGTTAAGATGAGAATGAACGCATTTCTGAAGTTACAGATGGATAACTGAAGCATATGTAGGCTGGGCATCATTCACAACACTAATACTTTGATGGGGCAAACCCCGCTGTAGTCTTTCACAACTTCCCATGATTCCCTGCTCTTTTCCTCCTGCCTTTTAATGGTAACAGAAAAGAGGAAGAAAAAAAAAATCCTGTTAATGAGGATTCGGTCCAAATTCAGGACTCTATATAAACCATCTTCTTAAATTCCATCCATGTATTTGAAATGGGAAATGAAAATTTTATGCAAACAGGCTCATGGATTTCAAATAGCTACTGATTACTTACCAAGTGAACTTGACTTTAAAAAGTCCACTTGATAACTCACCTGTGTCCCCACATTTTTGTTCTGTTGTATGGAATATTTAGGAATTGAAACTTTTTTTTACTCAACAAGCTATTCTTTCAAGCAACATTTACAGAGTTTATAATACCTAACCAAGACGTGGTTTTTAGTCTTGAGCTCAGTCTAAAGGAGAAATTTTTATCTTAAGTGATAAAGAAATTTTAAATCAGTAATATTGTTACACTTAATAGAGGTATCCTTATTCAGAAACCATTTTTTAAATATTGTAAGATAAAACAAGTAATGATATTAAGAGTCAAGACTTTGAGAATAAAAGAGAATTATAAAACCAAAGAAATTAAGTAAAAATAGTGATGTTAAAGTTAATTGACAATATCAATATGAAGTCATTTGTAAAAAGAAATATATATATAAGCATATATATATATATATACTTTTTTTTTCTAGCTCTGATTTAAAATGCCCTAGAAGCAATCCCAATCATAATACATAACCTTGATTATTTTTTTCCTCTGATACTTCTCATTCCAAGGAACCAGGGTTCCTTGGAGAAATGGTGGATTCCAGGCCTGGGGCAGAGAAGGTACAATTACAGTCTGAGACACCTTGTGGGCAAGAAAAAAAGGGAGTTTTTCAAGATTAATTGGGTCATGTCAAAAGGACACAGGAGCCAGATTGAAAGTGCCCCTCCTACTGGCCAAAGTTGTGACAAACGAGCATCAAAAAGAACAACGTAGTTGTTTGAAATGTATCAAATCTCTGAAAATTCATAAATCAAAAAAGGGACAGCGGGGGGAAAACTCACTTGGCACTATTCAGGGCAGCTCTTAAAGTGACTCATTCCTTTGCAAGTTGGTGATTAAAGGAAAAGAGTTAAACATTTATCCTGGGAAGGTAACCAAATAGCTCTTCATTCCAGAACAATGCTAGTTAGTAAATGTAAAAGGAATGGTAGAATTATACAATCATCATTTTGCAGCCTGCAGAGAAATTATTGATTCAGGCCAGGATTATCAGTTGGTGTGAAAGAAAGAAAGAAAGAAAGAAAGAAAGAAAGAAAGAAAGAAAGAAAGAAAGAAAGAAAGAAAGAAAGAAAGAAAGAAAGAAAAAGAAAACAACTACTAGGGGAATGGTAGATGAGGAATGAGGCATTCACAGTGGGTCCAAAGAAAAACCAATCAGTCTTAGAACTCTGGTCTCAAAGACTCAAACTCAAGTGTATGGCAGAGGGGTCAAGCTGTTATCACCCTAATCCAGGGCTCAATCTTTGCATCACTAATGGTAGAACAAGCAGGTATCACATGTCACCTGTTGTAATGCATTATAATGTACCCAACATCTGTGACCAATTATAATGGCAAAGATTTAATGAGTACCCATCAAGCTTTTAGAGCCAACTTCCAGTTTACAGGAAATAGAACTCAATACAGCAAAGTGACACCACAAGGAATCAACCACACAAATCCAGAGAGTGAAATAATTTTTTTATGGACAATTTGCCCATCAGTAAGTCAGGATCATGAAAAAGACACTCTTTCGGAATAAAAGAGACTTAAGGGAACTAACCACCTGCAATGGATGGTCTTAGAGCACATTCTGGTTCATTAAGGGGCATTTTGGAAACAATTGGGGAAATCTGAATATCAACTGGATATTAGATCTTATTTTAAATAAGCATAATCATAACTTCAAGTGTGATAATGTTATTTTGCCAAAGGTATTTTTTAAAGGTGCGTATTTAGTAGCTCCTTTTGAGTGGTGTGCAGCAGAAGCCAAGCCTAGAACGAAGTGTGATCCGTGGACCAGCAACACTGTCAGCATCATCTGGGAACATGTTAGAAATGCAGACTCAGTCATCACCCCAGACCTACTGAATCACAGTGTGCATGTCCACAAGATCCCCTTGGGATTCCTCTGCACACACAGTTTGAGAAGCAGGGTTGTAGGGCCGGATCTTGCTACATAAGGAAACACTGAAGAATGTTGTAAAAAAGTTGTCAGTTGCTTCTGCCTCCAGCTCCCTGTGTGCCTGATTGCACCCCAAAAAGGACTGAGACTTAGCCCCTGAGCCCACAGGATTCAGCCTCTAGTTAACCCATCTGCCTTCATCATTCTCCTCTTCTAACTGCTCCTGGCTGCTCCCAGTTTTCAACTCCAGAGTTGAGCAGGGGAGTCTGGTCAGAAGAAGAATCATCAAAATGATGATTGTACACAGTGGGGTGAAGCAGTCACCTGCTAAATATGCACAGTTCTCCTGGAGGGGAGGAAGAGGGATAGTGCCCCCTGTGACTCATCCCAGTCTCATCCCTTCCTGCCCAGATTCTGCTTCATTCAGAGTGAGCTCTGCAAGTCTGCTCTTAATCTTTTGCAGGACTTTGTACCTGCCCATACCGGGTGTACTGGTATAAATAGTGTCCCTCCAAAGTTCATGTCCACCCAGAACCTCAAAATCCAACCTTATTTAGAAATAGGGTCTTTGCGGATGCAGTCGGGTTAAGATGAAGTCATGCTGGAATAGGGTGAGCCCAAAGCCATTAGGACTGGTGTCCTTGTAAGGTGAGAGAATTGTGGACACAGACCTGCGCACGGGGAGAAGACCCTGTGAAGACCAAGGCAGAGATTGGAGTGAGGTGTCTACCAGCCGAGGAATGCTAAGGACTGCCAGTGACCCCCGGAAGCTAGGAAGAGACAAGGAGGGATCCGCCCCTTCAGAGCGGATAGAGCCTTCAGAGCCTCACCAACGCCTTGATTTCAGCGTTTTAGCCTCCAGAAATGTGCAAGAATAAATGTTTATTGTTTTAAGCCACCAAGTTTGTGGAGCTTTGTTATAACAGTCCTGGGAAACTACTCTACTGGGCTGCCCTCCCATCCTAAATTCAAAAGGAGTACATTATGATGATTACTAGTTCACATTTATTGAGTGTTTATTATGTGCAAGGCACTGGACTGAGTACTTTACATGCAATTGCCTAATCCAGTCCTAAAACAATCCTCTAAATTAGATAACTTCATTCCCCCATTCTACAGATCAAAAACTGAAGTTTAGCGATATCAAGTACCTTGTATAAATTATCAAGTAGTAAGTAGCAGGGTGGGATCAAATGCATCTGTCTGATTCCATGCACTTAGTGTCTGTGCTATGAAGTTCAGGATGAAAGTAGCATCATATTTTGACCAGGATTTCTCACTGGTGCATGTCCCACTGTCACTGCTCACATGGATTTGTATCATTTCCCAGCCAGAAGGCAGCAGAAGCCGGGGCCCTGGAAACCTGGGGACCTGGGGCCACTTGGAAGGCCACAACTCACTGGTGTCTTCATTGTCTCCAAATGCAGCTCACGTCCCAGGAGAACATAAAATAGCTTGAGGTCGGCTATATCCCATTAGATACTCAAAATACTCAGTCTTTTATCCTTATGAAGACAGAGATAACGCCAAAAAATATGATCCAAAGCATATAGTACTTTTGCCCAGGTGAAAAATGCCTGAGTTAAATGGTCATTAGCCACCTGTAGTTTTACTCAATTGTCTCTTTGGATCTCCTGCAAAACCCAGAGACAAACCCTCATCGTATGTCCCCCTCACAGTCCATCAGGGGACGGCCAAGGAACAGGTCAAAGTTAACTCTGAGTGCTTAACAACTTGGATGTGAATTGAGTGTTTCAGGAGTCTCGATATCTTAGGAGAATCTTCGGCGTTTGAATTATTGCTATTTGAGTGTCTAACCGGTTGACTTATTTTCTAAAATCCCAAAATGAGTCAAGTGGTTTCTTTTAGGGGAGGCAGGGAGTTTCTGCTTCCTGTGCTAGTGCCCAGTAAGGTAGGGGGGTTAGTCAGAACTCGAAGATGGAAATACTTGGGTTTTCCTTTCTTTATTTTTTTTTACCATTTTAACAAATATCTTATTAACCTCAAGTTCCTACCACTTCTCTATTTTGTTTTCAATCCCTGCTTTGTGTCTCAGGTAGCCCGTGAAAGCAGTCATGGTGAGGGCAGAGCGGGGGATCCTGTGTGATAAGAGACTCAGTCCTCACCTGTGTTGCTTTTTCTTTATTTCCTTCCACTTACGTAGAGCTTTAGAGTGTCAAGTCTATTATTGTATTTGATTTGCACCAGACTTACAAGAGGTGGGCAGAAAAGGCATTCCTGTGGTGGCCCCTTGTGAAAGAGAGCTGGCTTTGAGGTTCCAGCAAGCATGCGTCAGGATTCAGATACTGTTGACCAAAGAAAAGGAAGACGCCATTCCACCCACAGGCTTTGGGAGGGACTGACATAAGGAGGAAAGGGACTCCCACTTAGCCAGTCAGATCAGTGGAAACAATCCTGGCAACCAGTTCAGTAACAGATGCTCCGGCCAGATGGCCCTCTCATTCATTTTACACATGAGGAAACTGAGTCCCTTCCCTCAAATATTTATTGAACACTGTGCTTGCATTACAGTATCGAGAGTTGCATTCTAATGAGGAAGTAGACAATAACCACATAACTGCTCTGAAGAAAAAGCAGGGGAAGGGGACGGGGGGGACAGGGGTGCAGTTTGAGAGATAGCAGTCCAGGAAGACATGTCTAGGATGCCTTCAGCAGAGCCCAGGAGGCAGGGAAGGAGTTAGCTCATGGATATGCAGAGGCAAGTATATTCCAGTTAGAGGGGGCCGCAAGTGCCAAGGCTCTGAGGCAGGAATCCTCTGAGGAGGAACCCTCTGAGGAGGCTAGCAGAGGTCGGCATCAGGGAGGCCTGACCAGAGTGGCTGAGCAGAGAAAAGGAAGGGAAGAGTGGAAGGACATGAGTCACATGATGGGGGCAGGCTGGGGACCAGGCAAATAATGTCGGAGGCCACGCTATGAATTCTCCATCTCATTCTGAATGCAGCGGGAAACCATCTTAGGTTTTGGACAAGACAGTGACAGGATCTGGCATTTTTAAAGGATCACTCCACCTGCTATGTTGAGAACAGACTGGAAACAAGACAAGACTAAAAGCTGGCCTACTGATCCAGGCAAGGGACGAAGGTGAAAACAAGAGCTTACGTTGACTTGGACCAGTGGTGATGATGAGACATCAGAATTTTTCTCTAGGGGAGAGCCACAAGGATGGCAGTGGTGGCTGGGGAGTGAGGGATGGCTCTGGTTTGGGGCCTGAATAATTGAGTGGACTATAGTCCCATTAACAGAGATCAGGGGCCAGCAAACTTTTTATGTAAAGGGCCAAATGATAAATATCTTCACCTTTACAGGCCACACAATCTCTTAAAACCACTCATGTCTGCAGTTGGCATGTGAAAGCAGCTATCGATAATAAGTAAATGAATGGGGCATGCCTGTGTTCCTATAAAACTTTCTTTAGAAAACCAGATTTGCTCATGATCGCATAGCTGATAGGGAGCCAGGATGAGAATTGAGGTCCACTGACCTCACTCTGGTGTTCCTCTTGCTGTTTGGCCTCTCCTAATAAAATTTCTCCTACTGTTGACAGTATGTGAGGCCAGCACTAGCTTAAATGCCACCAGGCGCTCAGTGAGTGTGATCCACAGGGCATCTGCAAATGGCCGAGGAGAGGTTCAGCAACACACATCCCAGGGAGGGGACAGAGGCTCACGTTATATCCCTGCTCTAAGTGGTATGTTTGCTTGCGGACTTTTCTAAGGTGTTCCATCTTGTCCTACTTACATCAACCTTCAGTAAGGTCACTGCAGTGAACTTGGGGCATGCTGTTCTTTGTCAGAGGAAATTTGCAAAATACTGCCAGTCATATCTTCCAGAAGCAAGAAAGAAGAAAAATACCCTACTGCATCATTTCAGTAGCTCTAACAAGATGAATCTAAAATCGGGTTTTGTTTTCCTTTTTGTCTTGCGCCAAGAAATAAAAAAGGGAGAGAGAGATCCTGGCTGTATTCCCTGTAATAACCTTTAATTACCGCAGTGATTAACAACCGCCACCTTTTCAGTTGCCTCAGGTGTTTCTGTTAGTTCTCTGACTATGGGTCCTAGAGGTTAGTAGCCTTGTGGCTTTAAGAGAAGGTAACTGATTGTCAGTTGTTACGGGCTTTTGTCCTTGTTGGCACCCTCCACATTTGCATCTGTAGCCTATTTCTCTGTGCCCATCAATAATCAGTCACTCAAAGCTCTCCATGGCTTTCTCATCATAACCTCAAGGCCCCTTGAGCTCTTCCAGCCTATGTCCAGCCACTTCCACAAAGCTCTCAGAGGCATGCGGAAGTCTGGCTCTCTCAAACCACCAGGAAGCGAGAGGAGACATGGGAGGTGGTCTTCTGCCCTGGCTACCTAGACCCTCCTGGATATGCTCCCATTTCCACTCTAGATGACACATTATGAGGAAACCTTAAGCTCTTTCTTCTCTTTTCTGGTTCAAGTCTAGAAATAAAGCGCATGACTCTCTGCCCTCAGATCCCCAAGCTTGTGTGAAGGATTTCTCCTGCTCCTCACCTCTTAGCTAACAGGCTAGAGCCAGCTCATATGCACCTGCTAGAGCCAGGTGTATATATCTCTTTCCAGCTCCACCAGCAGCGATGCTGTGTGTGTTGGTAACTTGAACTTGGCCATGGATGGTGGGAGTATTGACACCACAGAAAGTGGCAGACACTACAGATCAGGACTTTTTTTCATGGCTAGCCATCTGTTAAACATTTAGCAGCACATCACTGCCCATTACACTTCACACCTTGATGGGGATGGGGGTGTAGGGCACACATGTCACAGAGCCCTTTCTCAAGGACACACCGACGGCCCAGCTCCTCTCTCTCTCCTCTTCACCTCCCTTCTCACTTGCCAATCTGTGTAAACTTCTAAGTATAATGCACTAGAACTCCCAACAGGAATTCTTCCCAAATCTGCTGTTAAAGGCACCTAATTCCCACCTCCACACATTCTAATTTCATGGGTATGAGTGCACCCTTGGCATTGGGGATTTTAAAAGCTCCCTAGGTAATACTAACATGCAGAAAAGTTTGGGAACAACTATTTTAAGGCTGTGGTTCTCCACCTGGTTGCACGTTAGTGTTACTGGAAGTTTGTGTGTAAATATACATATGTATGTGGGTATATATATAAAATAAATGAATGTCCACCAAAAATCAACTAAAACCGAGTCTTCACAGGTAAAGTCCAGACACTGGTAGGTTTTAAAACACCCCAAGGTGATGGTGATACAAGGAGGAGTTTGAGAACTACTAGTTTGCAGCGTAAGTTTTGGCTCTGCTAGTGTTGAAAGCTATGCTGGTCAATCTCAAAGCCTTTTCTCTGAATCTGTTTAGAAACTCAAAAGCTCTGAGATGCATGTCTTTCTCTCTGTTTTCCTGCTGTAACCACCCTCCTTTGTGGCAGTCTGTATGGAAAGGTTTCACCGCTGTCTGAATGGTGCGAGATACAGAGAGGGAAGTGTGCGTTCCTGTGGATGAATAACTCAGAGGTTACCATCTAAATTGCTCTCTGCTACAAGGATAGAAAACAAAGCCTTAAAAACCAGATTCACTAGTTTTCTTCAAGAGAAAGGGGAAAATGGGGTAACGCCTAAGTGTGTCAGTTCAGGCTTCTATAACAGAATACCACAGACTGGGCGGGGGGGGGGGGGGGCTTATAAACAACAGACACTTATTTCTCACAGCTCTGGAGACGGGGAAGTCCAAGATCAAGGCCCCAGTAGATTCTGTGTCTGGTGAGGGCCCATTTCCTGAGGGAGCTCTCTGGGTCTCTTTCATAAGGGCATAAATCCCATTCATAAGGATTCATAAGGATGCCACCATCATGACCCAAGCACTTCCCAAAGGCCCCACCTCCTAATACCATGACATTAGGTGTTAGGATTCCAACAGAGGAATAGGGCGGGGGTGGGGGGGTGATGTAAACATCCAGCCCATAGCCCTTGGCTTCTGTTGTTGTTGTTAGTACTGGTGGTGGGAGTGGCGGCAGTCGGTTTGTTTTTTAGAGCTTAGATTGTTTTTCATACTTTTTTTTTTCTCCCAGAAGCTCAGATCACCTTAGCAGTGGTGTGGCAATGGGGCTCTACGTGGAGGTGAGAACAGTTACTCTGTAGCCACATCGTTGCACATTCTGGAAGCTTGAGCCTCTAGAATGCACAATTAAATCCTGTCCTGTTTTCTTTTTTAATTAAAAATCCAGTTAGATACTTTATAGTTCTCATTATTTTTATAATCTCACAGCCCAATGAACCCTCAAATTACTTCTCCCTACAAGGTATCTCTCCCTTCCACTGCGGTTTCCTCAGGAGTTCATCCACCAGATCCTTTTGCTCAGTCATGGCGGCGGTGGTAGCAGTTCCAGTAAAAGTACTGAATTCATTGCCAGCGCCACCGTGTCAGCGTGATACTGAGATGAATCCCATAAATACATCAACATTCCCACCTCAGCGAAGTCATTTGGCACATAGAGCAAGCTCGAATGCAACATGGAAAGCAGGACGTTCCACTCAGACGGACATGGATTTGGATCCCACCTCTGCCGCCAGAAAGCCACATGGCTTTGACAAGTTAGTCCTACTCTCTGAGCCGGTTTCCTCATCTCTGAACCAGCGATAATCATACTTTCTTAGAGGGTGTAACAAGGATCATGGTTAATGTATTTAGAGGGTGTAACAAGGATCATGGTTAATGTATTTAGAGCTAGAAATTTAATACATTAAGTGGTTCCTTTATATTGTTATTTTCAGGTCCAGACTTAGCCACAAGACCACACCACATACTGTAATAAGGGTTTGGTTTGGTTTGGTTTGGTTTGGTTTGGTTTGGTTTGGTTTGGTTTGGTTTGATTTGGTTTGGTTTCTCACAAGCAGAGAGAAACAGCAAGCTTTCATTTTCCTTTTTTATTTTAATAAGTTAGCAACTGCTAACCTGTCCGTAGCGTTCAGCATACTCTGTATGTGTATAAAGAAAGGACAGGGAGGCCAGAAGACGGAGTGGGGTTAACTCTCATTCTCAAACCCCCAGAGTCACCAATACAGAGTCACCTGCAGAGGGGAATTTGTTCCATCAGATGCCACCCTCGTTCTTATTTCCAGAGTTCCCCGTCTGTCGGTGCTCTTCTAGCTCTGACGGTGAAAAGCAGCTCTTGGGTGTGAGAAGTAGCTTCTTTGCCCTGTGTTCCTCCAGCTGCGCTTTGTTTTTACCTCTAGAGAGCACTTGTCATGTTTCCATCTAAAATGTTCTTTACAGATTTGCCTCTCCCCTCCCCCCTTCCCTAGTGTTTCTCAGCCTCAGCTGCACTTTGGGATCACCTGGGGAGCTTTAAAAGATCCTGAAGTCTGGGTTCTACCCCCCAGACATTTTGATTTTACTGAACTTGGTGCAACTTGGGCATTTTTTAAAGCCCTTCGGGTGACCGTCATCTGCAACGGAGGTTCGGACCCTCTGGCCAGCACCCGCCCTCGACTGTGAACATCATGAAGGCAGTGACTGTGTCCTCCTCACTCTCATGTCCCGGGTGCATAGCATAGTGGCTGGCACAAGAGTTGCTCAATACATGTAGGTAGGTATTTAAGATCTTGTCATTTCGGATTCTCTCCCAACTAAGGAAGGAAGTGATCAGGATATCCCTAACATTCTGATCCTAGAATCTTGGTGCAGTAATCCCAGAGGCTCTTGTAATTAGATTCCCATGATCACCGGTTGGGTCAGGCCCTGGATAAGGATGATACTATGGTGCTCCCCCAAACCCTTCCTTCCGAAATTGAATAGCTACAGGATAATTCCATGTCATTTGGAAGCCTGGGAGAGAGAGCTCATCAATCCTGTTCACAAAGGAAACGAATTCCCTCCCAGGAAATGCTGAATGGAAACAAAAAGAATACTGCAGCAGGATTTCCTTCTCAGTCCAACTTGAGGCACGCCAGTCTATCAATACATACGGCAGCCCGAGATCTGATTCCGTAATCCCCACTGCAACGCCCATGTCTAATCATTTGTTTCAATTGGGACACGTTTACTGAACGGACGTTTTGTGTAAGGTTCTGAAATACGTTCTATGAAAAATACTAGGAAGGTTCTGTGTAATAATAATAATACGTCAAAATTGCATAGAACGTTAAAGTTGACAACGCACATGGTGCGTTCTAAACTTGATACTTCAAAAGAGTCTTGTTCAGCCCAATCATATGCCAGTGAACTCACAAAGGTATCCAGTCCCCCCTTCACTCTCTTTGCCATGGTTACAGCAAATTCTAACACTTTGGTTTCCACATCTAAAGCCAGCCTCAGAGGAAAATAAGTTATTACTTGCCCAGGAATAATTTAAGAAGTTCTAGAAATACCTCACAGCCAAAAACACCTACCTACCTCCCCCACATCTGAAATTCCAGCATTTGAGATTCTTCCCTTCCTGATAGCCTGCTAGGAGGAGCAAGAGAAAACTCTCACAACTTAATGAATTTTTTTTCAACTTAATGAATTTATCAGCTGCTTCCTTGATCCCAAGAAGCATGGAAGAAGAAGGAAAGGATCAGTGAAAGTCTGGAGGAGAATAAAGAAAAAATGTTGGGGAGCCTGGAAAACAAATCTCTCCACCTCCATATCCCACTTAAGGTCATTGCTAAGTACTGCCCCACTTCTGCTTTGGATAAAGTGGTCATTCACTCAAAATGTCCAAGACAGCTCCAGTCCTTCTGTCTCAATAAGCTCCTTAAGTCGGCTAACTTTAACTTACTTGACATATTTTGTTTGTGTTGTTAAACCTTCTGAATATAAATTGCATATAAATGTCTCCAGATCGCCTGAGGGGGGAAAGAAAAAGTATTTCTCAACAGGGGCCCTACTGGCATTTTGGATGGGACAACTCTTCCTCGTGCTAGACATTTTCGCTCTCTCCCCCACTTCAGCAAATGGAAGTAGCACGCCCCCCAGTCATTGTGACAATCAAAAATGCTCCCACACACTTCCAAACGCTCGTTGGAAGCGTGGTACTGGCGTGGGTTCAGAATCGCTCATTTTACACCCTGAGCCAGCAAGACGCAAAAGGCTCACAGCCATCTTGTAGAGGCATTTTGCCTACAGAATTTTGAAGATGAAGTTGTCATCTTACCTTACCACCTTCATTAACAAAACAAAAATTAGAACTCATCCAATCGTGTGACTCCCTTCTACCAGAAACAAGAAAGAAACCAGAAAGGATTCATCCTCCCCTTTGTGAGAGCTTAAACATTATATATGTTCCTCTTAAGCCTTCTCTGAATTGGGTTGTTCCCAATAAATCTCCAATATACTTTAAATTTATTCTGAAACTTTCAAAGAGGATTATTGAAGTAGTGATGTCTGAGACCTTATTCAACACAACTTGAACTTGATCTCAGACAAGGAAGTTATGTCCTGTAAGGAGGAACATTTCAGTGTCCCTCAGGGGGCGCCATAACCCCTTTGCAGGCCTACCAGCCCTCTCTTAGGTGGTGAGGCTGGTCTGCAACGGGTTCAGTTCCATTATCAGAGGATTGGTAGCAAAGAATAACTCTCAAATGTGATCCCATGGGGAGCAACCAGGACAATTCTGGTAGCCCCATAGCCCTTTGTCTGTACCGAGGTCTCATAATCCATCCTGCTTAGATTCCTTCCCCCAACACAGTTTGATTATCTACAGCCATGGGTGATCCCAAGGTGAACCAAACTGTCCTGTTTCCAGGCAATGAGTCCCAACTTAACCCAATTTCCTTTGCAAGGGCTCCTGAACACTTCCATCTATTCAGACACACAGGACCTGTATTCATCTCACCAAGAAAGAATCCGAGTTCTCTATCTCCAGTTCCCTATGGCTAAGCAATCACTTGAAGTATTCCAAGCCTAATTGCTAAAATAATGCCATCAGGCAGTACAAGGTTGTGTCCTCGCTTTGCCAAGAACAGATATTAGGGAAATAGTCACTTTCTGTGTGTGTGTGTGTGTGTAAATTTTTTTTGGTTAATTTTGAAGACAGACCCAGCAGTGCTACTCTTGGGTATATATCCAAAAGAAGTAAGTGCCCAAAATAGCACTTTTTTGTACGTTGTCCACAAAAATACCTATACAAGAATGCTTATATCAGCTTTTCTCATAGTAGGCAAAAAGTGCAGAAAAACTCATCCAGAAGAGATTGAGTAAACAAACTGTGGTACACCAGGCAATGGGATACACCCTAGCAATACAAAGGAATGAAGTGTTGATGTATACTACCACCATCTCAAATGTACTGTGCGTAGTGAGAGAAGCCAGACCAGAAAAAAAGAATGGGTCTAATTAGATGAATTTCAGGAACAGGTGAAACTAATGTGTGGTGTAGGAAATCAGAGCAGTGGTTACCTCTGGGAGAGGGTGTCTTTGTGTGGGAGTATGAGGGGATTTTCCAGGGTGATGGAATTGTTCTATATCTTTATTTGGGTGGTAGTTATATGAGTATATAGATAAAAATTCATGGGAGCACCTAGGTTGAGCATCTGACTCTTGGTTTTGGCTCAGGTCATGATCTCTAGGTCATGGGATCGAGCCCTGCTCCGCGCTCAAAAGGAAGTCTGCTTGAGATTCTCTCTCCCTCTCCCTCTGACCCTCCCCCCATGTGTGCATGCACGTGCACTCTCTCTATCTCTCTGAAATAAATAAATAAATCTTTTTTAAAAATTTGTCAAATGAGGGGCGCCTGGGTAGCTCAGTTGTTAAGCATCTGCCTTCGGCTCAGGTCATGATCCCAGGGTCCTGGGATGGAGCCCCGAGTCAGACGGGCTCCCTGCTCAGCGGGAAGCCTGCTTCGCCCTCTCCCACTCTCCCTGCTTGTGTTCCCTCTCTCACTGTCTCTCTCTCTCTCTCTCTGTCAAATAAATAAATTCTTTAAAACAAAATTTGTCAAGTGATACACTTAAGATTTGTGTATTTACCGTAAGTAAATTATTCCTCAATAAAAAACTCCTAGGGCAAATGCAAAATGTTGTATTTAGAAGTCTCAGGGAAGAATTTCTCTCGTATGCAGTAATACGTGTGATGCCCAATGTTTATACTAATATTTCTCTCACCTATGTCATACTTTGTGAAATCATCTTATTATGCTTTCCTCTAAATTATGTAATTGAGCACAAGTTGATGGGAGCCCTTTCTTCTCTGGGGCTGTTTGAGCCAGAGCAGCATCCAAGAGAGTAAGCAAAAGCCCTCCAGTCAGTGAGTGGTCTCAGTTTAAAAGCAGATTTGCTAAGGGAGGCACTTCATCCTTATCCCCAAAACCTTGCCAGGAATCTTCGAGACAGGCCTCCTTTCATGCGGCCTACTGAACTCTCCAATGACTGTTGGAACAATAACTGCCCTATGCCCCAAGTTTCTTCCTTTTCAAATTCAGTCTTTGCCCGTGTGAATAATTTATGACAAGTCTGGTTTAGAAGACAAACACACAGGCTCTACCTGATTGAATGGCCCTTTCAGCTTTTCAGAATGCAATAAAGCAATTCAGTGACCTAAAATTGTTTTCCCAAGCAAGCATTTAATTACTGCACAATTACTAGACCCTGCATCTGAACTGGCACATGCTAACTCCAGAGCAAGAATAAGTTGAAAATAAAGAAACTCTTTAGAAAATCATATTCCAGTTGTAGACAACAGCACAGGGGACTTCTTGACTACTTATCACATTTTTTTATCATGGTAAAATGAATTAGAATTTCAAAGGAAGTTGTTGCAGCATTGCTTATAGGGTTTTTGTTTCCCAACAGGCTAAGAAGAACTTGATGAAAGCTTGATTTATTATTGCATGTCAGAGTTCAGGGCCACTAGCCGAGCTCAGCAGAGGCAAACCCACCGACAAGCTAGACTGAGTAAAGGACACTCCAGTAATCCTGTCCATTTTATCAAAACGTGAATGCATTCAACACCTAAGTTGTAAAATCTAAAGAACTTGTCATTCACACCTGTTTACAGGTTCTGAGAACATATAAATGGAAGATTAAAACTGGAAAGGATTGCCTTCTTAAGGAGGAGTTAGAGTCAGAAAATCAAGACCTACCAGTAGATCTTCAGGACCCACACACTCATTGCTGACCCCACGACTTTCTTCTTGGGTTTCCTGGAGTACTGTCTTTGATGGCATGCTTTAAGAGCAGCCCTGAGACTCGGGTGTGTGTACATGTGATTTATCAAGGAAGAGCTCCCAGGAGAAACCAGTAAAAGGAAAGCAGAACAGGGCAGGGGAGGAAGCCTAACAGGTATGACCGCAGGGATCTGGGGATCTCCGCCATGTGGATCCCATGGGGAGCTCTGGAATATAAATGCTACTTCGAGGCATAAGAGCACCAGTCAATCATCGGCTAATGGCCCTAGGGTGGAGGTAGGAGGAGATAAACTCCTAACAACTTGCTTCCCTCCTGGTGTCTGAGACTTGGCTCCACCAGCAGCACAAAGATAGGTCCCTAAAGAAAGTTGAAGGAAGTTGTGTTCTAGTAAATGTTTAACAACTGGTTAGGGGCTGAGGTGAGGGGGCTGAGGTGATTTGTAGCATTTGCTGACTTCTGTCGTGTAAATACTCCCACTGTGGCCAGTGTCCAACTACCAGCTTGTCATCACTGACCACGGGGTCTTGGAAAGAGATGCACAGACCCTCCACTGTATCGTATTTCTACTATACAGTTATAATACACATAAATAACCTCAAGAGCATAGATGATAGTAATATGTAGAAAAATAATTAGGAAGTAAGGAGTTTTGAGTCTTTACTGCCTTTTGTGTAATATAATTCATTTTTATTATTATAAGTGTATATAGTCAATTCTCATTACTCACGATACTAATGTTCTGTAAAGTTGCTGCAAACACTCAATTAGCAAATATTAAATTATTGCTTCTACAGGAAATACAGGGTTAGTTTCCTGCAAGCTTTTGGTCAAAATATTTTGCCAACTAATCAATGCATGACCTTGTTTTATGCATGTTTCTGTTTAAAGACAACTTATTTAATATATGTTGCTGATTCATTAGCGTTGAACTCATGACCAACAGCACTATAACTCATGTCTGAACAAAGCTTATTTAACACACGTATTTTCTCCATAAAGCACATCACAGCCTTTTTGTGCTTAGGAACACGAGTCAGCACTTGAGCACTACACTTAGGCGCCATTTTCAACAGCGAAATTACTCACAAAAAGCACAAAAATGTGAAAAACCTGGCACTAAACATACCACGAGAAAGAAACTCATTTACAGTATGAGAGCTGGAACAAGAAGGTCTTGTTTGACCTCAGCTGGGAGACTGCACATTGGGCAACTTGAATTTTTCCAACTCTGCACGTGCACATGTTTGCAAGTGACCACAAAAGTGCCCCAACTATTGATTTGAGGCTTACAAATAAATTTTAGCGAGTAAGTGAATTCACAAATATGGAATCCGTGAATAATGGGAGTCAACCATATACATAAGTTTTAGCAATGACTGTGTTTAACGGTCTACTCACAGAATTCCTGAAAATTTAGCAATCAGCTCTTGTGAGCCTGAATGAGCCAGCTTCAACACAGCCTTGACTGGACTGGACTGGACATTATCTTGACCACCATCTCCACTGGTCTGTAAACCACAATGCAGGAACCAGGTCTTGTTTATTTCATTATTCTGGCACTTAGCTCAATGCCTGGCTCATGGCAGGTAATCAGAAACTGTTGATGGATGGATGGATGGATGGATGGATGGATGGATGGATGCAGTTCCCCTCTTTTTGTTATTATGGCAAAATAATAAAACTCACATTGGAAAGGCACTTCTGTGTTTAGAAAGTACCTTCCCATCCAAAGGTTATTTGGTGTTCACAAAATTCTGTGGCCAGCATTAACAATTTTACAGATAAGAAAATGAGGCTCTAAGATTTAGGTGACTTCCCCAAGATGACAATCAATTAGGAAGAAAGTCAGGACTCAAATCAATTCTCCCTACTTCAAATCCTATGTTCCTGCATCATACTAGGATTAACTGTGTCCCTCCGATTAATGAGTAGCAACAGCAAATACACCCATGCTATGTATGGGCAGGGTCCCCACATTTGCTTCAAAGGTTTCACCTGAACAAGTCACCAGTCTACCCAACAAACCAACAACAACAAAAACGACCTCCAATATTAACGATTCAGTCACTCGTGGTACAGAAATTAGTGTTCTCGATTTTGAAAGGCTTCAGATAACTGAAACACAAATCATCTAAGCACAACCGTTTCTGTAGGAACGGTTTTTAATAAATGTGTCAAACACGTATTATATGCTCAGGCAATTTCTAAATTCTCAAATGACAAAAGTGTTCGTACAAGCTCCTGGATATCTCCTAAATCATATTTCCTTTAAGAGTAGTTTATTTCCTGTGCGTGTCCATACACAAATTATCTGCTTTTTCAACTTTTGCTAATGTTTTCTCTTTCGCTTACGGCTATGTGTAACAAAGCGACATTTCTAACTGCCTGTGTACCTGTTGTAAGTGGAGAACACAAGAACCACACTGAGCTTCAGAGGCTAGTCAGCTAAACTTAGCAGTTCAGCAACAAGGTCTGTAACCCAGCCCTCATGAAGCTCACAGTTCAAGTCACACACACACACACACACACACACACACACACATGAAATCTGGAACTGCAAATGGCCTCCTCGACTGTACTGCCATATTCAGGATTTTAACTCGTCCTTAGAGAATCCAGATCATAGTAATAAGCAGCAGTGCCTAAAACAGTGCCTTTTTCATAGTAGGTACTCAGCAAATGGCTCAGTGACGAGCCAGAGCTCTATGTTTTCCACCTAAATCTTCAGGAAAAAGAGAAAATGTAAAGTCATTGAGTAAAAGATCTTAGCTCTTGTCCTGGCCAGTGAGCCACCTATCAGCTCAGCTGCATTAAGGAAGAAGTTTGCTAATTAGGGGCACCTGGGTGACTCAGTCGGCTAAGCATCTGCCTTCGGCTCAGGTCATGATCTCAGGGTCCTGGGATCGAGCCCCACGTTGGGCCTGTTCAGCAGGGAGTCTGCTTGTCCTCCTCCCACTCCCCCTGCTCGTGCTCTCTCTCAAATAAATAAAATCTTTTTTTAAAAAAGTTTGCTAATTATATGCAGAGTAACTTGGCACAGCTGGGCACCAGTAGCCTTAGAATGTATTAGTGTACGGTTCTCAGCTTTATTTCCTCTGTGCACATGTCCATACATGTATATGTATGGACAGGGGTACAGGGTATGGACAGGGAGCTCGTCTAGTGATGAAAAATGAGACTCAACTTATCAATGTGGTGAGATGAGTCCATTCCAAGAGTACAATCTGCAGGAAGACTCAAGAAATCCTTTGACCTAGCAATTACGCATCTGGGAATTTAGCTTTAGGAAATAGCACAAGATTGATATGTGAAGAGCTCCCACAAATATTTAGCAAAAACATAAAGAGCATACTTTTTTACTTGGCAAATGACTTTAACAGAAGATGTTTCAGAGGAAGAAATAAAAAGAATAAATAGTTATAGGAAAGATGTGCAGTGGTAAGATGTCATTTTCATCCATCCATCAGCCTGGAAGAATGGAAAACAGTAAGAGCCAGCGTCATCAAGGTTGCGGAAAAATATTGGAGGAGTGTACCCTACATTTTTATCTATTGAAATTGCAAGCGCCTATACTCTGACCCAGCTTTTTCACCTCCAGGCATCTACCTTCTAAAAACATGTGCAGAAAAATACATATGCGGGGTGCCTGGGTGGCTCAGTTGGTTAAGCGACTGCCTTCGGCTCAGGTCATGATCCTGGAGTCCCGGGATCAAGTCCCGCATCGGGCTCCCTGCTCAGCGGGGAGTCTGCTTCTCCCTCTGACCCTCCCCCCTCTCATGCTCTCTCTATCTCATTCTCTCTCTCAAATAAATAAATAAAATCTTTAAAAAAAAAAGAAAAATACATATGCAAGAATAGTTATCTCAGTTACCATTTATTGTAATAAATAAACAATTTATTTAAATAAACAATTATGAACAGCTAAAGGTCCATTACCAGGGGAGTCATTGTGTTAATTATGCCATGTTGGTCCAATGGACTAATACACAGCAGGTTCAAAGAAAGAAGTGGGTCAGTATATGAATATGGAACCATCACCATGACATATTGTTAGATGAAAAGAGTGACTTGCAGAATAACACATAGTATTAGATCTCATTTAAGGAACAAAACACTATGAGTTACGTACATATACTTGAATGTATATGTATGGACAGGGGTATAAAGAAAGGCACAATGAACTCCAGTTGCTACTTGTCCAGAGGTGAGTAGATGGAGAGTCAAACTAAAGGGACGTTTTTATGTTTTACTGTGTGTGTCATAATTTTGCAAGTGAAAATGCAATTATGTACTGCTTCAATGATTTATAAAAACAAAAAATACACGATAAAATATTTTTTTGAAACACTTCATCTAGAAAGAAGTGGGTGTCGGAAGGCAGAAAAGCAAAATGGAAGTTCTGAAAAATAAAAAGACTGAGTGGCCGTGTGTGACTGAAGGTTCAAAGACCACTTGCGGACTCTCTACCCCAAAGTTAAAAATTGGCCAGTGGGAGGAAGAGGCCAGGAATCACAGGGAATTCTGTCGGCTTCCGGGGGTTAACTTAATCTGATCAGAACCTGGGTAGAACATGAATAAAAAAATGTTCTTTCCACTTCTCTCTGTGGTAGATTAAAGATAGCCACAAATTATTTGATGTTGCTCCCATCAAGAAATGGAGTCTCTTTCCCATCTTGAATCTAGGCATGTCCTGTGACTTGCTTTGACCAGTAGAACATGGCAGAAATGACAGAGGGCCTGCTCTGGGCCAAGGCTTCAAGAAGCCTGGCAGCTTCCACTATGTAGGGGGAAGCCAGCTAGCAGTGAAGAAGTCTCACTGTTCTGAGACTCCCATGCGAGGGCCCAGCTAGCCATGTGGAGAAGCCACCCAGCAAAGAACTAAGGGCCCAGACATATGACCGCAAATGACCAGCCCCACCAATATTCCCAGTCATTTCAAGCCACCCAGCCAAGCACCCAGACACTGTGGAGCAGACAAGCCCTCCCCACTATGCCTCTCCAAATTCCTGAATCACAAAATCATAAGCAAGTAAAATAGCTATTGCTTCAAACCACTAAGTTCTGGGGTAGTTTCTTACTCAGCATTAGGTAACCAAAACTCTCTATGCTGTTCTTTTTCTCCCCTTCTCCCAACTATAAGAAGACTTTGCAGGGATGTGTAGTCTGACAGAGCTGGCTTTTATTACAAATCCTGTAGCCACAGTGCTGACCATGCAAACTAACATTCTGACCCAAAAGATGCACTGTGCCAAACACTCAGAAAGCTATCTTCCTAGAAACTTCCAACTAAGTATTGTCAGAGAGCCAAAATAGTGCATGGGTGTTTTCGAGCTGGAAATAATCAGGTCACTGTTGAATTTGGAAAACCAAATTGCCAGCCCCTGACATCACAAAAGGGTTGCTCTTCTCTGGAACCTACTCTGCACGAGTTCATCCAGAGGCTGGACCCTCCAAGGGATCCACCCTGGGTCATCCACCTGGTCCTTCTACATGCCCGTCTCGGCCCTGACTACCATGAATAGAGAGTGTCTGGGAGTCATTGAGGGTCTGAGAGAGCTGGCAAGTGAGGAGGGTCACAGGTGTGGGTGGGAGAAAAGCCACAGATGTGGCCTTCGGAGATCATCTGGGTGGGCCCTAGGACTGAGCAGCCAACAAGAATGAGACCCAAGAAAATCTGGCTACTTGACTTCTCCCAGCAGGAAATGGGCAGTCCCTGTCAAACTTGGCCAGAAGCTTCTGCAAATGCAGTTTTTCTGGCACACCAAGACAGGAAGTTACTTGGTTTCCCTAAACCTTAAAGTCAGTCTGTCCCTACGAGTCACGGCTTCTGACATGCACATCCCACTAGTCACCACAGCCCAGAAACTAGAAAACCCTGTATTCATCCAGATGAATGTGCACAGATGTTTCCGACTTCACCGTCCCATGAAAAATGTCACTGAATTGCTCTTTCTCATCTTGGGAACTCTGACTTAGTTTATTGGGACTTTCTTCTGGCTGTTCAAGTTTTGAAACATCCCAAGAATGATCATTTTTGGTTGTTCTGGGTAAATAGATGTAGCCGTCACACAGCTTAGACCTAGAGCCTTGCTACTCCGTGGACCAGCAGCACCGGGGACTTCGCCAGAAATGCAGACTCTCAGGCCCCACCCTGGATCTACACCTACTGGCACCTGGTGCCTCATGAGATCCTCAAGGGATTTGTGTGCACAGTAACATTTGAAAAGTGCTGGTCTGGGGGACCACATCCCTTGGTGGTTGCTCCAGAAACAACCGGCTCCTCCCCATCCTCCTCCCCCTCCCCAGATTCCTTGCAAGCAGAATCATTTCTCAAGAAACACGGAAAGTGGATTTGAAGAAGAAAAGCAGGCCCAAATAGACCAACACACTGCCTCATATAGCAAGAACTCAATTAGGTAGCGGTAAGACTTTGCCTAGATGGGGGTTCTCGAGGGTTGAATTGTGTCCCCCAAAAAGATATGTTGAAGTCCTAACCCCCCAGTACCTCAGAACGTGATCATATGTGGACATAGGGTCCTTGCAGATGTAATTAGTTAAAATGAGGTCCCAGCGGAGTGGAGTGGGCCCTCAGTCCAATATGATTGGTGTCCCACACTCAGGAAGAAGATGGCCAGGGCACTATGGTGGAAGAGATTGGAGGGAGGCATCTACAAGCCAAGAAATGCTAAGGACTGCTGACAACCATCAGAAGCTGGAAGAGGCAAGGGAGGATTCTCCCCCACAGGTTGCAGAGGGAGCATGGCCCCGCCAACACCTCGACTTTGAACTTGTCGCCTCCAAAACTGTGAGACAATAAGGCTTCTGTTGTTTTAAGCCACCCAGTTGGTGGCACTTGGTTACGGCAGCCCTAGGAAACTACTAAGATGGGCAAGGGTGTGGATGGGGCTTGCAAACTGTCTGTAGAATCGTACCCACCCCCCTTTCTTAGCCCCAGGCCAGGGCCTGCCAGGGTCTCCTCCACAGGATTCCCTCCCTGCTGCTTCGTGGCTGAAGACTATCTAAGCACTATGGCTATCTTGGGTGATAATATCACAGAAACAACTTTCCTAGCAATCAGAAGGGAACAGAAGTCAAGAATTTTAAAGTGCCTGGTACACCATGTCCTGCTCTGTTTTAAGCACCTTAACAATTCAAAGGAACTCTTCACCAGAAACTCAGCAACCAAGCTGGCTGGATTGTTGAGGAGGACACTGCAGAAAATATCCCTCATCTGGCCTCCTCTTAGCTCTCTTCCTTTCACCGTAGCGAGAACTCTTATCTGGTTCTGGCTTATCCTGCTTAGTGCCACATGGAACCTTCTGTTGTTCTTCAGCAACTTCACTGATGCATTGTGACCCTGAACCTCAGGCTGAGAGGGGAAATCCTGCCCAGCGCCCTTTCTCAAGATACCGAGTGTATGTCATTTATTTTCTCTTATCCCTCCCTGTGGTTTACCAAGCATTTCGAAAGATCTTAGAACCAAAAAGAACCTCAGTAAACATCTGGTCCAACTGTCTTACACATGATGAAATGGAGGTTCAGAAAGGTCAAATGTTGGGCAGCAAAGCCAACATAAAAACAAAACAAAACAAAAAACTCAGGCTGTCCAACTCCCAGGCTCTGCGAGCCTCACGGCCACAGTGAATAGACTGCCTTTTGACCGTTTTTTTATCTGAGGCAAGGTTTAGGAGACCAAGCAACAACTGGAGCACAGCCTTTGAAGTCAAACAGAGCTCAGTCCGAGCTCTAAATCCTCCATGTACATGGTGGGTGACCCTGAGCAATTTCACCTCTTGGTTTCCTCATCCCATATAATGGGGACAACGCCACCACCTCAAAGATGGCTATGATGATTTCTGTGATAACATATGGGAAGTTCTGTGTCAGTTGGGGTGGTTTCAGCTCACAATGTCTTCGACTCCACTCCCCAGCTCCCCACCCACCTCCACCCCTTAACATTTCTGTTCCTCACTGTTGGCTTCAGCATCAGGCAAGCAGCAAGATGGCGGCAGCTGTTCCAGGTATCTCCTCTGGGCACAGCAAATCCAAGGAAGAAGAGAGCCTATCTCTTTTTGTGGCTCCTTCTTGGGAGTAAGAAAACATTTTCCAGAAGCTTCCCAGAAATTGTCCTAGTCTCACTGGCCAGATTAAGTCACATGGCCATTTAAGGGGAATGGGAATCATCTTAACCAGGCTGTCCCTGAAGATGGGATCAGCTCCCTCTGAGACACATGGCTGAAGAAATGTAGGGTTCTGTTAGAAAAGAAAGTAGACTAGATGCTAGGTAGGCAAGATAGGCAAGAAGCACTGGCAATTACAATAGATGTTTCCCGTTAACTTATTTTATTGCAAGTGAAGAATACACTTCTGGAATATTTTAGATAACCCTTCTGACAGATTTGAAAGGTAAATTGCCTCCCCTCCCTCCATACCATTTTGCCCAAAGGGAGTTTCCTGACATTCCTGCTATAGCATCCCCCCCCCTCCCCGGGAAGTATGTCAACTCTTAGCTATTCCTCCCCAGTGACTCACCAAATATGTGGGCTGCCCCTCACAGTTGTACTGAAATTGAGTATCTAAGGATAAAACCATCCATACGAATAGCGCTCTCAAGTTTACAAAGCTCTTTGATACATATTATCTCATGTGAGCCTCTACATCTGAGAAGAATGAGGAACAGGGAGAGGTGAAACAATTTGCCCAAGGTCCTTAGCTAATAAGTGGCAGTACTATCTAGAAAGAGACCACAAATGCAATTGCTTTCTGCTGTTTTGCTTTGCCACTAGCAATTCCAGGTAGAAATTCGGCCGACATGGCAGTCACGAGAGGTTATTGGTGCCAACAGAACGGTGGAGTTTCACATTCTATCTCCATCCTGTATACCCTTTCTTTCCATATCCACCCATTTTCTAATCCAAAATTCTCCTAGAAGCACAAATGAAACCTTCCTTAATTCAAAATAGAGCTTGTCATTTATTTACCAAACACTGATACAGCACATGCTTTGCACCAGGCATTACGCAACATGCTTGACAAATATTAATTCATTTAATCCCACTTAGTTCTGTCTGCTTAGTGAAGCCCAATGGCCTTAGGTCATACCTGTTTCACAAACGCCTCATATTATTTATTCTACTGGATATCCACTCAAGGATGAGACCCCAAAATGGCCCAGAATTCAGGAACAGATCAAACTTCTGGACAAAAATCTTTCCAGAGCTAGCCATCTTTTCTCTTACTCTTGTGTTAGAAGCAACCTATGCCCAAATTACCCAGTCAGAGCAAATATGTAAACAAATCATGCTACAGTCTGCAATTGCTTGAGGAAAAATCTGGATTGTCCTAAACTTATCACAGAACATAATCCTTTCATAACCCCCTTTTCTATCTTGGCAGATTATAATCTTCCTTAAAAGGCGAAGGAACTTTCTGGTTCAAGTTTGGGAGGGCCGAAGGGCATCACTTGGTGCTGCTTTTGTGTGGACACATTCTTAATCTTCCCGTTGGTGTTTTAAAATAACAGATCACCCATGGAAATTATAAACTGTACCTTATAAAAGTCCCTGTGAAGTGCTGCCATTTGCAAGAAGGGCTTTCTGACAGCCCAAGAAGTCACAATATGTCTCCTGCTTTTCACGTGACAGTAATTACTATCTCAGCTCTAAGTGTTTACTCCCGCCGCCGAGAAAACAACATTTATAAGAGGTTCCAGCCGTGAACCATTACTGTTTGCAATATGGGAGGATAAAGCCTTCAAAGTATAAAAAGAGAAAACCTAAGATATTTTGTCTCCTTTAACAGTTTGGGATCAGCCTTTTAAGGAGGATATGGTCAACAGCCTCACATGCTTGCAAAAACAAGTCGCAGTTGTATAGATTTGATTAACAACATACCAGCAGGTGTCAGGGTTTTTTTTTTTTTCTCTTACACTATTTTTCTTTTTTAAATTAAAGTTTGCCACAGAAAAACCAATAAAAATTACTGCTCCTCATACCTTGGGGAACTAGAGAAAACCCTGTCAGATTCTAAGAAATTTGCTTATTTGAAAACATGGGGGGCGCCTGGGTGGCTCAGTCGGTTGAGCGTCTGCCTTCGGCTCAGGTCATGATCCCGGGGTCCTGGGATCGAGTCCCGCATCGGGCTCCCTGCTCAGCGGGAAGCCTGCTTCTCCCTCTCCCACTCCCCCTGCTTGTGTTCCCTCTCTCGCTGTCTCTCTCTCTCTGTCAAATAAATAAATAAAAATTAAAAAAAAAAAAGAAAAGAAAACATGGTTCACTTTGCTAGAAATAAATTGCCTTTGGTTGAACACGCTGGATAGGTACTCCTCTGTAAAATGTCAAGTGAAGAAAATGAAGGTTTCCTCCTTCAAGCTTTCTACACCAGGGCTTCCTAGACCTTAGCATGTGTAAGACTTCAGCAGCTCGTCAAAGTGCAGATTCCTATAGCCCCCCAGAGAATCTGATTCAGTAGGTCTGGGGTGGAGACCAAGATGCTTGAACTCTAACAAGCCACCAGTTAGTGCTGATGCTGCTGGTCTGGGAACCAACCACCCTTTGACCAGCACTTGTCTACACCAGTAGCCTCTTCAGTGAACGCTGGCATTTCACCTTTGGAGATTCCTTTCCTGGGGTAAAGAAATGTGCAAATTAAATACCAGCCCATGTGACCAACTAAAGAAAGCTGTGTTCTTATCTGGGGTTTCAGTTCAATTTCGCAAACTTACTCTGCTGTCTTGCGCTATGCCCGCTGAAGACAACAGTTTTACTCTTAAGAAGATTCCTATCTCTACATGTACATAAATACCAAGGCAAATTATAACAAGACTGTGATATGACGACTACCAAAAATGAAGACCACACTCCTAGTAGAAGCTAGCATTCAGGGAATGTCAAAGGAAAGAGGAATAGGCAGGGAATGGTCAAAGAGAGCTTACAGAGAAGGTTTGCAAGATGCTTTATACTTTGCCATAGAGCTTTCGTATAATCTCACGTATCCTATAGAACTAGAACAATCCTGTGAAGCATATATGACTTTCTCCAATTTGTAGATGAAGAAATGAAGGCCGAGAGAGCTAACATAATTTGCCAAAGTTATATTAAAAACAAATGAGTAACATTTTAAATGGTGGAACTAAGATGAAGGGCATCCCCAGATGGAGAAGAAGCAAGAGAAGAGGAAGAAAATTAGAAGATACGAATTGTCACAAAAATATTGATAGTAAATAGCGGGCATTTCTTGACCACTTAATACTGCCAGATACGGTCCTAAGAGCTCAGTATACATTATCTCATGTAATCCTAAAGAGCAATCCCATAAAATAAGTATTATTATTGTCCCCTTTTATAGAAGAGAAAAACTGAGGCACAGTGAGGTTAAGTAACGTGTCCAAGGTCACATAACTAAAAAGTGGTTCTATCAGAATTTGAACCTAGGCTTCTTAGAGTTTTAGTAGAGAGCAAAAGATGGGCTGTATGACTAGTATTTTTGTGCTGGAGGTGAAGGGGAGCTGAGGTTAGAAAAAACTCTTGCATGTCTACCTAAGAACATCAAATTGGACTTGATGTGGTAAGCAAAGGGGAATTAATGGAAGTTTTATTTTAAGTATGGGAATGAAAAAAAATCAAAGATCTATTTTAGAATGATATCTGTAGCAGCAGTGTCTAGGATGGTCTGGAGGGGGACAGAGAAGAGAGGCAGGTAAATCAGTTATGGCTGTCAGGATTCACCTGAGATGAAGTGTGATGTTTGTATGGTACTTTACTCTTCGCCATAGAGTTTGCATGCAATCTCATTTAGTCTTTAGAATAAGTCTGTGAAGTAAATATTATTTGCCCCATTTTATAGATGAAGAAATGAAGGCTTAGCGGGTGAAAAATAATTTGCCAAAGTTAGGGCGCCTGGGTGGCTCAGTTGGTTAAGCGACTGCCTTCGGCTCAGGTCATGGTCCTGGAGTCCCGGAATCGAGTCCCACATCAGGCTCCCTGCTCAGCGGGGGGTCTGCATCCTCCCCCCACCCCGCCCTCTTCCCTCTCGTGCTCTCTGTCTCTCATTCTCTCTCTCTCTCAAATAAATAAATAAAAATCTAAAAAAAAAAGAATTTGCCAAAGTTAAAAAGCAAGGAAAGCTGGAGCCAAAGAATAAAGTTCAGAGCTAACATTATGTTTTCCGTGAAAGAAAATCTGGAAACCGTGGCTGGGATGGCTCTCGTGGTGACTTCCCATGGCAGCATAGGGTCCCGAGCTCTTAGTGAAAAGAGGCTTCCAGGATCAAAAAGATTAGGTGAACCTGGGCTGTCTGCTGCAGAACTTTTCCAAAAACTCTAATGTACGTGTGCATTGCAAAGCTGTAAAACAGCGGCTAAATAGCATGGTGGCTACAATGAATGATACTGTATTGTATACTTGAAAGTTGCTAAGACAGAAAAATCTTAAAATTTCTCGCCACAGAAACAAATGGTAACTATGTGAGGTGATGGATATGTTAACTAACTTTATCATGGTAATCAGTTTGCGATACGCATGCGTAGCACATCATCACATTGTATATATACCTTACACTTACACAATGTTATATATCAATTATATCTCAGGAAACTGTAGAACACAGAATCAATGCAAACTCCAAGAACAAGTAGGCTGTGATATATGTCATTTACCAAAAAGAAAGGATTGGCTCACGGAAAGCTTGTTTTTTGTATAGTACATATTAACGGTAGGGTACAGTATGTGAAACACTTCCCTAAGGAAATTATTATCAAGAGAGTCATCATAGGATTGCTTGCTGGACCTAGAAGTGGATCCAGTGGGTGTCTTTGGCACTTCCGTGCTTCTGTGTGTGAAACTTGATACTGGAGCATTTAATAAAGGCTGGTCATTAAAAAAAAAATAGGTATCCCCCTCATCGCCCTCACTATCTGGACTTGTTATCCATACTCTCACTATCTGAACTCAATACCCAAATAGATTTGGGAAAGCAAGGAATACTTGTATTTACTTTTCTCTAATGCGACACATATGCCCTGACTTCCATAGGGAAAGAGATAACAAGGTAAACCTGCATGGAAATAGTTTATATTAATAATAACATAACAGGCTATGGCCCCTTGATCGCCTGATCGCACCATTCCCACCCTTCTTCACTCCTCTTTGTTGGAGGGCTCTGGCTACCTGCAAACTACCTTTCCCAGACTCCCTTGCCTGTTGGCTTCTGGTTGGGTTCTGCCAATGGGAGAGAATGAGAGGAGATTGGAAGGTGGAAGAAAGGGAGAAAACATTTTTCTCCAGCTTCTGGTGGTGTCTGTGGCATAGAGATGGCCTTCTGTCTTTCCAGCACATGTGATGATGGACAGTGGCTGGTAGCTGCCAGCAAGTGAGGGTGACCTTTGGTGTTTTCGGGAGTGACAGGATTCTCAGAGCACCAGCAGTGTGGGAACAATTTCAGTGAAGAGCCTGCTCCTGGGCTGTGGGAACAGCACCTCTTCCGTTTGGCTCCTCCGGTCCTAGCAATGGTTTCTGGGTAGGGTAGCTTCCTGCCGTTTCTACTCTTGGGGTCTCCTCCTTTCCCCTTGTGTTCCCTGAGCATGGCCAACACTCTTGTAAAGCATTTCCTGTATTCAATTCCCTCTGAAAGACCTAGGGTGGCTCCGCCATCCTGACTGATACCCCCCCACAACTGAGCTTTCCCACACTCCTGCAGTATTTCTTAAAAAAAAAAAAAAAGATTTTATTTATTTATTTGACAGAGAGAGAGACAGCGAAAGAGGGAACACAAGCAGGGGGAGTGGGAGAGGGAGAAGCAGGCTTCCCACCGAGCAGAGAGCCCGATGTGGGGCTCGATCCCAGGACCCTGGGATCATGACCTGAGCCGAAGGCAGACGCTTAACGACTGAGCCACCCAGATGCCCCACCGGCAGTATTTCTTAAGCTTTCCTATAGAAGCCCTTCTAAAGGTAGAGAAGGACGAATGTGATTTCTTTTTTCTGCGTACCTGGCATCTGATGGTTTAGCCCCAAGCAGTTTCCCAAAGGAGGAGATATATTTTCAGTATCTTGTTTCATGTTAACATTTTTATTTTTATAAAAGTATGCATCATGAATGACTTGACATTAAAGATGCATCGAGTTTATCATGTGGTTCTGCTTACCCTGGCGTGTGACCACGTATGCCTTTGTGGTGCAAATAACTCAGTTTGAAAAGCAAGAAACCCAGGTGCTATCTGAAACTATCTTAGCAGTCGGTCACCAAAGCACTAGCACTTGTCCTTAGAGAGCAAACCTTGGGAGGCAGCTTGGCAAAGTGAACATGGCCTTGGAGGCAGGCACGCTGGATTCCCATCCTAAGCGTCATCTGCTAGCTGTGTGACTTAGAGCCAGTTTCTTAACTTCTCTGAGCCTTTCCCTGTTTATAAACTGAACCTAGGAATCTCTAACATACCAGGTTGTTATGAGGATTTGCTATAATATAGGTTGAGTGCTTGGCACCACCTAGATGCTTAAGAAATGCTAAATTGCTGGTGTCATTATCTGCTAATGGAAATTACAGCCTTTCCTGGTTGGTTTCCAAGTGCCTCCTCTCTGTAGCTCTTGGGAATGAAGAGAAGTTAATAGCCCACTCCCATATGCATCAGTCAAAAGAAAACTTTCTAGAAATCGATTGTTGCTTCTCATCAGGAAGAGGATAGGACTCCTTGATCCAGTGATTGACTTGTAGTCAGCCTTCACCTCACCTGCCAGGGACCTGCTTCACAGAACGGGGTCACTAATGACACCTCTATTATATGTGCCGCCTCTCTCATTCTCTTCCACCCCACAGCGCCAAGTAACGTCTGGAAAACCAGGCACAGCTTCTGCCCAGTAACTTATAGTATAAATACATTTTTCTATAATTGTAGGATGTATAAATCCACTGCTGAAATCACCCTGGCTGTGCCACATTTAACTCAAGACAAAAAATTTCATAACATGGGTGGCCTGAGCTTCAAATTTTCGGGAGGGAGGTGTCGTTTGGGATCACTGATATTTATTCCCCTCTGTCCCTAAGTGAAACTTCCATGTATTATTAGAAGCTCTAATAGTCGTAATAAGCTGTATCACTATCAAGAAATGGATAAGTCTAAGATACTGTATTTAAAGGACATTTGCTGTAAGGTATTTGCATTTGTGAGACAGTGTGGTTCCTAGCTGTTAGCATCACCTCCTGTCACTCCTTTTCTCTTCTTGCTGTCCCCATGCTTCTCTCTTCAACACTGAATGCTAACTGGGCTAGTGTAAACAGACCCTGTTTTAAATTTTAAATGAATTATAATAAGCCAGAAGAAATTCGATCTTAGATCTTAAAGCTTTATTTTAAAGAATTATAGGGGCATCTGGCTGGCTCATTCGGAAGAGTGCACGACTCTCGATCTCAGGGTGGTGAGTTCGAGCCTCACGTTGGGTGTAGAGATTACTTAAATAAATATTTTTAAGAAGAATTATGAAGTAGGTGGCTAATTGATTTGAAAAGAGGGCTTGGGGGTGCCTGGGTGGCTCTATCAGTTGAGCGGCTGCCTTCGGCTCAGGTCATGATCCCAGGGTCCTGGGATTGAGTCCTGCATCGGGCTCCTTGCTCAGCGGGGAGCCTGCTTCTCCCTCTGCCTGCCGCTCCCCCTGCTTGTGCGCTCTCTCTCTCTCTCTGTCAAATAAATAAATAAATAAATCTTTTATTAAAAAAAAAAGAGGGCTTGGTACATTTATAAAATAGCAGGTACTTACTTTGCAGAGCAATAGAATTTTTTTTTTTTAAGATATTTATTTATTTGACAGAGAGAGACACAGCGAGAGAGGGAACATAAGCAGGGGGAGCGGGAGAGGGAGAAGCAGGCTTCCCGCGGAGCAGGGAGCCCGACGCGGGGCTCGATCCCAGGACCCCAGGATCTCGACCCGAGCTGAAGGCAGACGCTCAACGACTGAGCCACCCAGGTGCCCCGCAATAGAATTTTTTATAGAGATGAATGAATTCTGTTTACTTAAAATGTAATCAGTTTATCTACATCAGCCTGTCAGTAATCCAACACTACCATTAAAGACTACACAGAAGATCCATTTATTCTTTCAAAGCATAAATATTTGTTGCGGACCCACTGTAAGTCCGGCATTGCAATAGGCAAAGACTGATACACTTTCTGCCATTGTGAAACTTAGAGTCTAGTGTGGCAAGTAGAGCCAGGGGCTTGAATAGTGGTCCCCAAAAGCTATGTTCACCTGAAACTTGTGAATATGTCCTAAATCCAATCAGTATCCTTCTGAGAGACCAGAGGAAGACTCTTGAGACACAGGGAAGAAGGTCATGTGAAGACAGAGGCAGAGATTGGAATGATGCAGCCACAGGCCAATGAAGGCCAGGAGCCACCAGAAGCTGGAAGAGGCAAGGAAAGGCTCTCACTTAGAGCCTTTGGAGGGAGCATGGTTCTGCCAACAGCTTGCTTTGAGACTTCTGGCCTCTGGAACTGTGAGAGAATACAATTCCGTACAATTCCACTCTTTTAAGCCACCAAAATTGTGGTAATTTGTTCATCAGTCCTAGGAAACTAATACAGCGGACTCTAGTCAAGTAACCGTAAAATAAATATAAAATTGCAACTGTGCTAAAAGCTATGATGAAAAATTAAGTGATGTAGCCAAAGCACTCACGTCAGGGATTTGACCTCGTCAGGGAGGGAATGATCTGAGGGATGAAGAGCAGAGGGAACAGCACATGGGAAGACCCCGTGAGAAAAGACGGCACTGGCTAGTATCAGGTGCGGGGAGGGGGGAGGCGACTTTCAAGATGACCTTGAGGTTTCAAGATGAGGTCAGCCCAGTTCACCTTGATCAGACCTCACTGGCCGTTTTAAGGACTTTGGTGTATAATGTAAGATCAACAGAGAAGAATCCACATATATTAAGTTCAAAGTATGGTATGTAATCCATACAGAAAATCAGGTAGTTGGTTGAAAAAGCTCCAGAAAATGAGAATCATTAAAAATGACACATGGATACCTTTAACATTTTATTTGAAATGTGCCTTCATGCCCCAGTCCCTCCGTGAAGATTCAAGACTTGGTCTTTAAGTATGGGTTAGATGAGTGTCTTTCTTTGGTCTCTTTCTTATCTTTAAGGCGTTGTCTATGGCTTTCCATTTCAGTTTCTTCTAAGAAAGAACTAAATGACACTTGCAAAGCATTCTGAGTGCCGGATCCTTCTAGAGTTTTATTTTACGAGGTCTTTTGCAGATTTCTCACTCATACTTAATTGAACAACATTCTTTATAGCCATCTGCCTTTAGTGAGTCTTCCCAAAGCATTCAACCTGGTTTTCAGAGAAAAACATCCTCTGAAATATAAATGTGTTCATGTTTCATCAACTTACATAATACTTCATTAAATTGGGTCATTATTTCAAAAACTGACAAAAATAGGTTAGAGACTCTTAGTAAACATACAGCTCAACTGGTAGGAGCAGAAATATGTGAGCATCCTGGTTAGTAGTCTACTAGCAATGAGCAATCAGTATGCCATGGGCATGGGTTGTATAAATGGGGAGCACTGGTCACTCCAGCCGACTGACTACGTGGATGTCCATTACAAGAATAAAATGAATCTGGATTTTATGAAGAATGGATTTAACGGAGCAAAGAATAGATGGTTGCAGGCCAATTAGGAGGCTAACAATAGTCTATGTGAGGTATTTGTAGCTTGGATTTGTAACTTGGTTCTCTAGAATGGTAATGGAAAGAAATGCCCACATTCGAGAAAGATTTAAATAAAATTGGCAAGATGGTGGGTTGGATATGGCGAGAGATAGGGAAGTGTCAAGGATGACTCCAAGTTTCTGGTTTGCAAAACTGGACAGGTAATGATGCATCCACTGAGTTGGGTTGTGCTGGAATTGGACCAAGTTTGAGACGAGTTTGGGATATGTTGAGTTTGAGGTACCTTTAATGTTCAAAAGGGGTCTAGAGCTGGGAGGAGATATCTGGGCTAAAGTTCAACATTTAAATACAATCATTTTAACCAATGTGTTAATGTCATGGCAACTTTCAGTCAGCAGTAATTGTGCTTTGATTAAAATCTCATTAGCTGAAATATTGCCCCAGCACAAAAATTGTCAGGGCAATTTTGCATTACATTTGTACATTATAAAGCTGTACATTGCCAATATTTAACAACCTGGTTGAAAAAAAGAAAAGAAAACCACATGTACACCATTCCATAGGGATGAACTTTTCAAAAGAAAATCCGATTCATTACAGTTTTTCTCTATCCCTCATCAGTAGTAACGTACATTGTGTGCTTTCTGTAGGCATCTTCCAAAGTGTTCACATATAATTTTAATTCATTCAGTCTTTGAAAAGATTCTTTAAGGTAGATACTGATATCGTCATGTTCATTTTACAGTTGAGAAGGGTGAGGCACAAACTGTTTTAATATTGCCCACCCTGTAAGTTGGCAGAGCTGTGACTCAAGCCACGGTGGTCTGTCTCCAAAGCCAGTGTCCGTAACCCCCGGGCCTCACTGCCCCTGGGAAGAGGAGGCATCAACAGCCACAGGACTTCTGGGCACATGGCATACTCTGGAATTCTAACGCCGAGGAGGGAAAACGGAGCAACCATCATCAGTCCTCTTTGATTTTCCTCACTGTCCACAGTCGTGCAGTTTCCCAGCCCCCAGGTTCCTGTGTTTTTAGAAAAACACATTCTCTAAAGTAACAACATGAATTGCTTCTTCAAATGTTTTTGAGTCTTTGTGCTGCTGGCTCAGATAGCTTTCTTGCTAGCACAGGAAAGCAATAAAGCCAATAAGGAAACTATGAAGAAGAAAGCTTCTCTAAAGAGATCTGAAATCAGCTTTCAAACTATGTACAAGAAGGATATGTTTGCAAAACAGTAAGAACTGTCTCCAAGACTTTCTGATAGCTTTAGCAATACTGGGCACTTGACATCTGTGCAAAAAAAAACCTTTTATCTCTGAAATAGTAAAGACATCATAACATCAGACCAGCATATTAATAACAAAGGACTTGTTTTGCTATCGGGCAGCTAAAACATATTTCTTTGCTAGGAAATATTTTCTAGATTTCATCATGCCTGGTCATAAATTATGTATTCCTAAATTGTTGTTAGCCAGCTAACAGTCAGTTGGACAATCCTTTTTACGGAGGCATAAGTTGACAGTGATTTAATATTGCAAACTTTATCGTGCCTGCTTTGCTTAAGTTTGTTGATCGAAAATAAAATGGTTTGAGGGAAGTAAATTCATCTTACACCGAAAAATTATGATAAAATTTCATTGGCTTTCCCACAGCTCTGGGTGAGGCTCAAAACTCACTTTTCTTTTATCGTATTGGTCTCCAAAAATTGAAGTTGTTCTAATAGCTATCCCTTCTTTTTCTCTTTCTTTTCATCTGTTGTGCCCTTCCGTCAACTTTATCCATCTGGCTCCCATTCCTCCTTCGCACCCGGCTCTCCCAGCCCCACCTGCCTGTCTCCCCGGCACCTCACCCTTCCTTTCTGTTTCATATTCTTTACCCTTCTCTATTCCTATGAGTTAAATCAGGTACAGGTATCGTGTTTTCCACTTTTGCCATTAGCCTAAAGCAGAAGTCGAAATCATACAGCTTTCTGGCCCAATCTAACCCTCTGCCTGTTTTCATAATTAAAGTTTTGATGGAACATGTCCAGATATATGTGTTTGCACACTGTGTATGGCTGCCCTCTTGCCACAGTGGCAGAGTTGAGTGGTTGCAACTGAAACCATGTGGCCCACAAAGGCAAAAATAGTTACTCTTGGGCCCTTTACAGAACAAGTTTGCTGAGCCCGGGTATAAAGGATAGGCCCCAGAATCGAGCAGCCATACCTCTAGGGTCTTCGGAGTGGAGCACTTACCTCTGCAGGCCTGGGGACTATATCACAGTTTTTTGCCACCTTGGGACCCCGCAAAGTCATTTCTCTGCCAGTTCTCTCATTTGCAAAATCAGTCCCACGAACAGTCCCTCTGCTCCTATTTCACAAGGCTGAGCTGATCATCCGTAAAATCATATTGTTAATATATGAATGGGGAAAGGTATCAAAGCCCTGTAACTTCAGAGGCCAGGACAAAGGTTTTCCCGGGGACAGCATCCTGAAGAGCACAAATGACCTCGGTGAGAAATCGCTTCTCTTTTGCAGCTTGAGGTACCTGAGCCGCAGTATTTGTCTTCATCTGCTTGCTCACCTTTGTGTCCACTCTCCTGTGGAAGCTCCTTGGCGGTAAGGAAGCCAAAGGCCAGCTTCAATATGCGCCACAGAGGGAATTTGGGAGCCAGGTGCTCCTGTGGAGCCACTAACTCAACACCAACCCTGGATCCCATAGCAAGCTGCCAGGACCCTGGGCTGGCCCGGCTGCTTTGAGTTCATCGTTTGGCTCCTGTTTGCTCAGGATGTTCCCAGATTCCCATTTGTTTTGCCTGAGGCCACCACCCTGTCTGTCATACCTTCGATTTATGAAGCATGGCGTGGTAATTCAAGCTGTTCCAGGACAATCTGCTTTCTCCTCAAACTAATTTGGCAGCACGATCTCCTTAGAAAAGCACGGATATGGAACTGAGAGGCTGTGTAGAGATCGTGTGTGTGTTGGGGCTTCTTCCTTACCTCCTAAACAGAAGTTTGGAGAACACATGCCTGATGTGGCGGAGAGACATGAAAAAGCCCCAGGGCAAGGAAGGCGAGGAAGGAGGGCACGCCGCAGGCCAGGCCCACCCGGCGCCAAGGAGCCCCGCTCGGGCCTGCTCCCCGCGCCCGACAGGAGGCCTCCCGGGAGCGCGCTGCTCCGACACGCAAGTCCCCGGGAGCTTGTTGGACGTGCAGAGTCTTAGGCCCTGCCCCAGACCCACCGCCCTTGAAAGCTCCCCGGGTGACTGGCGCGCACATCCAAGTGGAGAGAAGCTGTGTGAGGACATGTGCAGCTGTAGGAAAGGACTGGTAGCCGCTCTGAAGTCACTGTGCCGTTATTCGTTTCTTGTCTCGCAGTCCCAAACCCGCCCTTCCGTGCTCTGCTCGGCGCTGCCAGGGCCCGGCCGCCACCAGCTGCATTTCTGCTTCGCCGGTCGCTGGCTATGCGGCTCTGCCAGCCCTCCTCCCTGCCCCCGCTCCCCCGCTGCCCCCCCCGGGGGTCTGTGTCCAACCCCTCCAGCCCCTCCCGAGCTTAGAGATGGCAGCCCAGCCGAGCAGTGCTCCTCCTCGGAGGTCTGCCTTTCAGCCGCAGGGGGCCCTCCTCTGGCTCTCCTGTCTCCAGCGTCTTCGTGGGTTCCTTCAGCCTCGGGGTGGGAGCGGCTTCCTGCAGTTGCTACCCCCGTGACACCTCAGCGCTCCCTTTTACCCTTTCGGTTACCTAGATTACAACCTGATACCTGGTGAACAGTGTCTTCGGAAGAAATCCTCACGGTTCAAGTAACTGGTGTGGCTTCTGCTCCCTGACTGGGCCCTGCCTAAAACCAGAGCCTAGGGTGACACACAGAACCGGTCCAGGGACAGGCTGCTCCCAGGGGGGCAGCCAGACAACTTTCTAGTCCACCCTCCTCACCACAAGTTGAACCTGAAAAGAACACCACACCCCACGGCCCCCAAGGAAAGGCCCTTTCTTCCCCCAGAGGATGTGCCTGCTCTGCCTAAGTGTCAAAGCGAAAGCCAAACAAGAAACCAGGGCAGAGAAGAGGGCCAAAGACAGGGGCTTGTGGGCTGTCTCCCCACCGGGGCCCACTAGTTTTCACTGTTGAGCTTCTTCCTCAGCAGCTCTGTGCCACGTGGGGTCCCACTCTGAGAGAAGAGGCCCTGCCTTCAGCAAAAAGAAAAGCTCCCTTCTTGGGATGGAGTTGGGGGGCCTCCCCCAACAATGGCAGACACTTCACACAAGGAGCTGAAGGGGGAGGCTGCACATGATGCCAGAGCAGAGGTGGGCAAGGCGGAGAGTGCTCCCCCTGACACACACGCACGCACGCACGCACACGCACGCAGGGACAAGAAGGCACGGGGTTGTTTCGGGCAGTGTGTCACCTCAGCATGAGGTCACGGTTCCCTCCTACGGTAGAGCCACCCCTGAAATGATACACTTGGCTTGCTCCCCTCAGCTCTTCAAAAGCAAGACATTGTCAGGAATATTTCGTTAAAAGGAGAGCCAAAACACCAAACCAACACATAACAAAGAAGAACCAGAGTTTTTAAATGGCAAAATCCATTTGCAAAAACAGAGTGTAACAACAATAAAGAAAAAATAACAATTAACAATAAACACCAAATGGAGCAAGAATCCTGCAACTTGCCGTAAACTGGCATAAAGAGGAGAAATGGAATAAAACAAAAGGAAATACAGACTTATAAGGAGATCAGAACCAAAGTTTAGAATACTTCCTCTAGAATACTAGAATATTTCCTCATAAGTTCTGAAACTACTTGAAAGTATCATGACTATGAATCATCTCGCTACGCATTATTTAGATAAAGGGAAAGAAGAGACCACATCATATTGTGTGACCCCCACTGCATGCCAGGGATTGAGTTCAGTGCTTTGTATGGAGCACATCAGAGAATTTTCTCTCTGCTGTCAAATAAACCTGTAGCTATATGACTGTCCCCATTTTAGGAGAAAAATGGAGCTCAGCGGTCCCGAATCTTACTGAAATCTGGGTGCGTGGACAAATGGAATTGGGCCACAGGCTCCATGTTCTGTCTTCCCTACCATGTGGGTCCCTCTCAACAACCCACTTGTGGACTATTGAACTCTCTCCTTGTCTTGGTACGTTTGGGCCGCTATAACAAAACACCAGAGACCTGGTGGCTTATAAACAACACAAATTTATTTTTCACAATTCCTCTGGGAAGTCCAAGATCAAGACACCAGCAGATTTGGTGTCTGCTGAGAACCAGCTTCCGGGTTCGTAGATGGCACCTTCGAGCTGTAACCTCACGTGGTGTAAAGAGCAAGGAAGCTCTCTCAGGCTTGTTCTAGAAGGGCATTAATCCCATTCATGGGATTCGGCTCTGCCTTCATAACCTCATCACCTCCCAAAGGCCCCACCGCCCTGGGGGTTAGGTTTCAACATATGAATTTGGTGGAAAGGCACAAACATGCAGATCATAGCACCCATTTTTTATTGCCTGCCCTCATTGTTTCTTGAGTTTTGATGAAAACATTCAGCTTTGCTGGATTCAGTTATTAAGTGGTCCATTACATATCTCTGCTACGGTTCTAGCATTTAGATACGGAATTTCTAGCCACCGAGACTCTATAGTTCTTTTCTCATCATAAAGGAAACTTCATTCATGATCTGCTTTGCTTTATTTGTACAATGGAGCAGATTGCTTTGCTTTATTTGTACAGTGGAGCTTATCACCTGATAAAATTCCAAGCAATCTCAAGATGAAAACAACAAAGTGAACTGTTAGTTAGATAGTACCCACCTTGTTTTTAAAAGCCTCCTATTTCATGATTGATGCTAAAGACAACAAGTTGTTGGTTCTTGTAAACAAACTAGGTTTTATTAAAACATCCGTATAAATGTCAGGTAACCCGTCCTCTGTAGCAGTGGTTCTCACACTTGAACCTGCATTAGAATCCCCTGGAGAGCTTGCTCAAACACATCACCAAGCTCTACCCCCAGAGTCTCTGAACCAACAGGTCTGGAGGGGGACCCAAGTGTTTGCCTTTGTAACCAGTTCCCAGGTGATGCTGATGCTGATGCTGATGGTCAGGAGGCCAGACTTTGAGACCTGCCCCTCTGTAGAAGGGCTGTAGAAAATGAACTAATCATTCCCTCTTTCTTCTTTAGTAATGAAACTCTGATTTTAATTCAGGGTGGAAATGCATCTAGCTGAAAGACTGTATTTCTTAGTCTCTCTTGCACCTTGATGTGGCTCCATGACCAAGTCCTTCGCTTATGAGCAATAAGAAAATGTGGTGTGTGGGAGCTCCAGGAAAGTGGCTTGAAGGAAGCTGGATCCCTGGGAAGAGCCTGGAGTAGGCAGCTTCTCAGAGGGCCCAGCGATGACCTACTTCCCGATACGTAGGCCCTCGTGCAGGTCCCCCTGCTTGAGTGTGGGCCAAGCTTCTAACGGGAGAAGCCAGCTTCTGAGCATGAGGCAGCCCTGTGGAGAAGCGCACGTAAGTGAGCTTGGAAGGGGAACTTCTCAACCCTGCCCACAACCCTGTGAGTGGGCTCGGAAGGAAGTTCTCCTGAGTTGAGCCTAGAGATGACTGCCACCCCAGCTGAGGCCTTCATTGCAGCCTGAGAGCCCCTGAGCCACAACCACACAGCCGGGCATCTCCCCAGTATGGCCCACAGAGATTCTGAGATAATAAACGTTCGTTGGCTCCAGCTCCCAAGCTTTGGGGCAGCTCGTTATGCAGCGGTGCGGAGCTAATACAGAGCCCCTTTTTCATTCCATTGCCCTGGCGCTGGGGGATGTGAGCTAAAGCCGCAGGAGCCGTCCTCCCCGGTGAGGGCAGGATCTGCACGATGAGGATGGCAAAGCAAAACAATGGGTGTCTGGGGCCTAACGGTACCCGAAGGCCAACATGGGGCTGCATATTTCCCGACCTCCCTTATGTGAGAGAGAAACGGACTCCTCTCTTTCTGACGCTTCAAATGTTATGTGTGCCTGGATCTCCTCCTTGCACCAAGTTGATAAAATAACAACATGATAACTTCTTTTTTTTTTTTTAAAGATTTTATTTATTTATTTGAGACAGAGAGAATGAGAGACAGAGAGCATGAGAGGGAGGAGGGTCAGAGGGAGAAGCAGACCCCCCGCCGAGCAGGGAGCCCGATGCGGGACTCGATCCCGGGACTCCAGGATCATGACCTGAGCTGAAGGCAGTCGCTTAACCAACTGAGCCACCCAGGCGCCCCAACATGATAACTTCTTAACAGACACTTAGCTGTTACCGTATGCCAGTCACTGTCTAAACGCTTTACAAATAGGAACCCATGAAATTGTCACCACAACCCTCTTGTTAGTCCCACTTTGCGGATGAGGAATCTGGCAGTGAAGTTAAGTGACTTGCTGAAGGTCACAGGGCTAGGAAGAATTATAAAGCCAGGCACTCTGGATGCAGAATCTGGGCTTTTAATCCCTACGCTCTGCTGCGCTAACATTTACGGAGCACTTCCTGAGCACTGGGCGGCCTGCTGGGCACTTTACACATTTTACAGCAGAGGAAGCTGAAGCTCAGGGAGGCTTAAGTGACTTCCTGAAAGCCCCAAGGTTGGGAGCGGCATGTTGATACGCAAATCCCGGTTTTCTTCGCTTCTGGGGCCAGCACTCTTAACTGCTTGTGAAATGACCCTTCTGCTCTGGGCCTCATTTGTCTTCAGGCATTCCCAGTGACCGTGGCCATAAGCCCGGCGCTCCCATACTTGGCTGTGCATACAGATCACCTGGGGGAGCTTGGTAAATGCAGATTCTGCCTCAGAAGTTTTGGGCTGGAGCCCAAGAATCTGCATTTCTCTCACGTGCCCAGATGACAACCATGCAGCTGGTCCAGGGCCCACACTTGAGGCAGCGAGGGTCCAGACCGCAGATGGACATTCTCCTGAGCAAGGCTTGACCCTCCATGGCTGGGCAACCTGTTTCCTTTTCTGTAAAACAAGAAGGCGCTGGAGGAGATGTTCAGTAAATTTCCTTCTAGCTCTAAAAGTTCTTGATTTTGTGCAGAATATAATTTTCTGCCACTCCCCACACCTTTGTACTTATCTGACAAAGAAACAAAGCAACCTGAATTACTGCAAGCATAATGAAATGCGTCTGATGAGACATCAGAGAGACCGGTTTGTCCAATGCCCCCGCTTTGTAGGTGAGAAAGCAAGGAAGTGAAGTGATCTGCCCCAGCCACAGAGCTGGGGGCTGGGGGACTGTGACCAGATGCTGGCTCTGCTCCAGCTGGCTTCTCAGCCTTGGCTCTGCCTCCCGGGCTCTGGTTAAAATGCAGAGTCTGGTTCGGGAGACTCTGCATTGTTAACCACCACTTAGGGAACGCGGGCCCCCCAGGTCGGGCTGTCACTGGGTAGCCCCCCAGCTGCAGGTCCACTGTCACTTTGAGGTGCACGGATCCAGAGTACTTTGCTCACACCACCACTCTCCTCTCTGGCCGTGCAACTGTGGGGTCAGAAATACAGCATGGCCAGGGAGGGAAACCGACACCAGGCTCTCGGACCCCCACAGTCACAAAAGACAGGAAGCCCACAGTGAGACAGGAAGGAATGAGCTGAGTGGCCTGAATTTAGGAGGATCACTACCACAAGAGAGGTGAGGTTCGCGTACGGCCCGAAGCTCAGGGGAAGTGGTTAGAGTCCTCACAAGGGTTGAGAACACAACAAGAGCAAAAGAAGCGCGCCCACAGGAGCTTTTCTGGCATTTCTCTGATGCAAGAGCCAACCCTCCTGGAGCTGCTCTGGGCCCCATAGTTGGGCACAAACCGAGGTGGTAGCACCTGGGTGGCCCCCCGGGGACAGCCTGACCTGGGGCCCTGGTTCCCATGCATCTAATGAGACTTCTGACCTCAATTAATTAGTCTTTAGTAAATGTCCCCTATGGGCCTAGCACTATGCTAGGTGGTCTGGGAAATACAAACGAAGTCTAGAATATGGTGTCTACCCTCAAGGGATTTGTCATTTCATCGAGGGAGCCAGGATGAAGCAGCTGAGAATTCATGAGAGTTCCAGAGAACACTCAACTGTGAAGTAAGGACCAGATGTGCAGTGGAGAATCTCAGAAAGTAGAAACGGGTATGGGTCTGAGGAAGTCAGGAAAGGATTCATGGAAGAGCTGATACCTGACCTGGGGCCCGAGGAATGTGTGGTCTATTGCTCAAGCGGTCCCAATTCTTCCCCCTCTTTGTAGCCTCACCCTTTGGCGTGTAACTTTGTAGGCCCCCCCTCCCCTGGCCATTTTGATTCTGACCTCAGCCGTGAGGCTGGCTTTGGACACTGGGGTATCAGAAGACTTGACAAAGCAGGGGTCTGAAAATGTACCCACATAGTTCTACTTGCTTTATACTCTTCGGTCACCCCCCGGGGTGCACGCCCAGGCTAGCCTGCTGGAGACTGAGAGGCAAGCAGGGCAAAGCCAATTTGCCCCAGTTGTCCCAGCCGAGAGCCAGCCAGACCCCAGACATCTGAGCCAGGTCAGCCAGGATCACCAGAGCCCCCTGGCCAACCACCCCAGCTACACTGGCATGAAGTGCTTATTATTGGATACCGCTGTGGTCTTGTGGCTGTCCTTATGCAGCATTATTATGAAAATAGGTGACTGATATAATAGGTAAAGAGGTTGGAAGAATGGAACACTTGAGCATTTCCTGCAGAGACTCATTTAGAAAACTAGCTTTGTGTGATATTAATAAGTACTACTTAAAAGAAGGCTCTGCTGGTTAAACACATTTGGGAAATGCTAAGTAAATGAGGATAACAGGTTTCTTGATGTCGGGCTTCCCAGGGCCTTGACTGTGAAATTGTACATTGTGAATCTCCAGCAGGAGGGAGTATTCAGGATGCAACATCTCCCGAACATTGCCTGGGGTGTCTCATGGGACAAGGGTGCCCCTGGACACATCTGAGACATGCTGGTCTCAGCACATCACAGGCCATCCACCACTAGCAGATCAGTTGCCCTACGGCGGGGAGATTCTCTCTCTTACTCTGTGCTGTATCTCTGGAGCCTCGAGCAGGGTGGGCCCGTCCCGGGCACTTGGTAAATATATGTGGAAAGAAGGAAGGAGGGAGGGAAGATGTTTCTTACCCCTGGTCTTCCATTTGTGCTCTTGTCTCCGCCCACAATAAATGCCTTGGCTTTGTCTGCCTGGTGAGCCCTTCACACTCAGAGTACAAGTCACCATTTCCCTCAGGATTTTGCTGATGTCCTCAAGCAAAGTTGGGGGATTCATCCACCAGGGTCAATATTCCAAGTACTGCTGTTTCTGTCCATCTGTCCCATGGTGCTAGGAGCTGCACTGATGATTACGTCTTTCCTACCAAGCCGAGCACAGAGTCCATCATACTATAGAGGTGCCCTGTGAGTATGTTCTGGAAAGACGCAAGGGGGAGAAGGAGGGAGGGAGAGAAAAAGGGAAAGGAGAGAGGAAAGAGGGGTTGAAGGAGAGGAAAGAGAGAGGGGGAAAAGAAAGGACAGAGGGAGGTAAAAATTAATATTCAGGGATCATTTCATAATAACAAATGATTAGTGATGAGACGGGAGAGGTTTACATGGGGGCAGGGGAGACAGAGATGGGAATATATGAAAATGAGTTCACTCTTTATTCTGTAAGTCACAAGGCATCACAGATTAATATTTTAAGCAAGAAGGTAGCATCGGCTAAGCTTTCTCTGGAAATTGTTTTTTGTCAACAGGCAAAACACGATTATACTATATATTACAAGGTGACCTGAATGATTCGAGTCATCTATTTAATAGAGAAGATAGTATGTAGCAAAGGAGAGGAAAAAATTTGCACAAGTCCCTCAACCTTTGTAAACTAACACAAAGACCTCTGTTGAATGGACATGCTGCACTCAGGTGAGGCTGAAGTGGTCACGCATGAGACTGAGCCATGTGTTTGCACATTAAATATTGAATCAAATCTACCCTGTGTCGATAAACGGAGGCACGAGTCCCAAGAAGCATAGCCCACAATCAGAACGGAATTAAATATTTTCTTCTTCTGAAAGCCAATAATAGTACAGATAAGCATTTAATTAAGATTTGTTTATCATCAACCTTTATACATGGAGCAAAAAGAGCTTGTCAAAATTATGGGTTCCATCTTCTAAACTTTAAATTTTCAAGCATATGCTCACAGTTTACTCATGGCTATCATGCCAGCCACAGTTGAAGGAAGAGTTTATATTTTTCTGAAAGCTGCCCAGCATCATAGGTGTTTTAAATGTTCTCTGCTAAGTAAGAAAAAGTCAGAACATAACAAGTGTGCCTGTTGCATATACTTGTAATCCTACCTAGTTCAGAGCTGACTGGGAGTGTAAAGCAAGCTAAATCTTACTTGTACTGACATTTGATAAAAGGCAAAGATTCATTTCTGTCTAAATCTAAACAAGCCAAAAGAGTTACAGAATTGGGAGAAGTATCCAGCAGGTTCCAGAAATGTAAGAAACTCTGGGTGTGTGTGTGCATGTGTGTGTGTGTGTGCGCGCACACGCACGTATCTAAGGAGGGATGACATTTAGATACATCCAGAAAGGGACGAGGTTAAGTAACAGATATGAGTAGCATTCAACAAAACAATCTATATGCGCCCTGTAAACTTGTGACTGAAAATATTTGAGGACATTCACATACCATCAAAAAGATTTTGGGAATGATCTCAAGGAATATGACTGGAACTTTAAAAAACTGATTGGATTAGACTCTTTTTTTTTTTTTTTAAGATTTTAATGGCAGAAGAGGGATGCTCATACTGGGGCTAGAAAATGAAAAAGCAGAAAAAAAGAATCAGTCGGGGTCTATTTGACCATCGAGGGGTAAAGGGGCCCTGAATAGCCAAAATGGGCATTCCACCTTACTCAGCAGATCTACCCCTGTGGTAGGCTGGAAAACGTCCCCCCAAAGATATCCAAGTCCTAATCCCTGGAACCTGTGAATGTTACCTTATATGACAAATTGACTTTGTAGATGTGATTAAGTTATGGCTCTTGAAATGGGGAGATTATCTTGGATTACTGAGATGGGCCCTAAACACCACCGCATGTATTTTTATAAGAAGGAAGCAGAAGGGGATTTGACACAGAGGAGAAAGTGGTGTGAAGGGGGAGATAGAGATTAGAGTGATGTGACCAGCAGCCGAGGAACATGGGAGCCACTAGAGGCTGAGAAAGGCAAGGAATAGATTCTCCCCTAGAGCCTCCAGAGGGAGTGTGGCTCTGCCAACATCTTGATTTTGGCCCAGTGAAACTGACTGTGGACTTCTGGCTTCCATAACTGTGAGAGAGTTCTCTCGTTTTAAGCCACCCAGTTTGTGGTGATTTGTTACAGTGACCACAGGGAGCTAATACAACCCCTACCTCGGAGACACTCACTATTACACTCACGCAAGGGACCCTCTCTTCCCTTACCCCCAGGCCTGCGCTGTCTGCTGTCTGGCTCTAATCCCTTGTTCTCCAATTACCTTCTGGATAATAATTTGGTGTTTTTTTCTTAGATTTGCCAGAAGAGACAGACCACACCAACCAAAGACAAACTTTTTGGTCTGCTCAGCAGTTAGATTTTCGATTGTGAATTTATTTTAGATTTTTGCCTCAGTCTCTGTGAGACTGGCTAGCGGAAGCCAACTGCCCCAAACTTGGTAGGCTCCATCACACTAACAGAATCAATTTTCTAGACCCGCACTGTTGAAGTCTCAGTGTGCAAGTTTATGATGATGTCACCAGCCTACTGACCCCCAGTCTGGGCAGCCGGCCATCTTTCCTTGGTAACATCTCCATCTCCTCTGTCAAAATAGGACAGTTGCCTGCATTGGTTGAACTCGTTTCAGGTACCAGTATAGGTACAGCCTTTTCTTTCTTTCTTTCTTTCTTTCTTTCTTTCTTTCTTTCTTTCTTTCTTTCTTTCTTTCTTTCTTTCTTTCTTCTTTTTTAAGATTCTACTTATTTATTTGAGAGAGAGCACGCACAAGTAGGGCGAGCAGCAGGCAGAGGGAAAGTTTTCCCCTCCTCACTGAGGAGGGGAGCCCGATGCGGGCTCGATCCCTGGACCCTGGGATCATGACCTGAGCCAAAGGCAAACGCTTAACCAACTGAGCCACCCAGGCGCCCCAAGGTACAGCCTTTTCCTACAAAGATAGAAGAACATTATGAAAATAGGCCCTTGATACATTTGTCGAGACTTACTCAGTTGCAAGTGAAATAAACTCCAACTCAAAATAGCTTAGATACACAAACCAAAAAGAAATTTATTTCCTCTCATAAATGGGATGTTCCAAGAGCAGGCTTAGACTCAGGCATAGCTGGATCAAGGAGCACTATGATATAACCAGAAATTTGTCCCTTTCTATCCATCTCCCAGTTCTGTCTTCTTCTTGTTGCCTTTTGGTATCTGGTAAGCTTTCTTCTCTGGGTGGAAGATACAGCCATTAGAAGTTCAAGACTAACTTACCCCTATATCTAGCAATCACAGCAACAACAACAACAACAAAAAGTCGTCTCTTTACTATATGTCCTAGCAAAAATTCCTGGGAAAGCTCCATTTGGTCCATCTAGGGTTATAGATCCATTTTTGAACCAATCACTGTTGCCAAGAAGTTTTGTGCTAAATGGTCTGTGTGACAATTTATTTTTCAAATGTTCCAGTATGAACAATATGAAATATGTGTATAAATCAAGTCTGATCTCCATCCTAAGAGTAGTTAGCATTTGAAATCCTCTAATCAGGAATCAACACTCCAGGAGAGACTAACTAGCATAGAAGTACTCTAATCACAAATCAGTACCTTCCCAAGTTCCCAGCAGGAAAAAGCTCACTCAAATTAGGATAAATCAAGGAGGGCTTAATAAAACTATGATTTACAAAGGTCTGGAAAGGATGTAGTATAGTATTAAGGAGCTAGTAACAACAGGGCTCTTCCATCCCTCCACCCAAAGGGATGCAAGAAAAAATCAGTTACCAGAACCTGGAAGGAGAAAGTCATATAGACTGCTGCCTTGACAGGAGCTATGACCTTCAAGATGGGTCACAGCCAGCTTGGGGCAGCCCTGCAGGGATGGAAATGGGAGAATAAATACCCTAACCTCATTTTCCTCCCTCTTTCCAATCACCTGCTGGGCTGGCTCACAATTAGTCAAAACCAACTGGAAGCCAGAGCATTAAGGAAGCCCATTGATATAGTCCATACAGGTCGGTTTCCCAGGCCAGAAAGCGGGGACAGAAAGCATGGAGAGAGCAATCCGGACAGGTAAACAAAATATTCAGCACAAGATTAGGTGATATAGCACTTAGCATATATTATCAAGACCTACACATGGAATGTTTCCTAATTAACATAAAGAAAGTTAGGAAAATGATATAGGGAAAACGAATAATGTCCAAAGTAGTAAATGGTTAGGAAGACTGTAGAAGCCCCACAACACTTGCATGAGAATCTGGCAAAAGCAGCATTCTCATATCACGGGCAGCCCTGGAAGGATGGAACCCCACTACCCCGCATCACTCCATTTCAAGGAGAACTCTGTCTCCAGGCCCGCTTACAGGGTTGACCTGTCCTACTGTTGGGATATTGAGGCATCCACAAAAGACTGTCAAGCTAGGTGCTATTTGTCCAGGTAAGAACAGAACTTCCCTGAACTATAGAACAGACCGAATAGCGTGTTTGGAGCTGCTTGCTAATAAATACTTGTAGTTCTTGTGAGGTTTAGTCTAAGATTTGTTTTCCCTGTAGGATACTATCTGGGAGTTGGGTTATAAGGGAGAAGATACCTGACTTCCACCAACAGCTAACCATCAGAGGCTCCCAACATTTTCGAAGGGAACCCAACATATGCTGAATGGCCCGGTTGGATCATGTGCCCAACCCTGTGGCAAGGAGCAAGGGTCATCTCGACCCAGTCCATACAGAATGGATTTTCCAGAAGCAAAATAAACTCTGCTACAAGAAGAAAGTTGGGGAGGGAAGGACAGAATATTAGGTAGACAATAACTACACCTACCCCCAGTTTATTACAGTTTCCATTTGTGGATTTAACACTCATAATTTCAGCTATTCCTGAATCACCCTGAATATCTATGACATAAGTAATTTAATAATAATTTGTCACTAAGGCACAAAATTGCATCGCCCATGCTACAAGCCAGAGAGCAGTGAAAAGGTGCTTAGCTAGCGAATAAGCCTGGCTGACCACCTGTCAACCTCATCTCCAAGTGGCTTTGTTCTTCTCTCCTGCATCTACACAGGAAGCTTTAATAAGAGGCAAACTTTGTCCTCAGTGAAAGCTTCCCTCAGATAATGGCAACTATGGATATCAGTGCTGAAGTGAAGAAGTGACGAGATCTTTTCTAAATAGATTGCAAACACATCATGCTCGAAAATCATCTTAAGTCTGAAAGGGCTACTCAAATATTTTAGTCTTAGCTGACTGCATGTAATGAGTTTAAATGCCATAATGTATTCAAGAAGAGCCTAAGGCACACACCTTATGAATGACATGGGCTTACTGCATTTTAAAAATCTGTATAATATTCATGATCCCTGTTTCAGTTATATATTCTTACATAACAAACTACCCCAAAGCTTAATGTCTGAAAGCAACAAATATTTTCATGGCTCACAGTTCCACAATCTGAGCTGGACTCCCCTAGGCAATTCTTCTACTGGTCTTACCGTCCATCACTCCTGTGTCTGCATTCAGCTGGCAGGTTGGTTGAGGGCTGGGCTCGGCCGGGACCCCAGGATGCTTGGAGCTCCCTCTCTCTCTCTCTCTCTCCACATAGCCTCTCCACATGCTCCCTACATTTCAGATAGCCAGATTGTTACATAGTGACTCAGAACTTCCAAGAGCACAAATGTAGATGCTACGGGGTCTTCCTAAGGCTGAGGCACTGGACACACTCGATTACTTAAAGTGAGTCACAAAGCCAGCCCAATTCAAGGGACGGGAACTACACAAGGGCAGGACTATGGGGAGACATGGGGGCTATGGTTGTAATGGATGACCACAGCTCCTCTGTAGTATAGTCCTGGGTACTTTAGCATGTTCTTTTGCTAAAAAAAAATCCAGATGCATCCTCATTTTGGTAGATAATGAAACTGAGGCTTATAGAGGTTAAGAAATTATTTCAAAGTTACCCAGATAGATTTGAATCTGAAGCCAGTGCTCGATCCACTAACCATAGGATATCATACTACCTTTGGAATATGCAGTTACGTTCTGTTCCTGGAAACATATTCACTGGGTGGTCCCTGGTAGAGCTGCAAAACAAGACGTGCTTTCCTCTCCCCTTCTTTCCTCTTTAGCCTCTACACCAATATTATCATCATCTACTCTAGGACTTCCAACAATTCAGATTCCAGAGGTAATTCCCATCTGGTGTTCTCCAGGCACAAACTTAATGGCACTCACTGCTACACCCACAAGAGCACACATTTAACAGCTCAGGCTGGGCTCAAACACATGCACACTTGGGCTTACCTTGTGCCTGATTCCCCAACCCTTCATAGCCCAAGATTCAGGCCATCCATATTCCTCAAGGGTAATACTATGCTGCCGTTCCTCATCTTGGGGTAGTTGTATCAGCTTTCAGACAAAGCAGTAGCATCAAGGAGTTCCTGAGGCTGTGGATTCTGGGCCACTGAGCTGAAGGTGATAAGCCTAGACGGGGCATCCCAGAAGGAGAAGGAGGGCATGTCAGGGCGCCACTAGTAGAAGTCCCAAGAGAACCACCAGGGAAGCTTTGGGTTGTTTTTTTTTTTTTTTTCACTAATCGACATCCCCCAAAACTTAATCAGAGACTTAAGCTACCCGCAGATAACTGTTAAAGCATACTGACATAAAAATTTCACTTTGAAAGCTTTTCCTAGCAGTCTGATGCTGAACAAGTGCACTGGAATGTTCAGTTTCATTTTGTGTTTTCCCTGCACTGGGCTCCAAGGTGGTTTGGGGAGAGACTGAACAAAGAATGAGAGGGAGAAGTGAGGGCCTACTTGAGTCACTCTTGGGCCCACTGCTCCTCACATTTCAGGTTCTCCCCTCTCTACCCCAGGGGTACACCCTCCTCACCACACCACCACACTCACTGGGGTGATGCTACAACCCAGGCTGACAGCTGATACAAGGACCCCAAGGAGGGGAGTGGCAGCATAGGGGTCTCTACCTTGGGGCCCAGAGGGTTGATGAATGAGAAACAAATAGAACCCCACGTGTTGATATGTCTGAGGCCAGCCTCAGCTTTAAGTGTGTGCCATTTTCTGTGTGTGCATGAGACCATTTAAAGATGAGAGCAAACTGTCAGCCTTAATTCTCCAAGAGCTATAATCTGCATCAGAGTAAGAAGAGAAAAGCACAAAAATTAATTCAACTCTGTAAATATAATACTAATTATATCCTTTAAGTGATCTATTTACCGTTTAGGCTAAATCACTACTCAGCACACTAGCAATTATGTGCATATCATGAAAATGTGTCCTGTTGATATGGTTTCAAGTTCTATTTGTTTATGACAGTAATCCATGAGACTCACTCCGTCAGCAATATATGAAAATCAGTCTTCACACTTTACAATTATATCCTGAATTTTCAGTCTTTGTAATTTGCTGCTCATAAAATATGGTCACAGCTTAAACAATTAAAGAAAATGTTAACTATTACTCAAATCATATATTGCTTTTTCTCCATTTAATTGTTTATACAAATTCTATGATTTCACATTTAAATAATTCAACGATCCTTGACTGTGGCACCATGAAATGTTTTTTTTTTCTCTCAGACACAGTTTTAATATGCAGTGTTTCTCTTCAGTTGTGCCAAATACATCTAACATCTTGTGTTTCCTGGGGCCAGAGCCATAAAAGGAAAATGGAGTTGAACATTCTACCTTTACCTTTCATCTATATGTAATTTTTAAATTTACACATGCTTTATTGCTGGACGTTGGGAGGCAATATATGGGAACAAGTTATCAAAGTGTTGGAATACCTAGTTCATGGAGACAATTTCTTCCCAGTTCTTTGGGGCAAGGGCTATATTTACAAGATACTAAGGGCCAAAGGCTGATAGGATTACTAGGTGAGATCTCCTTGACAAGCAGGCAAGTGTATCCAAATTGGGACGAAGATTGCATAGGCAGGTTTACCCTCTCATTTGCTTCCAGTAAATCACCTACCACAAATTGACCTGAGCAGATTGGTGAGTCTCAGATTTTAGGATGTTTTTTGGGTGGGTAGGAGTAGTCTTCACTAGTCACAAGTAAGTGACGGCAATAGGTCTCCTTTCCAACAACCTCACTGTCAGGTAGTATGTTATAATAAAAGCAAATGTCAGACCAAATTCTGACTCTAATACAAACATTCATAGCATGGAGACCCCCAGATGGCCGTACAATCTGTCCTGGAAGTTGAGTGAAGTCCCAGTTTGGTGACCCTTGAGCTGCTCCTACCGCCTCTTGCATGAAAGGTTCACGCGATATTCAGACAACTGAGTCCCCCCATAAGTGGCCAGACAAGGGACCAGTCTGGAATCCTAAGCCTGGAGTGCCATTCTAAAGAACCGTGGGCTATTGGCTTCACCAGATTCTTAGACCCCTATCATGCAAGGGACAGGACTTCTTAAACAGTGTTTCTAGCTAATGCACGCTGTTTGAATACCATACATTTCACCGATGAGAAATTATTTCTAACATCCATTAGGCTAGTTAACAAATCCTATGATATTGATCTGAGATAAAGATATTTGCAGGCTTATAGTAGTTGCTTTGGGCATGTTGGTATCTGATTAGGGTCTTTCAAGGAAGAATAGTCCCCGGAATGAATATCCTCAATTAGAAAACTTTGAATGTTCACCACTGCCCTGGGGTAGAGATTAAAACTAACGTGCAGAAGTATGTATCATACTATCTTTGCTGAAGTATTTTAAAGTAAATTGCACTGCAGTGACCATATGCTATGAGATACGACGTTGTTATGGCAATGACTGTAATAAAAGATGGATTTCAATATTTTGTTTGTTTTACATGTAAAAGCTTTAGACAAAATGAATGCCTTTGAGCTAGGCTTAAAACACATTTGCTAGAATTGCCATATGATCCAGCAGTTCTCCTTCAGGGTATATACTCAAAAGACTTGAAAGAAAGGTCTCAAAGAGATATTTGTTCATAGCAGTATTATTTACAATGCTAAAACATGGAAGCAACCCAAGTGTCCATAGACAGATGAATGGATTTAAAGATGTGATATATACATACAATGGAATATTATTCAGCCTTAACAAAAGAAGGAAATTCTAAAATATAATATGGTTGAATCTTGAAGACATTATGCTAAGTTTAATAAGTCAATCACAAAAAGACAACTATTTTATGACTCTACTTATATGACTTTGCAAGATGAAAAGAGTTCTGGAAATGGATGGTCGTGATGATTATACAACAACATGAATGTATTCAAGGATACACTTTATCGTAAGTTCTATCTCATGTGTATTTTATCACAAAAAATTTTGAAAAATAATCACATTTGCTGCCCTTTTGCTATTTGGGATTCATCATGAGACCAATATTTTCTGAGTTTCTGTCCCTTTATCATTACCTGAAGCCTCAGGAAGAATCCACTGCTCAGACAGCTTTTACAGTAGCAATGGTAAGAATGAGGTGAGTTCAGGGGACCGCAAGCAGCCCACTGGGTTAGAAATGAGGACTTGAGTGGGCGTGTGATGAAAGATGAGACCAGAGAGTAACAGGGCCAGCGCGAAGGCACAGCAACAAGGCCGGGGCCAGGGAGCCACCAAGGGAGTAAAAATTAAGGTGGCAAATTTGGATGTCTTCTTTGGAAAAATGTCAGTTCATGTCTTCTGCCCATTTCTTGATTGGATCATTTGTTCTTTTGGTGTTGAGTTTAAGAAGTTCTTTATAGATTTTGGATACTAGCCCTTTATCTGATATGTCATTTGCAAATATCTTCTCCCATTCTGTTGGTTGTCTTTTGGTTTTGTTGACTGTTTCTTTTGGTGATGGCTCTTAAAGAGGGCACGTTCTGTATGGAGCACTGGGTGTTATACACAATGAATCATGGAACACTACATCAAAAACTAATGATGTAATGCATGGTGGTTAACATAACAATAAAAATTTAAAAAAAAAAAGAAAAAAATTAAGGTGGCATTCATTCTCAAGTGCCAACCGTACATTTGCCTGATCCTTGAGAATAAGTGTCTCCTTAAATTTTGCACCCAAGGTGTCTTGCTTGCCTCACCCTACTTCCAGTCCCACACAAGGGGACTTGTTTTCAAAGTAAGGAGCTTGGATTACATCCTAATGGCTATGGGGAAGCTTTGAAGGAACCTAAACAAAAGATTCCAGTTTTCAAAAGATAATCCTTACCAGTAGAGAAATGACTGGAAGGAAGCAAGACTGGAGTCAGGCAGAGGATTCCAGACAAAAGATGGTGAGGGCTTTATGTAAGGCAGTGGTCTTGGGGCTAGAGAACAGCGGATGCTGGGACAGAGGGGAATGCTCAGAAGGTCCAGGAGACAAGTGAGGTTGAAAGAGTCTGAAGAGGAGAAGTTGGGTCTGAGGCACAATGAGCTTCTGTAGCCCATTGAATAAAACCCAGAGGCGGGTGGGAGCTACATTCCATCCTTAAAACATTAGCATTTCTGCTATGATTTCTTAGAAAACTCATGCTGGAAGCTATTGCTGGAAATAAAACATCTGGAGCAGACACTACTAGTTGCCTACCCCAAATTCCTTCCACTAATGACTGGTTTATATAATAAGGGCACAAGCTCCTTACCTCCCATCCTCCCCCCACCACCTCAGAATGGTCAGTCCAAAGTTGTTTCAGTGATGGCTTTAAACTACAGCTGGAGAGATTCTGCAGATCTTTGCTATTCTATAGAAACAGGAAGCCAGGAGGAGAGGGGAGCACTGCAGAAACGTCCATGGAGAAGTATGTGAAAAAGTCTTGCCAGAACAATGCAGCTGGGCAACATCTTGCTTTTCTTTTTCCTATGGAAACTCTGTTCAGAGTGGGTGCGCACGCACGCACACACACACACACACACACAAATCACAAACGTAAATACAACAAAAATGCACACACACTAAATGGAATTTGCCAGTTTTGCTCACCAGGGTTAGTTTTGCAATCAGTTCTAAACTCCAGCAGGACAAGCGTCTTTTGTGCCATATTGGGGGAACTCAGGGCAACTGAAACAATTGGCCAAAATACTCCTCGGAAGGCAAACAACTGTTTGTGTTGCCAAGCCAAGACGAACCCCCAAGAGTAAGGTTCGAGAGAGGGAAATTTTGGAGTTTCTTCAAGAGGGAAAATGCAACAGTTTCTTTTACTGTTCAACTGCAAATATTTCTTGAGACCCTCTTTGTTAATAGTTCTGTGTTCGGTGCTAGAAGAGGAATGCTGTGAAGTGTAGAAACCCAGTCCTAACCTTCTGTGAGAGGAAAAGCTCTTCTCTCCTTTCCTCCTCGTCCCTTAAATAGAAAGTTCTCCTCACACTCTGTGTCCTTACAGACATGGCGGACAGAAGCTTTCACCCTTTGCTCCTCTCTTCGTGAGACACTTACAAAAATAGACAAAACTCTGACCTCCGTTCATCTTGCATCAGGTGGCATAAACATCACTGGCACAAATGGTCCCTCCTCTTGCATTTGACTTTCTGGAGACATCCTGCCTATGGGAGGAATCCCTAGGGCTTACTGTCTCTTCCCCATTGTAAGTGCACCGGGGTGGGGCTTCCTTGCCCTCTAGGAGAGACCTGCAGTTGTCCACTTGCTCCCCCTTTGCTTAGGCAATTAAAAGGTAGAAACAGTAGAAGAGTAGAAGAGTGATCTGGGCCTTGGTTCTAATGGAACCAAGGGGGGGGGCTCTTTCTTGCTTTCTGTTATTGCCGTGTGAAGAACAGGCCATGGCTAAACCAATAATTCAGGGAGGATGGGAAACCTGGGGACAGACATGAACCCTGCTTATAGTTGGAGCTGCCCATCTGAGCCCAGCCCAAATCAGCAAAGCCAATGCTGGCCAACCTGCAGACACGTGGAAACGAAATGCTTATTATTATTTGCCACTGAGATTTTGTGGTTGTTTGTAGCAATAGCTAATTTGTATAGAAACTGGTGATTCCAAGTAATTAAACAGCCAGACTCTGGATTCCAGTAGCCTGGAGTCAATGGCAGACTCTCCAACCCAAAAGCTGATAAACCCAGACAAGTTATTTTCCTGCTTTGTGTCTGCATATCCATACAATGGGAATAACGTTATTCTACCTCCCTTAGAGAGTTTTTGGAACAATTTGATTTCTTAATACATTCAAAGTATGTGAAACAATACCTGGAATATGGTGAACATTCAATCAATGTTTTCCAGCATTTTCTCTAGCAATAAAAAGCTGATGTAATATTTTGCACATAAATACAAGTGTTAGAATCAACATGCAAACTTCTATCAAAAATCCTGCAGGGATTTTGATTGGGATTGCACTGAATCTATAGATCAAGTCAGAGAGAATTGGCATCTTAATATCGAGTTTTCCAATCCACAGATATGATAGATGTCTCCATTTAGTAGGTCTTATTTAATTTTTCTTAGCAATATTTTGTAATTTTCAGTGTTAAAATTTGGCACATATTGTCACATTTATACCTAAGTATTTCATATTTTGTGATACTGTAAATAATATCATTTACTTCAATTTCCAGTTCTGCGTTGCTAGTGTATTGCATTTTTCAAGCATGCAACCTTGCTAAACTCACTTAGTTTTAGTAGCTTTTTGGTAGATTCTTTGGATTTTCTACGTAGATGAACATTCCATCTCCTCATAAAGACAGTTCTGTTTCTTCCTATCCAATCAGTATGCCTTTTATTAATTTTTCTTGCCTTCCTGCTATAAGCTGGGACCTCCAGCACAATGTTGAATAGAAATAATCAGAGAAAATATACTTGTGTTGCTCTTGGTCTGAGGGGGAAACCATTCAGTCTTTCTCCATTAAGTTTAGCTATAAAGGAAATTCCCTTCTATTCCTAGTTTTCTGACAGATTTTATTAAAAATTGGTGTTGAATTTTGTCAAAAATTGTTTGCAACTATTGAAATGATCAGTTTTTCTTTTTAAATCTGTTAATAAGGTAAATTACATTGATTGGTTGTCAAATATTAAAACAGCCTTGCATTCCTGGGATAAATCTTACTTCTTCATTATGTAATATCATTTTCATGTTACTGGATTTGATGTGCTACTTTTTGTTAAAGATTTTTGCATCTATGTTTATGAAAGATATTAGTCTATAGTTTTCTTATTATATCTTTGTGTGGTTTTAGTGTCAGGTTTTAGTTGGCTTCATAAAATGTGTTGAGAAAATTTTGCTCCTCTTTTATTTGAGAAGTTTGTATAGCAATGGTATTATTGCTTCCTTGAATGCTTAGTAGAATTCATCTGTAGTTTTTTGGGAGAGTGTTCACTATGAAAGCGGTGTACTTCATAGTATAAAGTTATCTTTTTTTAAAAAAGATTTTATTTATTTATTTGAGACAGAGAGAATGAGAGACAGAGAGCATGAGAGGGAGGAGGGTCAGAGGGAGAAGCAGACTCCCTGCCGAGCAGGGAGCCCGATGCGGGACTCGATCCCGGGACTCCAGGATCATGACCTGAGCTGAAGGCAGTCGCTTAACCAACTGAGCCACCCAGGCGCCCCAGTATAAAGTTATCTTGATTATCTGTAACTTCTTCAGTGAGCTCTTGGTAATTTGTGTCTTTCAAAACTTTCACTCTAGTTTATCAAACTTATTGGCATAAAACTGTCCACAATAGTCCCTTATTATAGTCTTAATGTCTGTATGATCTTTAATGATATCTCCTCTTTCATTCTTGGTATTGCATTAATTTGCATTTTATCTCTCTTTCCTGATCAGTCTGACTAAAGTTTATGAATTTTACTGATGGTTTCAAAAAACCAACTTCTAGTTTGGTTTTCTTTAATTTTTTCCATTTTCTATTTCATTGATTTCTGCTCTTTTATTATGTCTTTCTTTCCATTTGCTTTGGGTTTCATTTACTCTTCTTTTACTAGTTTCATAAGGTAGAAGCATGTCCCATTGATTTGAGAATCTATTTCAAATATAAGCATTCAATGCTATACATTTTCATCTAGGCACTGTGTTATGTGCATCCCACAATTTTGGATACAGTCAACTCTAAGTAGCATCTCATTTGCTTTGTGGTTTCTTCTTTGACCATTGATGCTATTCTTTAATTCGCACATGTATCTTGCCTCTATTTCTCAGTTGATTCAGAATGGGTATGACAAAGGGGCGTGTTTAATTAAGATCCTCCACCCAGTTACCTACCAGGATCAAACTGTGAGGTCAGACATGAAGAAAAGCATCTAAGCGCTAATGGCCAGTGGATCCTATACACCTCATGCAACCGAACCACCTAAGTACTTTTTTAAAATACAGGTCCCTGAATTCTACCCTCAGAGATTCCAATTCAGCATATTTGAAGTGGAGATAAAGGAGTCTGCATTTTACAATCTACATTCAAAAATTACTCAAGAATAACTCCCTAGGGGGACGCCTGGGTGTTGTAATCGGCTAAGCGTGGGACTCTTGGTTTCGGCCCAGGTCGTGATCTCAGGGTGGTGAGATTGAGCCTTACATCCAGCTCTGGGCTCAACGCAGTGTCTGCTTAAGATTCTCTCTCCCTCTGCCCCTCCTACCCAGTCGCGCTCTTTCTCTCTCTCCCCAATAAACACATAAATATTTAAAAGAAGAAGAAGAAGAAGAAGAGGAAGAAGAAGAAGAAGAAGAAGAAGAAGAAGAAGAAGAAGAAGAAGAAGAAGAAGAAGAAGAAGAAGAAGAAGAAGAAGAAGAAGGAGAAGAAGAAGAAGAAGAGGAAAGAAGAAGAGGAAAGAAGAAGAATTTCCTAGGGCACTATGATATTGAATTAGATTTCAAAGCCCTTGATAGGGTGTAGAGAGAAAGTGTTTTCTGCAGGGCCTGGACTAGAGTGAGGAGAGAAAAGCACCTAAAGTGTAACTTTTCCAGAGACTCTCACTCCTGGGGTCTCGGGTGTACTTGCGCACATCTGAAAGCGAACGCTGCCTTGAATTTTGTGCTCTTCACAGCTCTCTTGCCTGATCCCAGCCCTGGTTTTCAGCATTCAGAAAAAGTGCAAGTGTAGACAGGAGCCCCTGCTCTGCCTGATTCCCCATCCCACTTCACTCCCAGGGTGGCCCTCTGAACCACCCGAATAGAACACCGGGTCACTTGCTGGCCGACCTTGAATGAACTTTGCTGCCGGCCGGGCATTCCTAGCCAATCCCAGCACCCACATTCCTAGCTTATGCCTCCTTGGTGACTACATCGCAGCCTCGTATCAACATCTCCTAAAAAGTAAATACCCAACTCTTTGCCCTAACTTGAGAATGGGTTTCTTCCAAGTCTGTTTATAAGTCAGTTATTTGGGATTTGAAGGATTTCAGTCTTAATTCTAAGGATAATGGTAAGCCCGTTGGGAAATCATGGAAGAGTTGTAAGCAGGCATCTTAAATTCCACACGTTTGTTTAGTTCCTCTTTTGTTTTGAATAGCTTAATCTCACTGTTTTTCTCTTTGCAAGCTTTGTTTGCAATGACTTTATTTTTCTAAAATCTTCAAATGTGAACATTCTTTGAATGCTTTGATTAAAGATTTCCAAATGGTTTTGAGAAAACAGTGAAATAAAATTTAGAGGACTCACTCGCAAAAATGTTCAATGACAATGTAGGACACTTAGACTGATTTACAAAGTAGTTCTTCAAAGCCTCAAACATTTCGAAAATCTGCTCGTCGACCACCAGGAAAAAGAGAAAACACATACTGTCATGTTAAGTATTTTTAATTCAACATCAGTTTTGTCATAAAAATTGTGTATTTCAGTTACTGAAACATCATATAAATAGAAACATTTGTAAATTTTGACAACTGCATCTTCTGTTTTCATTGGTAAAATATTGCAGCTTGTTTATACACAGATTATAACTTATGCATGCGCCTGGACTAGTTCCAAGTATATTTCAGTTCCATGAATTTCTTTTTTTTTTTTTTTAAAGATTTATTTATTTATTTATTCATGAGAGACAGAGAGAGAGAAGCAAAGGGAGAAGCAGGCTCCCAAGGAGCAGAGAGCCCGATGCAGGACTCGATCCCAGGACCCTGGGATCATGACCTGAGCCGAAGGCAGACGCTTAACCATCTGAGCCACCCAGGCGCCCTGGTTCCATGAATTTCTTAATTTTAGCAAAGACATTGTTTTCACCATGATGTGTTGGCCCCAAATTTGTATTTTATCCATTACCCTCAAAACAAGTAATTTTATCTGCAAATGCTGAACTTTTTAAATTAATTTACTATGACTTTACTAACAATAATGGCAGACGTTTCACCTTTTACTTTTGAATGAATCTTCAAAAGCTTTATTTGATTCCGTTAATTGAATGCAGATATCAAACTGTAATTGGAATGAACTAATTTTTCACTTGAGGCAGGTGATGACACCAATATAAAATGTATCATTTAACTCTTGGTGAACTTCTGCATCTGCTGGAGCAACACATTGACAAGAATGGCTTCACTTTTATATATGCACAAGAAAACTTGGAATTAAGTTCAGCTGAATTAAGCTCAACACAAAGCGAGATATAAATACCCTTAGATGTAGACAGGAAGGATCTCTGCCCTGGGCCCTGAATTTTAGGGGCCCTGCACATCACAAACACAAAAAAATAAGTACATTTAAAAACTCGTGGCCAGCTCTCTCACTCAAGATCCAAAACCCAGTGCTGGTAGACTGGGGAGCAAAACTCTGCCCATCCACACTCAAGACTAACACCTTTCACAGCTCAGGAATCTCTTCTCCACAACTCTTTCCCAGTGTTCCAGAAACAGAAAGCAACTGTATCCAAATGCTGTTGCTGAAATCAGAGACAGAAGCAGTTATAAAATGCAAGGAGGAGCTGAGTGGTAGAGAGATTTATATAAGAGAAAAGGAAGATCAATTGACTTGTCAACTATCTCCCTGCAGATAACAAGAATACAGTGGATTAATGCATAATCAAGTATTATTTCCAATTAGTGCTGAGCATCCATTGCCTTGCCTTTCTTTTTGTTTCACTCACTTCTTGGTTTCAAAAGTACTAGTGATTTACTATGTATCTGTAATGTTTTCTAATCCTAAACAATTCATACTATTCTTAAATTGGTATGTGTATGTACACATATCCATTCACATATACATAACTATTTTCGTTTTCTCTATTTATGTGTAAGTAAATATAAGTCGAGCTATAACATGAGTGAAACATGCTGCAGAGTCTTTAAATTACAGCTAGATGGACAATGAACCCTAGAATTGTGAATAGTTCTGTTTTTATAAAATTCCTTAATACAGTTGGATTTCACTTTCAATTTCAGACTTAAATTGAAACGTTCACCCTCATTTAATTTTGATTGTAAAAGTTGATGATATTCATTAATTATATTTTTCCTTTAATTTTAATTGATACTTTTGAATATTTCAGGAGGTACCATTTTTGAAAACATGAAAAGTAACTTGATTTTTTTTTTCTTTTAAATTTTTATTTATTTATTTTAGAGTGAGGGCGCACACACATGCGTGCATATGCAGAAGGGGAAAGGGTAGAGGGAGAGGGAGAGGGAGAGAAAGAATCTTAAGCATACCTAGCACAGAGCCTGACACAGGGGCTTGGTCTCACGACCCTGACATCTTGACCTGAGCCAAAATCAAGAGTCAGATGTTTAACTGACTGAGCCACCCAGGCACCCCAATTTTTTATATTCTAAATTCACTTTTATTTACATATTTGGATGAACATATATTCAAGTTTTATACATCTTTAGTATAATTAGATTTTCTTTTTTAATCCTTTAGATCTTTAGAAATAGAAAACAAATTATGTGAAGATCTCAAATATAAAAACAGTGATTTCGCCAAAATGGAGGAAAAACTTTGTGGAATAAATATATAATGATTCATGAATTACAGATTACTTGACTTTTATTACTCATCTAAACTTCACTAGGCCATCAAGACAACATTCAGACATGCTCAATATTTAAGTTCCATCATCTTTGAGTTTTTGCCAACTCCATATAAAAACCATAGCTTTACACATTTTTTATCATAAGGAAGGTATTTTGTCAAGGTAAGAGCATAGGACATATTTTATTTAACACTTTGCTAGCTTGCTTTAGACCTTGTAAATATTTAAACCTAATGGAATGTGGGCCTTCGCTTGTCCTCTTGCCCACAGATGTCAGGAGGAGCCAGAACACACTGCAGCTGCATGCGGGAAATCACCAGCTCCAGGCCGTCTCCTCACGGTGACAATTCTCTTCCCAAGCTGATGGTAACGCTTCTTCAGCGGCTTTGGGTCTTCTGTTTCCCGCGTGGTCAGTAACATCTCTGTGGCCTCCATGGCACGTGATAACGTGCGCACAAACCCCGTGCGGGTTATACACTCAACAGCAATAGACTGGAGTGGTGGAAATTCGGTACTTACTATTTCGTTTAACATTTCCTTAAGCTCACTGATATCAAAAGGGTTTATTGCAAAAAAACAAAACAAAACAAAAAAATTAAGCATTAGCAAATAATCCAATGACCAAGGGAATAGGCATAGGTTTGCACTGTACTATAAACCACAGAACCCCTGTAGCAAAAGCCCCGAGACTACTCTTTCCATATTCTGCAGCAGCCCGGCTCAGCTTCCTATTTCCTGTACATACTCTACACCTATCTAACCTGTGCTGCCCCGCATTTCCCACTGACACTGCCAAGAAGTGGCCTCTCAGCGTGAGTCACAGCAACTGGCTGGCACACAGAGAGCTTGGCAGGGATAGAAGCTTTACTTATTTCCTCCACCACCGCCTGAGACCTGAAGGGCTTGGATCCCCCCAGCTGCTAATGTCTGAACCCACTTGGTTTTGTCAGGGAGCCACCTGCATGCTCCCCTTCATTGAAAGACAGGTGTTAGCCAGCTTACATCTGGAAAGGGGTGGGGAAAGAGAGATAGGCTTTCACTGGTTTTATTCCAGATGTAACTGCACGGTAAAGGGAGAGCTCTGCTCAGTGAGTATGCATCTCACCTCTAGACAAGACCATGAAAGATCTGGAAGTACAAGAGGGAGGTCTACTCAACTCGCCCAGACTTATTTTAATGCATTTTAGCCATCCCCTATTTAGCTAAGATTCCCTGACCTCAGCCAGTCAGGCCGTCCATCCCCTACTCCTCCATACCGCACTTTGCACATGAGGTCTGCCTCACCACTTGCAATCTTTCTGTTTATTTGTCCCTTCCATCTCATCTGTGAGCACCTTGAAGATAGACACCTTGTCATCTCTTTATCTCTAGCACTTACACATTACACTAGTCTTGATGGAGTTGGGCTGGGTTGGACACAATTTGAAAATAAATATTTAGAGCCAACATATGGAGAAATGTTCATGGCTGGCTGATGAAATTATGCTTTGCTAGGGGGCTGATGAAGATAACTGGGGAGATTCTGAACTGCAGAAGGCATGTTGACAGTATTATTCTAGGAGAATCAGTCTGGAGGCATATAGAGAATGAACTGAATTTCCACCCATGCTTACATGCTCCCCACCAATCATATGCCTGGTAAACACCCTCGCCTTCCCTCCGCACACACTCCATCTGAGCCTATCAAAGTAGCGAACACATGAGAATATGGAAGGCATTCCTAAGTGAACATTTTTCATTTTCAACAAGTTAATGTTAATATCCTTACTATATAAACAGGGAGTTCTTGTAAATAAACATGAAAAATACTAACATCAATTGAAAAAAAGGGAAAAGACATAAATAAGAATGTCACAAAAGAAGAAATTGGACCAAGCAACCAAAGAGACCACAAGCTGAATTAGTAAGATGCCAGTTTTGCCCATCACATTGTCAGAACTTATAAAACAAGTAATAGGCAACATTGGCAAGGCTGTAGGAAAATGGCACTCTTATACATTAGATGTAGGAGTGGAAGTCAGCACAGGATTTCTGAGAAAAAATTCAGAGATGATGTTAAAGATATATTGTACCAGACATTGAGAACATTTTTAATCACTCATAAATTTGGAAAAACTGAATGGTCAACAAAAGGGAATAAATAATTAAATTCTGATATAGTCTAATGATTTCATTTTATAGTTATTTTAAGTCATCTTATAAAAGAACATTGGAGATGGAGGGCCTCTCGTATTCCTATTATAATGTTTAGTTTATAAAACAGGATATGGACACATGCACACGGAAGAGTCACACAGACTGCAAGTTTTGGCTGAGTGTCAAATGGCTGAGTATTAAAACTGATATTTGGCTGAAAATGAACCTCACCATCACAGAATGAACTTCTGAAATACAAGAATAAATCAGGACTTTAATCCAAAATTTAATTGTAATTACAATTTTATTATAAACATTTTAGTAGTAAAAAATTTAAAGTTGTCATTATGGCATGGCATGGTAATTTGGGGTAATCAATAAATGCTCTCTTTCAGCTGAGGCTAGTGGAAAAGTGAGATATTTTCAGGTAACTCATTTTTTTTCTAATGCAATTTCCTCTTATCTTCATGCTCTCTATATTCTTCATTATGTAGGGATTAGGATGATATCTAATTGATATTGTTGTATGTGACTTGGGAGTTTCTCCTTATATTATTATTTACATTTTTGTAAACATTTGTTGACTCAGAAAGGATATGATGAAGTTCCTAAAGTTATTAAGCTAAGACACTCTTCTAATATTCTTATTATCTGTACATTTATTTCTTTTTTAGCTATCTTAGAGTTCTTAACCATTTACTTAAAACTAATAAATCTTATAGTCTTGTAATAAGAAATAGATTTCTGAACTTCACTGGTGAGTAAAATTTCAATACGAAACACACATAAGATGTTCATTTCAAGTTATATCTAGTATGCTTAACCATATTTGAATGAAAATAACCAAATAAATAATCAAAAAATCAAATAAATATAACTAAGCAGCCTGTTCATATTTCTGATATGGTTGGGTCTTGCTTTGTTTTTTTTATCTAATCTGATCATTTCTGCCTTTCGATGGGTTGTTTAGACCATTTGCGTTTAATCTTATTATTGCTACAGTTGTTTTTAAATCTATCATCTTGCTCTTTGTTTTCTATTTGTCCCATCTGTTCTTCGTTCCTTTCTCACTCTTTTCTCCCTTCTTTTGGATTGAGTTTTCTTATGACTCCCTTCTATCTTTTGTGCTTGCTCATTAGCTAAAACTCTTCACTGTGTTATTTCAGCATTTGCTTTAGGGTTTATATACTTCTCTTTAACTTACCACAGTCTGCCTCCAAGTAACACGCCACTTCACATATAATATAAGAACCTCACAAGAATATACTTCTTTTGCCCCCCACGTGGCCTTTGGGACTCTGAATCTATAAGACTCTGTGTCTGCTTGTCCATTAATTCCTCCTCCATTCTTCACTCAGCTTCACACACTCCATTCTTCACTCAGTAATACACCCTTCCTCCTGATATACTCTGACTTTGTGAGACTTAAAAAATCCTGACTGTGGTAGGCTGAATAATGGTCCCCACAGATATCCACACTGTAATCCCTAGGACGTATGAATATTACCTTACATGATGAGGAACTTTGCAGACGTGATTAAACTAAGGATTTTTTTTTAATTTTATTTATTCATTTGAGACACAGAGATACAGAAAGAAAGAGAGAGCATGAGCAGAGGCAGACAGAGAGGGAGAAGCAGGCTCCCCGCTGAGCCAGGAGCCTGATGTGGGGCTCGATCCCAGGACCCTGGGATCATGACCTGAGCTGAAGGCAGACGCTTAACCATCTGAGCCACCCAGGCGCCCCTAAACTAAGGATTTTGAGATGAGAAGATTATACTGGATTATCTGAGTGGGCCCTAAATATAATTACAGGGCTCCTTATAAGAGACAGGGAAGAAGGTTAAAGGAGATGGGAGGAGCTATCATGACAGAAGCAAGAGGTTAGAGCGATGTGAGGAAGTAGGCCACAGCCAAGAAATGCAGGCGACCTCTAGAAGGCAGAAAAAGGCAAGGACAAAGATTCTCTCCTGAAGTCTCCAGAAGGAATGCAAGCCTACCAACACCTTGACTTTAGCCCAGTGAAACTGATTAGGGATTTCTGACCTCCAGAGTTGTAAGAAAATTACCTTATGTTGCCTTAAGCTACTAAATTTGTGGTAATTTGTTACAACAGCAACCAGAAACTAATATACTCATTACACTGCAATTTTGAAATACTCCATGAAGCTTCTATCATGTATGAGCACATTTCTATCAGAAGACCCAAAACCAAATATTAACTGCGAGGCGATTGTTCTAATAGACATTGTTTGGTTGCTGGGAACTGGAAGCCATTCACATTTGCAGGAATAAGAGAAGTGTCAACTGTTAGGGACATTCAAGGAGGAAGTATATACAAGATTATTAATACTGTTTTGAACCCACATGACTCAACAATTCTGGATTAGATATAGTACACCAGTGTCCTCAGGAAAATAAATTCAACATTTTACAAATTTTTATTATTTAATATTTCTGTTTTTATGATATTCTAGTGGCCTTATTCATTTACCTACCTTGATTGCCTACAATAACCAAATTTTATAGCACTAGCAATAATACCAACATTACTTTTTCATTTTTAATATAGGAGAGAGACAAAAAATGACAGAGGCCTACATAATTTATCAGGTACTATATACTGCAATCCTTGGCTTTTCCAAATTTCAGTATGGACTGTAAGCCTGTGTTGTTATTGCTTAATTAGCATCTCATGATTTTGGTAACTTAATAGTTCATTTTCAGCCACCTTCCACAAGTGAACTCTAAAACCCATATTTGGCATTTGTACTTACCAAGTTTTACTTTTTTGTCAGCTTTCATAAAGATAGTTCTTATGTGAGGTAAAGTGAAATGTTCTAAATGTGCAATTATTTGCATATATTATTCCCTTAAACATTTTATCCAAAATTAATATATCCCTAGACATCAGAAGTTTTTCAAACTAAAAAGTGCTCCATATTCAGGAATGTAATTTTGTTTACCATCATATTTGGTTTTTTCAGAATATATCGCCCATTTGGATAATGAACATATTTAAATGTCATGTGTTCCAGAGCCAATAAATGCCCGTACGTGAGAACATTCTAATTGTGAATATCTCTAAACTATCTTATTCTTCCTCTTTCTTCTCCAAATAAACAATTCTGAAAATCCACCTACATTGAGCGTTTATCTGTAAACAAATCAGACGTTTTTTCCAATCATTTGTGAGGCTTTCCTGGAAAAGTGTGGAGAAGGCAGTGTGCACTTAGTAAGCATTTTACCTGACGGAGCTTCATGAATATAAATGCTTACTAAGTGATTTGCAGCTCTATTGTTTAAATTGATCTCTAAGTTTATATTATTCCATGTTTTATTCAGCCATATGTAAATAAACACACAAAAAAAGATTTTTAAGAAGGAAGTATAATTTTGTCAGGCCACGAGGAGGCAACGACTGGCAGGTCAGTGACAGAGACTAATTCTGGGGCCTCTCATGGGCCCCTAAGTTCTCTCAGCACGTCTGCAGTTTCTCTCAGCCACCACATTTGAGAGCCAGCTCTACATAGCTTTTCAATCCAAAAGTCCACCACAGAGTGTCCCTCTGGATTCTTCTATTTCAATTCTCAAGACAGATGGTCTGATTGAGCCAGCCCAGCTTATGATTCGCTGTCCCCAATCAGTTGTCTACTCCCAGCCTAGTCAGCTGAGGCCTAAGGTTACACGGTACTAACATGGCTGTGTGGACCCTCCGCTTCCACAAGGGCAATTGCAAAGAAGGGTGAGTTCAGTTAGCATCCTAAAATGGGCCTGACACCTACACATAAATAAATACAGAGTGAAAGGCCAAAATTGTAAGCCCTATTTCTTTGGGTGACTTTTCAACAGGTGACTAAGTCCCAGAGACTTGGAAAAAAAGACTAACATTCGTACAGCACCTCTTCGAAGTCAAGGAAATTGGGGAAATAATGAGCAACTCTTAACGTAATTACTCACCCTGGCTGACCTGTAAAGCAACTTGACAAGAGAGTATTGACGGGTGTGGGGGAAAGAAAGAGAAAGTGGGATGTAAACAGAGAAGAATAGAAAAGGTAAGGGGAAGGAGATGACTAATTATTGAAAAGCTGTTCTGTGCCACGGTATGCTGGGCACTTAGCACAGGTCTTCTGGTGTGTTCGTTTGACAAGAAGAGGAGAGAAGGAAAAACTCAGGAAAGAATAAGAAAGTTTGTATCAATTTACTCTCCCCACCAACGGTGAATGCCGACTGCCTGTTTTCCCACAGCTTGGATTTTCTTGGAGAACCCACTATTTTTAAATTATCTGCAGAGCAAATCTCAGTTACCAGAAAACCTTAGGTGATGAGCAAGTTCTTCCAGTTTTAAGCACAAACCATTTTTTAAATTTTGATCAGTCCGCACAGATGCATCTCAAGCATTCTGACAAGCAGAAGGAGCCAGACTCGAAGGGCTACGTACTGCGTGACACAGCTGTCTACACTCCTCGGAAGTCACAGACCTGCGCTCCTAAAAAAGATAAGTTCAACCATAGGGAAATTATGCCTAAACTCTGTTACATCAATTCAGGTTAAAATACTTCGAAATCTTCCCACCTAGTGTCTTGCGTTTTCTTCCTCTAAACATAAGCTGACCTTTCTTTATTGATTTGGGACTTGAAAAGAATTGTGAATTCTTAAAATTGTTCTCTTCTGTAGAAAATTGATGCCCTCAGAGTCCATTAGCCTGACTCTAAATGGTCCCAGATTGCTGGGCCTTTTTAATCCTGTGACTGCTTTTATAGGTTTTCCTTGTCCTCCCCTTCCTCTGAGTTATCAGCAGTGACACATCTTGCCACCCTCATTCCTTTCCCACCCCACCCCGACCCCCACCCCGTGAACGTGCTCTCCCAAAACAACACTTCTGATTCGCTGCTTCGAATCTGTTATGAACTCTTGGGGGGTAGGAGAGAGGGCAGATAATCATGTGGATAAGAATTGTGTGTTAAGTACAAATAAAAACGCCCTGAAGAAGGACCTGGGAAGCTTTGCTATACTAAAAGGCATGAGCCTTTGTGCACAGACTGAGTGATATACCTAGTTGAGCCACTCAGAGTCCTGTTTTACTTACTTATTCATTCTCGACCGAGTTCCTGAAAGGTCGCATTGCTACAGTACTGCATTCATTTGAGGTGAAGTGTTATCATAGTATTTTGTTCATACACATACTCATACATACATATTTACACACAACAAACTACTCAAGCTACAAGGAGAAAGGAGGGAGCCAAAAGCAACATTCCAGTCTGGACAATTCAGAACAGGTACAGCATAGAACAGTACAGAGTTAACTAGCCAAAATGTCCCTAAGGGGAAAATTGTGTATATTTTATATACATATGTGAATTTTTAATATGTATAACTTACACACACACACACACACACACACAGTTAGCTCTCAAGTGAGCTAGAAAGGAATTGGTTCATTGCCCACAGCATAAGGTCACATTTTGAGGCAACCAACCGGTAACGCCAGGAAAGCATGTTGAAGAAGCGCAAGCCGGCTGTTTTCTATCTCTTTCTCAAACAGAGCATTTGATTAACCTTTTTTTCTAAGCTAAGAGAATCAATTACATGAATATCCTGCTGCATATGTACCTACTCACAATGTAACCATTTAAAATCTTTCTAAAAAATAAGATGATTTCTACACTCATGAGTCTAGACGTAATTTTGTTAATTCATTCTCAGAGGACATAGTAATTAGTGCAATATTTAAAGCGACAGGAAATAGTAATGAAGCCTTGGAGTTCTGGCACAAAAACAGCATAATGACTAGAATATAAAATTTCAAGTCTTGGCTTCTCCCTGTGCTAAAATCTCCACGATTGAGTTTGTCGATGACTTTAGTTACATTAGACAGAAGTCCTCAGTTTGCATCTCTATCCGTTCCATGGTGCTATTTTCAGAAGAGCTTTGTAAAAATGAAGACATTCATTTCAGATTTCTACTCTTCTAATATTTTTGAGCTTCTATTTTGTGTCACGTAGTGCAGGAACTTTAATCCTCAGCAAGGATAGGCACTGATATCATCTCCATTTTACAGCTGAACAAACTAAGGCTCAAAGACGTTTCAGTCGATTTCCCAAAGACATGAAGCTAATAAATTGGGAGCTGGAACCTGAAGCGAGGGTGTCCTTGAGCTCAGTGACATTCCTTTTACTAAAGAAAAGGTAGAGGCCTGCATTTCCTTTACATTGTTGCAGCAGAGTCTCTACTAAGGCTTTACCTCTGTATACTTTTAAAATCAATTCCACCTCTTGTGCCTTTGTTCATCTGAATTATTATTCCCTCATCATTTTATTTGGGCCAACAAAGTATTTTTAGTAAACATGAGCCACAATCTGCTAGATCCAAGAATTTATAATTTTTTCTGTGATATGCCAAGTTCTTCAGAATCTTTCTCTCATTGTAAAAGCATCGGTTTTACCCTTTCCAAGTATCAAGATGGTCATCCCGAGACTGAACTTTATAACTCACCAAAAGAAAATTGACTGAGTCTTCATTTTCTGAAGTACTGAGCAATCCTGCCTCCCCGTCAGTTCACGTGATCATCAAATCTTACTGTGAAAGAAGCTGACTGTTTTAACAGTTTCATCTGATTAAAAGAATCAAAGTGATAGGAACATCTAATACAATCCCTTTGCTTCATCTCTTATGCTTTTATACAATTTAAAAAAATTTTTTTAATTTTTTGAGTATGGTGACACACAGTGTGACATTAGTTTCAGGCATACGACATAGTTTTGCGACAAGTTTCTATGTTGTTCCAGGATAGCTACCGCCTGTCACCACACCGTGCCATTGTCACTGACTGTATTCCTGATGCTGGGCCCTTTATTCCCATGACAATGTTTAAAATTTCGTGTCTTGGGGCGCCTGGGTGGCTCAGTTGGTTAAGCGACTGTCTTCGGCTCGGGTCATGATCCTGGAGTCCCTGGATAGAGTCCCACATCGGGCTCCCTGCTCAGCAGGGAGTCTGATTCTCCCTCTGACCCTCCCCCCTCTCATGTGCTCTCTCTCTCTCATTCTCATTCAAATAAATAAAATCTTAAAAAAAATAAAATAATAAAATAAAATAAAATAAAAATAAAATTTCGTGTCTTGATCATTACCATGCTTCCCTTTCCAAGTGGCTCTCTGTAGAAACAAAGAGCTTTGAGGAACCTTGACAGAGAAAGCTGCCAAAGCCCTAAGAGCTGTCCTTGGTCTCACGAGTCGATGTGAGAGCCAGTCCTGAAGTTCGCACCAGTCCTCTCCCCTGCTCCGTCCCCACTGGTTTTCTCCTGATAATCTGGCTTTCTTCTGTCTCCCTGTCCACATGCTCACATAGAAATCTGTGTTCACCATTTCCCAAGCAGAAATGCCTTCCAAAGTTCTCATAGGTACAGATTTGCTTCTCTTAATGATACTAAAGCACCGCCCTGCGCCCTGCTGGTGTTAACTTTCCAGATCATCAGATAACAAATTGAGTCACCTCTGTGTTCCATGTGGCTGGGACATCCAGTTGCTGACTAATGAGAAATTCAATGAAGGGCAGGGAAGCAATTCGGGGCAACGAGTCAGAGGAGCAGACATCGAGTCTTCGGTACAATCATGCTTGTACCGAAGAATCAGGTCAACACAACCCACCCCGCTGCAAACACCTTAACAGGAAAAGAGAAATGAGAATTGCGTCTAGCTCTCACCAGTCTTGTTTCAACTTACACATCTTTACAAAATTATAAACTAAAACAAAAGAGGGAATGAGAGCAAGGAGAGAAGAGTGGTTACCTGAGAGTATAAAAGGAAGTTAAGAGCAGAACGTCAAGTCCAAACTTTGGACACTCCCCGGTAAAGAGCTGGCTTGCTTTCTCTCTGTAAGCAGGCAGGCTGCTCCGTCCGAGTGGCTGGCCACCTGTAAAACATTGCCCCATGCTGGGTTTGCATCAGGAAAAACAAACACAGGCCAAGTTTCCTCATGTGTAAAATGTAAAACACAACCTGTACTTCAGAGTGCTGTAAGAATTGTGTGATATAACAGACGCAAATACACCCCAGCCCAGGCCCGACGCGTAGAAAGTGCTTCTCGAATGTCAAAGCCTGTGGTGGACATGGAGCTGCACTGCCCAGAGCCCCCTTCAGTGAAGGGCCGGTTGCCATTCACTGTCGCACCCCCCCTCCCAGGGAGTACCTCGGCTGCAGAGGCCCACACCCTGGAAAGCCTGGGGGTATAAAGGCCTGGCCATTTGAGCCCAACACAGGACAAATTTGATGGGCCATTTTAGTCAGACAGCAACCTGCTGGGTTGCCCTAAACTGTCACTGGGCCTGCTTCGCAGGTCAGCTTCTCCCTCTGTCCACTCTTGCTTCCTTCCCTTCCCTTCCACAGGTGTTCACTCCAAGGACACACTTAATAAACATCCTGCCCACTAAACTCTGTCTCAGAGCCTGCTTCCCGGACAACCCAAGCTACAACAGGAAAGTATGGGGAAAAAAAATGAATAGTTGGAATTCAGAGTTTAAAATGGTGATTAGCTCTGGCTGGTACTAATACAGCTTGTCCAAATTTATTACTAAAAGAATTCTAGAACACCAGAAAATAACCCCTAAAATGTATTAAGATTTTAAAAAACTAACTCAAATTAATATTACTTGGCAAATGGGCCTCGGAAAGTAGGAACTAGGAAAACTGACAATTTGGAAAAAAAAATTTCAGATATAGGCTTCATTCCTGTATCTACCAGTTAATATTCAGATACATTTGAGAGTTAAATGTATCTTTTTTAAAATATAGGAAAATATATGGGTGACTAGCCAGATTCTGCCTTCTATGAATTTTTAAAATAATTTTCACATGATTTTCAAATTTTAATTTTGTATATTTTTGAGAAACTTAGAAGTTACAAAAATACAAATAAAACTACAACAAACTCCTATAGCCCCATCACCCAGAAGGAACGACTCTTGATATTTTACATTTGCTTCCAGTCATTTGTTAAAAAATTCACGTGCATGATGTTTTTATAAGTACTTGAATGCAAGTAAGCAGTAAGCAAGTAAGCAGAAAAAGGATATCTTGGTAATTGGGTCATTAAAGTATAGAAAGAATGTCTGGAGACGGTCTCATAAGATAGGCAAGAGCAAGGGCGACCAGACAGTAGGGAACACAGACAAGTTATGGCACAAAAACAGTCTTACTCAGTGCTGCCGCTGGTCCTACCACTAGGGCCCATCAGGCACCCCCAGCTCTGGACTCCCCCTATGGCAGATTCAACCCTGAGTAATTATTCAACTCTTCCTCAGTCTTGATATCACTCCCTCAAGATTCATAGTCCGTTCAAATGGCCTGGGTCACACTCCAGCTGTCAGGGTTGAGGAGAGAGGATATAGCTGACCCCCTTGCAGACACAAGACCCGTCTTCCAAAAAGACTCACAAAGCTGGGGAGTGTCAGTTATTAAGCTGTTTTGTTCTCTGCTTCAAGCCCTGTCTCCTGTGAACCACTTTATGATGTGGAGGCTGAGACTCTGTAAACCAAGTTTCTCCTTGGCCAGCTGCTCCCTGTATTGACCCTGCCGGTAGAGGACTCTAGAAGAAAACTAGAAGTCTGGGGAAGAAGGAAAAGTCAATGCTTCTTCCTATCTACATCCTGTGCCTGTCAGCATTAATGCAGTGCTTCTTCACCCCAGGGTGGTGATACATGCCAGTGGTAGTGGATTCCAGCTTGCGATTTTTCCAACACTCCCAGAGCGAGAGTATCAGGCTCCCTTTGAGCTCAAAAACACCAGTATTGGCCTATAATAAGCTCCCACCGACTCAGAAGTATAAGTCCAAGCTGCACGGGGTCTCTTCTCCAAAACATTCAGTTTTAATACTCCAACCTCTTCCTTTTGTTTTTTTTCATCCCTGGGGGTGGTAGTCCTCAGTGTTTTCTCCTCTGTAAATTGCCTAGCCATATTTGTTATTCATTATTATTGCATTATTTGTCTTTTTCTTATTGACTCATAAGAGCTCTTTGTATATTCTGGGTACTAACCTTTGTCACTTTTGCTTTTTTAAATTTTAATTCCAGTGTCGTTCACATGCAGAGTTCTATTAATTTCGGGTGTACAATAGAGTGATTCAATGATTCCATATATTACTCAGTGCTCACCAAGATAAGTGCACTCATAATCCCCTTCACCTGTTTCACCCATTTCCCCACCCACCTTCCTTCTGGTAAACATCTGTTTGTTCTCTATAATCAAGAGTCTTTTTTTGGCTCATCTCCTTTTTTTTTTCCTTTGTTCATTTGCTTTGTTTCTTAAATTCCACATATGAGTGAAGTCATATGGTATCTGTCTTTCTCTGACTGGCTTATTCCGCTTAGCATTACACTCTCTAGATCCATCCATGTTGTTGCAAATGGCAACATCTCATTCTTTTTTATGACTGAGTAATATTCCATTATATATGGAATATGTATATATATATATATATATAATACATTGACAGATGAATGGGTATAATATATATATTATACATTGACAGATGAATAGGTAAAGAAGAAGTGATATATATATATATCTCCCTTCAAATTAGTGTTTTCATATTCTTTGGGTAAATACCCAACTAGATCATATGGTAGTTCTATTTTTAATTTTTTGTGGAACCTCCATACTGTTTCCAAACTGGCTGCACCAGTTTGCATTCCCACCAACAGTGTGCGAGGGTTCCTTTTTCTCCACATCCTTGTCAACACTTGTCATTTCTTGTGTTTTTTATTTTAGCCATTCTGACAGGTGTGAGGTAATATCTCATTATGGTTTTGATTTGCATTTCCCTGATGATGAGTGATGTTGAGCATCTTTTCATGTGTCTGTTGGCCATCTGGATGTCTTCTTTGGAGAAATGTCTGTTCGTGTCTTTTGCCCATTTTTAATTGGATTATTTGGGGGTTTTTGGTGTTGAGTTGTATAAGTTATTTATATACTTTGGATACTAACCCTTTATCAGATATGTCATTTGCAAATATCTTCTCCCATTCAGTAGTTTGTCTTTTAGTTTTGTTGATTGTTCCCTTTGCCATGCAGAAGCTTTTTATTTTGATGGAGTCCGAGTAGTTTATTTTTGCTCTTGTTTCCCTTGCTTCAGGAGACAGATCTAGAAAGATGTTTTTATGGCCCATGTCAGAAAAATTCCTGCCTGTGCTCTCTTCCAGGATTTTTATGGTTTCGGGTCTCCCATTTAGGTCCTTAATCCATTTTTAATTTATTTTTGAGTGTGGTGTAAGAAAGTGGTCCAGTTTCCTTCTTTTGCATGTAGCTGTCCAGTTTTCCCAGTGCCATTTGTTGAAGAGGCTATCTTTTCCCCATTGTATATTCTTCCCTGCTTTGTGGAAGATTAATTGACCATATAATCATGGGTTTATTTCTGGGCTTTCTATTCTGTTTTGAATGCCTACCATTGTTCATCATATGGCTTTTAACATTTTTGTGATATCATGTGCCAAACAAATACTTTACATTTTGAAGACTTTATTTATTTATTTATTTGGAGGGGCAGGAGGGGCAGGGCAAAAGAGAGAATCTCAAGCAGACTCCTTGCTGAGCTCGGAGCCTAACAGGGGCTCAATCCCATCACCCTGAGATCATGACCTGAGCCAAAATCAAGAGTTGGATCCTTAACCAACTGAGCCACTCAGATACTTTACAATTTGTTACACAAATTCATTAATCTCTTCCTTTATGATTCGTGCTTTTTATGTCTTATTGAAAGAAAGATAGAAAGGGATGAAGGGAGGAAAGGAGGGAAAGTGGAGGGAGGAAGAGAAAGAAGGAAGGAAGGAAAGAATCTAACCTAAGATTGTTCATTCATTCATTGAACAAATGTTTATTGAATGTCTGCTTTGTTCTTTGTTCTATTATTACTTATAGTAATAAATCAGACAAGACCCCTGCCCTTGTGAAGCTTACATAAATATGGAAGTTACTGTCAGGGAGTGAAGGGGCCATGAAGACAAGTAAACAAGGGTAAGCAGATAGAGAGGGACAAGGGAGCTACTCTACCTAGGGCCATCAGGGGATGCCGCTCTAAGCAGAGACCCAGGAGGAGTGAGGGAATGAGCTATGGACATATCAGGGGCAAAAGCATTCCAGATCGATGGAAAAGCCAGAGAAGAGGCTCTGGGGTGGTAAGGATGTTTGAAATGTTTGTGGAACAGTCAGCAGATCAGTGGGACCAGAATCCAGTGAGCAGGGGCAAGAGGTAGGAAATGAAGAGAGAGAAGTAGGCAGGGGAGGGCCCACCCATGGGCCACTGCAGAGAGGCAGGAGAGACCTGGTCTTAGCTACAATTTAGAAGGGTCACTGTGTTCTGCAGTGCAGAGAACAGGTGGAGGGAGGCTGAAAGGAAACCAGGGAGACAAGCTGGAAGGGACTGCAGCGTCCTGGCAAGAGCTAATAACTGCACGCACTGAGGTCATAGAGACACGCTTCTTATATTTTCTTCTCTTTCAAAGCACGTTTGTTTTGTCGTTGTTGCTGTTGTTTTAACTTTTAGGACTTCAATGTAGCAAAATGTATTTTGGGATATGATGTAGGGAGCTAATTTTAACATTTTTCCATAGGGAGAGCCAATTGTCTCAATTCCGTTTATTGCATATGATTGGTCTTTTCCCAATTGATTTGTGAAGCAGGCCATTTTATACATCACTAACTCTTTTTTTTTTTTTTTTTTAAGATTTTACTTATTTATTTGACAGAGACATAGCGAGAGCAGGAACACAAGCAGGGGGAGTGGGAGAGGGAGAAGCAGGCTTCCCACCGAGCAGGGAGCCCGATGTGGGGCTCGATCCCACGACCCTGGGGTCCTGACCCGAGCCGAAGGCAGACGCTTAACGACTGAGCCACCCAGGCGCCCCTACATCACTAACTCTTTCTGAGGGGGGAAGCAGAGTCTCTCCTCTGTTTCGTGTATTCGTTTGTCCCTTCCTGTGTCAGAATACCATTTGTTGGTACTCTCAGATTGTCAGATTGTTGGAAATTTGAAATATGTCTCGATATCTGGTAAAATGGGTCCCTCCCTCTTTCGTTCTCTTCAAAATTATTTATGATTTGTGTGGACTGTCATTTTTTCATATTAATTTCAGAACCAGTTGTTGAGTTCCCAGAATAATCCTGTGGAGATTTTTGTTGTTAATTATACTGAATTTATAACTTACTGTGGGGAGAATTTGTATCTATAGACTACTGAGGCCTCCTAAGTGTAAATGTAGCAAGCTTTCCATATATTCGGATCCTTCAACAAAGTTTAAAACTTATTTTCATAAAATCCTCCCAGGAGCTTTCTAATTTGTACTGCTAGTATGAACATCTGTTTTCCTATGGAATTCTCTATTGGTTCTACTGGTGACAAAGGACTGTATTTTTAGCATCAGAAAAACCTCTTATCAAGCATAAATAAGGCAAACAAACAAATAGAAAAAAAAAGTGGGCAAAGGACACGAACAGACAATTTTCAGGAGAACCACAAATAACCAATCACCATATTGAAGTGTTTCAGGCTAACTAGCAATCAAAGAAATGCAAATTCAAACAACCCTAAGATAATCATTTTACACCTGCCAAAGTGGAAAAATCATTTTACACCTGCCAAAGTGGAAAAAACAAAAAGCATTTGTTTTTACATTCTTGTGCTTACTCTATGTTAAAGACAAAACTAACAGCCACTCTCCTGCTCTGCAGGCTAGAGTGTAACTAAGGGGAGGGAATGTTGTATGATGTTTTAAGAAGCTTAGAAAGTCTTCATTCCCTGTCCTTGGGATTCTGACCTGAGGAGAAGGTCAAACAAAGATCAGCGGAAAACAAAAGCTCGTCAAAGAGCCATTTCTGATAACAAAAGCTTGAAAGAACCTAAATGTCCGACACCAGGGGAACTGTATGGCCACAGGATGAAATGATGCAGCCATTATCATAACCACGTGTGAAAAATCTCTAATGGCTGTGAGAAATTCTTAGGATGAAATGTTAAATGAAAAAGGAAGATCCAAAACTGCCCGCCTCCATTTTTGACATATATAGCAAACTGGACTAGAGAAAATACATCAGAATAGACCAATATTTTATCTCTGAATAGTGGATTACCAATCATGTTCATTTTTTCTGTTATACCTATCTGTACACCTACAATTTCTACAATAGGCATGTGTTATGTTTTAGAATCGAGACATGAAAATGTTAAATAAATACTAAATGAGCAAAACGGCTACAAGAAACGGGAAGTTTGGAGGGACCCACCTTGAGTTTTCAGTTCACTTTTAAACGTTTGGTTTATTATATGGACTAACTAGATAGACACTGCCCGCGGGCAGACTGTTATCTGCTTGAGAGCGCAAAACATTGGTTGTAACAGTTTAGCTCCTAACAAGAAGGGGTCCACTTTGTAAGCCCCTAATTAAAGCCAACGCAGCAGTGAGGGCCAGGAGCAAAACGGTGTAGGACCAGGGGATTTGTGGCTGCACCTTAAAATGCATAGGGTGTCTTTAAACTGGGAACTCTTTATAGTTCTCGAGTATATATATTGTTCGCTCATCCACTCCATAAATATTTACACGCATATTTGCATCTAGATTTTAACATAATGTTGGCATTTTAAGAGAGATGATTTTGTCGTGATTTTTGCAAAAACAAAGGCGTTATTTCTAATGTTTATGTTGTGATTCGGTCTGGTGTCCAAGCCCAGCATATCCCTGAATATAATCACACCCACAACCTTTCTGGGGAATGCAATCCACTGCCGCTTGCCCTTGCAGCCAGGAAAGATTTCAGAGTATCCTTTTACACGTACATGGAACTGCCTACCAAGATATTTTTATCGTATCCTCAAAACCACTCATCTCCTTTTCATTTGCCTTTCATACTTATAATAACTTCGACTCTTTCCTCTTTCTGAAAACAAGGAAGTTCCCTTGATATTTGTGTATTTATTTTGCTAGGAAACAAATTGGAATTAAGCCCACGTTTCTATTCAGTGTCAATAGAGCTCAGAAAGAGACCAGTCTCCCCCTCGGTTTAGGCCTCTTGGTCAAATTTACTCAGCTTCCCAGTCGGCAATCCATTCCACTCAAAAGCTCTGGGCTTCTCCAGAGAATAAATAACCTAGGCCCGGAGCTCTGTGACTAATCATGTTTGCCCAGCCCTCACCATTCCCTCATTAAACAGCTTTTAAAATTCAACTTCCTCTGTCTACCAGTGAGTAACTGAAATACAGAGACTCTCCTCCCAAGGTCCAGTCTAAAATGGCAGCTTCCTCCGCAACCTTCCCCCTTGGCTGTCCCCATGGGCACGTGTGCATGTTGTCCTTGTGCTATGAGTCCTCACTGAGCATTTGCCTGACTGGACAGCCACCTTCACGTCTGTCCCCATCAGTAGTGGTAGACAGTGGTGTCCACATTCAAATGACAGGCCCCAGTCAGCAAATACACAGCAAGTAGGGCCATGAAGGATTCTGATGCCCTCAAAAAACGGCCACTTACATGAAGCACCTAGAGACAGAAAGAACAGGGTGGCTGGCAGGGGCTGGGGGCATGGGAGCTAGTATTTCACGGGGGCAGAGTTGCAGTTTGGGAAGGTGAAAAAGTTCTGGAAATGCGTGGCAGTGATGGTTACACAGCAAGGCAAATGTTCTTTAAAACCACTTAAAAAATGGTTACAATGGTAGCTTTACATTATGTATATTTTACAATTTCTTTTTAAAAACCAAGTTGATAGCAGGTAAAAAAAAAAAAAAAAAAAAAATTAGGAAAAAGCAGCCCTGTTTCTCTCCTGTAATCCAAACCCTCTTATCTAGATGCTGCCTCTTAACATTCCAGATGGGTGAGCTCTTAGATTTTCAGAGTTCCACACCAGGTCAACTGGTGAAAGGGGGCCGTGAAGAAAGGGAGAGAATGGAGAGAACCTGCAAGGAGACTGCATGTGCGCTCGGGCTCCCAGATTCCTGTAGGCTGACTTTCCCCGCCACTGGCTTCCTAAGTCCTTATTAGGCAGATGGCCTTGTTTCTGTTCTTCGTCTTGTTTTGGGGCGAGTGCCTCCCTCCCCAACTCCCACAGAGTTGATTCTATTTGCCCATTTGGCCTCACACACACTGTAACCCCCGGGTGAAACAGTAATCCCCACCCCCCACCCCCCACACACACCCCTGTCCAGCCCCTAGCGCTCCCCTCCCAGCTGTGCCCTCCCCTAGCCCAAATATCGGGGGGAGGGGGGAACGGGGACGGATGGGACAAGTAAGTAGCAGCGAACATCCCACTCTGCATTCTTCTGAGCCTTCTCCCCGATTCCTAAGTAAAATTCCTAAAGTAAAAATGGAATTTTTGCTGGAAGATTTTTTAAGTCAAGCAAATCTGCCACATTCCTTAAACGACAGCTGCGGTAAGCACAGCTACTGTGTTGTTAGGCAACATTCAGCCAATATTGGCACAACCGAGCACATGGATAAAACATGACATGCTTTCCCTGTTTTCCATGTTTTGCCACAAAACCCTGCTCAAAAATGTCTTTGACTCTTCACTGTCTGTCATTTCTGTGGGCTCATCCGGAAATTTAGAAAGTGCCCTTTCAGTTCAAATTCCTTCCCAGAGTAATGAGAGCCCACTCTCTCTCTCTCTCTCTGTCCCCGCTCTCCCTCCTCTTCGCCTTGCTTACCTGTATATACCCAAGCGGCAACAACTACTATTTTTATTTTGCATTATCAGGGGATAATAGTGCATTCTCAGGGCTGAGGATTTTTAAATCCCAATTTTTGAGATAAACGAGATAAGACCCACTAGTGTATAAAGACCAAATTTCTTCCATTCAGTTAACATTTTGCAACTTCCCTGCTCTGTGGGAACAGTATTGGTAACACTTCTCTGTATCTGCAATCTGTTTAGGTGTAACACTGATGGAAATTAACAGTAAAGTGTTACTTTAAGTGAACAAAAACAACAAATTTTGAACATGAAATGGTAATTTGTGCCATATAGGTCTGATATATCAAAACAGAGAGAAAACATTTAGAAAACTACCGTCACAAGAGTAGCTCTACTTTAATTAGGCTTTCCTCAACCACTGGAAATCAGTTTTGTAAATATTCAGAATGCCTCCTTTTTTCTTGGAGACAATGTTAATTATTGTCTTAGCTATATGATTCTAATAAATGAAGGAGAAAACTGGTAAAGAGAGTTAAAAAGATTTTTCAGATTAAAGATAAAATATCCACAATGCCAAGCCAAAATATTTTCCAAAGCTAGGTTCTAAGAAGCGAGCTACATCTTTCAAGATCCCCAAGGATCATTTCAGATTGAATTTCATAAAAATAAGTACCATTTTGACAAAAATGTTTATTCAACAGTGGGATTGCCAAACCCTAACCAATACCCACTCACTGTAACAAAATTTCAGCACAGGAATATTAATGCTTAAATGGTCTTTGTGAATTCCATATACAGTATGTGATAAATATAGAACAATACAGGAGCAGCTTGCTTTATTTAACACGTAGATGTGTTTCTGCAAAGATGAAGGTAATTTAAGTTTTTGTAGGATTAAGTCATATTTTTAAGACTTAGCAGCTCTCCATCTAAAGGAACACTTGGGTAAATCTCCTATTAAATGAAGCATTTTTAAAAGAAAATCATCACCTCTTAAGTTATGCGCTTTTTTTCCCATATCATTTCATATGTCAAGTTTTTGTAAATGGGAAATTCCTCCATAATACACCCCTCATACCTTTAACATGGCTCCCTAGGGATGGGGTGTTGTCCCTCCTGAACACTAGGACACCCACATTGTGGAGAATCGCACTTATACAGGCAAATTTACGTGGCTCAATAGTTTTCAAAAGTCAGATTGAAGCCAAAGATTGAGTATTACCTGAGTGGCTATGAACAGGGGTGCTGGTTACCAAAACCATGTTATGCCCCTACAACGGAATCCTGTAAAAACTGAATGAGGATGCTCTCTATGTACATATAGGGGAAGTCCTTCAAAATACAGTGTAAAGGGGAGAGAGGCAAGACACAGAGCACCGTATATAGAAATCTATCCTTTGTGGCAAAGAGACAAGGGAAAGAATATAAATCTGTATTTGCTTGTGTATGCAATTTTAAGTCCCTGGAATAATACTGAAGTGATTAACCACTGTGGTGACCTGTGAATGGGCAGACACAGCATGGGTTAGGAAGAGAGACTTTTCGCCACACATCATTTTATACCTTTTGATTTTTGAAACGTGTAAATGTATTACTATTTGAAAAAACGATTCTTTTCAACTCCACATCGAACTGGGTGATTATAAGTCATGATTCTCTGCATATTCATTGCCATCATGGGAGCCTTTTCTCAGCTTCCCAACATTAGAGCCATCTGCTTTGCCTAGAAGCAGAGCCTGAGACAGGGATTCTGATGCTTGTGGTTGAGTGAAAACCGGCCCTAAGCAAAAGCCTGTTAGGGAATGACGGAGGCACAATAGGACAGGGAAAGAAACAAGCAAAGATGGGGCCTCAGGTAAAGTTCAGAGCATAAATCACACCCCAAATTGTCCCTCCTCAAGATTAAAGGGCCAGCTTTTTGTACCCTCATATCAGGTTCTGGGCCCTGGGGCCAGGGGCAGAGCGTTGTAACCTCTCGGGCCGTGTGGCTCCATGTGTCCCAGCCCTAGAGTTTCTGATTCAGTAGGTAGAGAAGGGCTCAGTGATTTCTCAGAAGTTCCCAGGTGATGCTTTGCTGCCGGTCCAGGAGCCATGCTTTGAGAACCACGGCCCTACCTCATCTTTGCCTCTTGCCTCTCCTTTTCCTCTATAGCCACTCTCAGTACCCTCTTAACTTCCTTTGAATCCTCTCCAACGTACTTCCTCTCCATTCCCATTGCTGACATTCCAGTGCAGGTCCTTATTCCATCAAGACCTAGATTAAGGGTAATTATTACCTAGCCAAAAAAAAAGGGCAGGTCATTTTGTGAATTACCTTCATTGGCCGTGTCTACACTGATTAAAACCACAGCGTAATTATCCAGCTCACTTTAATCACCCACAAGTGCAACAGAGAAGGCTCCCCATGTGTTCAAACAGTGAAGGAACTGCTGCAGCTCTTTGCCAACGATCCCCATGCGAACTGTGTTTTTTTCTAGAAGGACTTACAGAGATCATCTAGTTCAGTGGGTTTCATGGGTGGTGGCACGGTGGTGCGGAAGAACGGCTTTCACCCCTGGGTGAGGGTGGGTCACTGATCTTCAAGCCTTTCATTTGGTAGAGGAGGAAACGGAGGCCCCACTCACAGGCATATGCCTTAGCGTGCTGCAGACCCCCTTGTCCTGGGAACATACTGCTCTGGGATCCAGAATGAGGCCCGCAGCAGGGGGCCTTTCACAGCCCAAGAACTTCAACAGCCGCCAGTGCACCACCCCAGCCCCACCTCCTGTTCACCAGGCTCCCCGTCCCCGAGAAACAATAATGCTAATGCTCCTTGAGCCCCTAGCGTGTTCAAGACAGTGCACTGGGCCTAGTCTGTGTTGTGTCTCTGGATCATCTCACCAAGGCCAATGTCAGGACTAGGGTGAAGCAGGAAGAGGGCTGAATCCCAAGCAGGACCACCACCTTCAGCTTGGAAACAACCACCCTCTGGAGAGGCCGCGATCCTAGTTCCCTGAGAGAGTCACATCATCTCCAGGGACATTGTGCCTGCGACTGTGGCAGAAGAGTGCACCTTGGGAAGGGACAGTGTTGTGCCATAATAGTTACAGATTTCCCTGTGTTCTAACAATCACAAACTCCCTTGTAAAAAGCAGAGTGGTGACCGCCACCGGGAAAAGCCATCTGTAGCCTCATTTTCGTCTCGCTGACCCTTCCCTTAGGGTCACTTGGGAGTGGAGGCTTCTTCCCAAAGGAAATGGTGTCTCTTTCCAACAGGAAGATTTCTTGCTCCTTTGACGAAGTGGCTTCCTCCAGGCAGTTCCTTTGTCTAGAACTGCGCCATCCAGTATGCTTGCCACTAGCCATATGCGCTAGTGCTATTTCAGATTAAATTTAGATCAAACAATAACATTTAAAACTCCATTCCTCCATCTCACTAACCTCACTTCGAGTGCTCACAACAGCTACAAGTGGCTCACGGCGCTGGTCTAGCTTTCCCTATATTTGACTTAGTCAAAATCCTATTTCTCAAAGTCACCTAGAAAAAAATCATTTCCTCCTTGATCAGACAGAATCTGGTTTTGCCTTTAGTACCATCCTTTTGTTCCTTTATGACTCTTAACTGCCTGAGTTTACTTTAAAAATAAGTTCGTCTAGGGGCGCCTGGGTGGCTCAGTTGGTTAAGCGACTGCCTTCGGCTCAGGTCATGATCCTGGAGTCCTGGGACCGAGTCCCACATCGGGCTCCCTGCTCGGCGGGGAATCTGCTTCTCCCTCTGACCCTCCTCCCTCTCATGCTCTCTGTCTCTCATTCTCTCTGTCTCAAATAAATAAATAAAATCTTTTAAAATAAATAAATAAATATAAATAAAAATAAGTTCGTCTATATCAGCCATTCTCAAAGTGGAGCCCAGAGATCCCTGAGGGTCCCCAAGACCCTTTCAGGGGGTCTGTGAGGTCAAAACTATTTTCATAGTAATACTAAGATAGTATCTTTTCTACTTTCATTCCCTCCACATCTGAGTGGAGTTTTCCAGAAGCTACATGATGTCTGATATCACCGAAGCAGATATGATAATCCATGCATCTTCTCTTAAGCCAGACCTGAAAGAGATTTGCGAAATTGTAAAAACAATACTACTTTCTCATGAGATGGTTTTTTTTTATCTTGGAAAATAGTTATTTTTATTTTTAAAAATGTTATTTATCATAACATGTAATGGTTTATTAATATTATCTTTGAATGAATTAATTAATTTTAAAGATCTGTCTTAATATTTTATATGGTAAATATTGATAGCTATAACCCACAAAAACAAGTGCTCTTTGGGGTCCTCAGTTATTTTTAAGTGTGAAGGGGTCCTGAGATGAAAAAGCTGGAGCACTGCCAAGGTATGTTATTAAGTGTTAATGACAGCACTGCTCACCTTTGTTTTCATTCTTGTGTTTGACATATACCCATCACTAGATAAGAAAGACTGGTTCCAGCGCAGATTTCTCCCATTGTTCCCAGCTTGTCTGTGGCAGCATTAAGGAGACAATCATCTCAAATCCCTCATAGAATGAAACTGGCGTGAACAGGAGAACAAGGGCTCTGTTGTCTCCCTGGTAGATTAGCAAGATGAACCAGGAAGCGGAGCAGCAAGCAATGAGAATGAGCACAGGAACCCCCCTCCCATCCGCATCCCCTAGCCCTATTCTCCCTCAGCCTGTCCCTACCCTCTTGGAAAAGAGTCCAAAGCTGAGACCAAAAAAAAAAAGCCAAACCCGAGGGGTATGATGCCAAGAGAACACTGACTTGAGCAAGATTTGCATTCAAATCAGGGGCTGCTAATAAGATTGGTATTAAGATAAACTATTAAGAAATAAATTAAGGAGTGGTAAAATGTGTACTTGCATATTTTAGGGGGTCAATTCTTTTTTTTAAAAAAGCCAAAAGAAGTATCTGTGTCATGTTGTTTAAGCTTTGTATGATTTTTTTCTTCTTCTTCTTTTTTTGTTTTTTGTTTTTTACTATAGAGTCACAATTATACAGGAGGAAGCCATGTGTAAATACATTTTAAACTGTTCTGTTCTTGTGAGTCTTGGAAGTCAGGAGTGGAGGAGAGGTAAAGCCTCCTTTAAAAAAAAAAGCTGGTATCTGAACAGATAATAAAACTGAAGAGCATAACAAAATTATGACTACTAATGACATAGAAAAGAGAAACCTAGACCCTGGGACCCAGGACGGTGATCTGAGGGAAATTATCAAAAGGATGGACAAAGTTATTTTCTGCTTGTTTTTCTGTTGAGTGGGAGTAAGAAAAAGAACAAAGGAAGCTGGGAGGTGGGAGGGATATTCTCCCAGTGAACAAGGTTCTCTGAAATCCTTAGCTCTGCCTCTTCTTCCCCCTCCTTCCTCCCTTTACCCCTTCCCACGCCCTAAACACTTCCCATGTAGCAACTCATTCAATCACCACAAGCCTGTGAGGTGGATACTTTTATTCATCCTCACTGTATGGTCAGGCAACTAAAGCACACAATGGTAGATTGTCCAAGGTCTTTGCAACTTCTGAGCCTAAGAGTTCTAAGGTGAGGGGAAAGCACGGTTTTGGTGGAGCAGATAATTGTTGCAGTTTACTACTAGAAAAATGTGCCATTTGAACCTAAGATTTGTCCTTCTTTGAAAATTACTCTTTAGTGCATATAAAAAATAATTACTGGAAAATCACTTAATGTTTATACTATTTAATGTTTTCATTTAAAAGGCCTTAACAAAAAGGAAAGAGAATGATATTTGTCTTTACTGCCCACACTGAAGAAGAGCCTAACTGCCAATACTTGGTTGCCTATTCTGTAAAGTGGGAATAAAAACCAACTTCGTAAGGTTGCTAGAAGGATTTCATGACAAAAGTACAAACAGTGCCTAACATCACCTGGCACATAGTAGGTGATTAATAAGCGGCAGCTATAATAATGGTTCTCTCCACCCTCCCTCCATTTTATGCTTTACTTTCCTCTGTGTTGGTTCCATTCCAAGGCAGAAAAGCTCACCTCTTGTGGTGGCAAGATGGCTGCCAGCAGGCCCAAGTGTACACCCCATCTTCTCAGCAACTTCAGCAGGAAGACAGCTACAAGTTACAACCAAAGTATCAAGAGTTGTCAAGGGTCTGAGATTTTAACCTACTTGCACGCTAACAATTTAACCTGCCATAGTTTCATGGATGCCGGGAGAAGGCACAAGATCCCTAGGGCAGAGATGAAGGATAGTTTATTCACGGCAATAGCAGTAGCTAAAGTATCAGCATTTTTGCTCTGGTTCCCCAGACCCAAGTCCCACAGGACAATACAAAGAGGGCCAGGTGACACTTGCATTACAGGAGAGGAACCTTGAGGTTTTTGAACCCGAATCTTTTTCAGTGGTCTGGAGAGAACTATTATCTTTACTGTAGTAGACAGTATGCATGCCTGTCTTTTGCCCTGGAGAGAGACAGTATCTCAATCTTCCAAGATTGTTGGCTACATAAATCTCCCGAACCCTCGGGCACTGTTGGTGGGAATGCAAACTGGTGCAGCCCCTCTGGAAAACAGTATGAAGATTCCTCCAAAAGTTAAAAATAGAACTACCCTATCCAGCAATCATACTACTAGGTATTTACCCAAAGAATACAAAAATACTCCTTCAAAGGGATACATGCCCCCTGATGTTTATAGCAGCATTATCTACAATAGCTAAATTATGGAAACAGCCCAAGTGTCCATCGACTGATGAATGGATAAAGAAGAAGTGCGGGGTGTGTGTGTGTGTGTGTGTGTGTGTGTGTGGAATATTACTCAGCCATAAAAAAGAATGAAATCTTCCCATTTGCAATGACATGGATGGAGCTAGAGAGTATTATGCTAAATGAAATAAGTCAACCAGAGAAAGACAAATACCATATGATTTCACTCATATATGGAATTTAGGACACAAAACAGATGAGCAAAGTTGGGGGGGGTAGAGCGAGTGAGAGAGGAAACCAAGAAACACACCCTAACTCTAGAAAACAAACTGAAGGTTACCAGAGTGGGGGGTGTGGGATGGGGGAAACGCATGACGGGGTAAGGAGTGCACTTGTCGTGATGAGCACCAGGTGATGTATAGAAGTGTTGTATCACTGTATTGTACACCTGAAACTAATACTATGCTATATGTTAACTTACTGAAATTTAAAGAAAAACTTAAAAAAGAAAAGTCCTGGGGCGCCTGGATGGCTCAGTTGGTTAAGCGACTGCCTTCGGCTCAGGTCATGATCCTGGAGTCCCGAGATCGAGTCCTGCATCGGGCTCCCTGCTCGGCAGGGAGTCTGCTTCTCCCTCTGACCCTCCTCCCTCTCATGCTCTCTGTCTCTCATTCTCTCTCTCTCAAATAAATAAATAAAATTTAAAAAAAAAAAAAAGAAAACTCCTTGAAAAGATAGGCATAAAGGGCATTCAGTGCCTCGCTTGCAAGATGTGCAGAAAAGTGAAAAACCTATGGAGAATTGTCTCCCAACACAGAATTCCAGAATCGGGTTTCATTGATTTGCCTTGAGTCACTTGCTCATTGCTGGATCAATCACTGGCCAGGCCTGAGTCATTTCCCAGAACTGGGGAGAGGGGTTGGCTGCAACGCAAAAACCATACAGCCGTCCCACACCTTCCATTTCCAAATGTGACAGATGATGGCAATAATCACTCTGTGGCCACAAATCTGTGAAATTTTCTATTTTGGCACTAGAACCACAGTTTTGTGACACATAACTTATATGCATCAACTCTAACTAAGGGCAGTGCAATAGTAATTCCAGAAGGATGGAAAGTTCAAACGAACTAATATGAGATGACAGTTTGAGGGCAGTGCTCAATACTAGAGGATGTCTCAAGGCGCTCTGTCTGATACTAATGTTTGACTGTAAGATAGTCTGATGAAAATTATATGGGTGGGGTGCCTGGGTGGCTCAGTCAGTTGAGCGTCTGCCTTCGGCTCAGGTCATGATCCCAGCGTCCTGGGATCGAGTCCCGCATTGGGCTCCCCGCTCTGCGGGAAGTCTGCTTCTCCCTCTCCTGCTCCCTCCTGCTTGTGTTCCCTCTCTCTCTCAAATAAATGAATAAAATCTTTTTTAAAAATAGAAAAAAAAAGTTTTATGGATAAACTGCTAACTTCATGTTTTAGCTCATCCAATTATTCCTTTGTGACTTAACAGTTCAGGTGAGTTCTCTCTTTGAAGGTCCCAACGTAATAGGGAGTCACTGTGTTCACCTCAGTACCAAGGTCTATTTATTTAATGCTTTCTTTGAATTTGCCAAGGTAACCATCAGACAAAACCTGGATGACCATATGTCTGGCAAGAATGTTACAAATGGGGTAGGAGGCTATGATAGATGTGTTTCCCAAACTTTATGGAACTTTTTTTAAAATAGAGATAGAGAGAACAGGAGCCAAGGGTGGGGAGGGGCAAAGGGAGAGAGAGAATCCCAAGCAGACTCCGTGCTGGGTGTGGAGCCTGACTCAGGACTCCCCATCTCAAAACGCTGAGATCACAATGTGAGCTGAAATCAAGAGTCAGCTGCTTAACCAACTGAGCCACCCCAGGCATCTCAAACTGTATGGAACTTTTGATTATCTCATTATGTCAACATGTTTTTGTAAAAAACAAACAAACAAAAACAAATTTTATGATCAAATTTAAGAAACACGCTACAAAGTTAAATAGCTTTCTTTACCATAAAACTTCTAGGTGTCTTTAAGGTATTAACAGTGCACTTTGAATCCCCCCAAGAGAGACACAGAATGTAGAATTCCTCAGACTTCTTTGACCTCAGAACCACCATTTTCTCATAGAAAATCTAATTCAATGCAACACTGCAAAAGATGAACATGAACAATCCTTACCAAATCAGAGACTTTATAATTCTGTTACTTCATCCTCCACTGAAGGCCTAATAGAAATGTGACAGTGATTTTTACATTTTGATATAATTAAGTGACAGTGTGCATAGGACTAAATTTTCCCCCAACGATTACACAGTTCTTCAACAAATTACTGAAATTTCAGTTCAGCTCCAAGTTCTTTTACTGTAACAGAGCATTTAGGGTTTCAAGATGTCTAACTAAATGTGTCAAAATTAAACATGATTATTACAGACCAAGAGAGACAAAATAAAGTCAAAACTATCTGAACAGTGGCATTTTCTTCAGGCTAAAATACACTTTTTACAGAGTATGCAGCCATAAAACTAGCATTTATGTCAAGCTAGGATTAGTATTATCATATTGCAGATACACTGAGGTGCTTTTAGCAATTTTGAAAGGGAGTCTCAAATTCCCAACTGTAATAGAGTGCCTGAGAAATCACACCCATCTTGCTAAAACCAGTGTAATTATGAGAGTAAAAACAACTAAATATCTTTGACACAGCCCTTTGGCTGTCTCGTAATACCGAGACATTAAGTGAATACAGTCTGCTGCTCTGAAGAAATGTGGATTCTGCCCTTCCATTCTAGTTTGAAACAAAAATTGGTAGCATAAAACTGAGAAGTAAATGAACCAAGAAAGATGTCCATATTTTTTGTAATAGCCTTGCCCTGGAGAATAAATCCCCCACTGAAAAAGTAGTTAGCTATAGAACATGAGCAAATCATAGCCTCTCCGAGGCAAAAAGGACCTTAGAGATCACGTGACATTATGTAGACCAAGCTGTGTAATTTATTTTTTGAAAGAAATAAGTTTGGCAATGGGGAAAAGATGCCTCAAGGTGGATAATGTCTTATTACGCTTATTATTTCACATTACTTGCCAGTCTGAGACTACTTTAACAGTTGCTCCCACTCTTCCCAGACTTGCAGTTGAGAGAGAACAAAACAAAGAAGCAGGGACAATGGAGAATCCGTCTTGGTGGTGACGACAGTGGTCCAAGCTGTGGCGTCCAGGGTTCACTGAACTAGGGTCCAGCCGTCCTGGAGACATGTCGTGAGCCCCAAATCTTTTTATTAAACCTTCTCCCACTTCAGTCAACTGGAGTTTTTGGTTTATTCTTCCAGAGAAAGGAAGTCTGGGAGATGATTTGAGAAGTGGTCTCATCAAGGTGCACTAGCCTGCCGTACCCATGGCAGGTGCCCCTCCTGGGCACCAGGCTTCTGATCAGATTTCCGCAACCCCGCTGCCCTTCTCGTTTGCTTTACGAATACCACCAATTCTACGAGTGCCATGCTGTCCCTTCATATACTGCTCACAGGAGAGAAGGCTAGAAAGGTCTGTGACACCAGGCCTGAGAGGACTGTGAATGTCAGGAATGGATTTCGGAAGTTTCCCAACAGAGGGGTAGCAGGACTATAGCTGCGCCTTTATCAGCTAACGGGGTGTAGAATGAATTAAGAGGAAAAATTCAAGAAGACCAGTTGGGAAGCCATCACAGCAATACACGTAAACATGCTACCTCTGGAACATCCTTCCCACACTCAGCTGATCAACTAGAACTCATTCTCCAAGTCCCAGCTCAGATGCCAGATGATCCAGGAAGCCATCTCTGAACACTGCCAGGATCAGGTGCCGGTCCGCTCTGCTGTCAGACATGCCTATGCGCTCCCCTATGTTAGCTTGTAACACTTATCTTGAAAGTATCGATTTATTTGATACTCTCTTCCATAAACTTTAGTTTCTCTTCCCACTCTAAGTGCCTAGAAGTTCATGGCATGGCCAAAAAGGACACCTGACTCTTCCCTCCCCAATCTAGTGTAATTCCAAACTTTCCCAAACTTTGCTCTATTAGCAAAAAGCTTCCGGCTCAAGCCGAAAGCCTGGAAGTCATTCTTAACTAACACATCTCTCTCCTTACCACCTCCCACTTCCTGTCCCCCTCTCTATCCAGTCCATCACCAAGTCATACCTCATCTACCTTCAAGATGTACCTAGAAAGAATTCACTCTTCTCCATTTCCCCTGCCACCATTTTGACCCACACAACCATCATCTTTCACCTGCATGATTGCAGTGAACTTACAAATTACCTCTACTTTTACACTCTTGCTCGTTTCCCAACTGTTCTCCACAGAGCAACCAAAGGAACCTCCTTTAAAGCATAAGATACAGTCAATTCTTGTTCTTCACAGTGGTTATGTTCTTTTTTTTTTTTTTTTTTTTTTTTTTTTTAGGGAGAATGAGAGAGAGAGAGCAGAGAGGGAGAGAGAGAGAATCTTTTTTTTAAGAGAGGGAGAGAGGTGGGGGGAAGAGGGGCAGAGGGAGAGGAAGAGAGAGAATCTTAAGCAGGCTCCACGTCCAGTGCAGAGCCCGACTAGGGGCTCGATCCCACAATCCTGGGATCATGACCTGAGCCGAAATCAAGAGTCGGGTGCTTAACCGACTGTGCCACCCAGGCATCCCACACAGTGGTTATGTTCTAAAAGTTGCTGTGAACCCTGGGTTGGCAAATACTGAAGCATTGCTCCTAGGGGAAATACAGACTTAGGTTCCTGTGAGCCTCTGGTCACATTTCCATCAACCAATCAATAGATAACTTTGTTTTATATGTGTTTATGTTGGAAGGCATCTTATTTAATATATATTGTTCATTCATGAACATTAATCTCACAGCCAACAGCACTGAATGAAGCTTATCTGACACACGTATTTTCGTCATAAAGCGTATCACAGCTTTTTTGCACTTAAGGACACTGGACAACACCTCAGCACTGACTTGGGAGCTATTTTAAACAACAAAATCACCAACCAAAAAAAAAAAATCACAAAAATGTGAAAAACACGGCACTGAATATACTGCAAAAATGTCACTTGTTTGCAGTATGAGAGCTGGAACGAGAAGGCAGAGTGTTGCCTTATTTGACCTTAGCTGAGAACATGGCAGGCAACTCACTCTTTTTGCCACACTGAGCATATGCAAAAGGATCCACGAAGTGCTGAGGGTATTGCTTTGGGGGCTACAAATAAATTTTGGACCCTATTGGAATGAGAAAACATGGAACCTATGAATAATGAGGACCACGTGTCATTGCCCTGATTAAAGCTCTTCCAGCGATTGCCAATACTGCTTAGGGGAAAAAAGTAAAAATTTTAATACTCTCTGCAAAGCCCTGCATGATTGGCCTTTGTCATCTTGCCCTCACTCCCCATCACATCATTCAGTTTCCTTGTGGCAGTACCATAATTTGTAATTAAGTGTGCTATGTATATGTTTAACGTTGCTCTCCTTCAGCGGCTCTAAGTTTCATGAGAGATAGGACTACACAGTTTTGTCCTTTACTGTGTATCCAGGGCCTGTCACAGAGTCTGGTACGTAGCGGACAACAATATGCAAATACCAAGAGGCCAAGAAGAGGTGGCTATGGCAGGCACTTTTTGTGCTCTGTACCATGTCTCCTCAACCCACCTCTGACTTTCACTTCAGCTGTGGGACAGTTACCATGCATGCTACGAGCATGTCACCTCATGACCTTCCATGTCCCTCTGCTTTTTTTTTAAGATTTTATTTTATTTTATTTTTGAGAGAGAGAGAGCGAGAGAGCATGTGTGGGGCGAGGGGCAGAGGGAGAAGCAGGCTTCCTGCTGAGCAGGGAGCCCGATGCAGGGCTCGATCCCAGGACCCTGGGACCATGACCTGAGCTGAAGGCAGACGCTTAACGACTGAGCCACCCAAGCGCCTCATGCTTCTGGGTTTTTTTTGTCTTGGGACTTTTTCCAAAACTTTTTCCAGGACTCCAAGGGCAGTCCAGAAGCACAATTGGGGTGGGGCGGATGCAGTTACTGTCCTCAAGAAAACTCTCAACCAATGGGGAATGAGAGGAGATAAATGTTCCGGCATCCCCCCAACACTGGGAAGACATTTCTGAGATACATTCCACACCATTCTTCAAAGGGTCCTCGGAGGCATTGGGCCTCTGTTCACAGGGATAACCATGTAACTGGTTCTTCCTGCTTCCTAGGACCAACTCCTAAATTAGCTGCCTGGACCCAAGTCCATTGTTCAGGGTCTGCTTTTAAGGGAACCCTAACTAAGAGAGTGGTGGACATATGTTCTTCCTGGCATCTTTTGAACAACTTCCTTATATTCGGGGAACTCTGCTGTTAGGTCCCCATGGCCCACATTGCTTTCCTGGCCTCCCCGAGGTTTCTCTTAGTTAATCCACTGAGATGTTGGAGCTCATCTGTTACAACAGCCAGCATTTCCCTGATGATACCGTTGGGTTCTCTTGTTTGCAACAGAACTGAAACAGGTATGGCAAATTCAGGACTCTGGGGAGGGTTCAGTAAGCTGGAGAACAGAGAGCAAAGGGAACTGGAGCAACAGAGGACACTGGGGAGAGAGGAAGAGGTCAGAGGAAGGGACAAAGCCTGGTAGGGTTTGCTTTACTGACTGCAAACTCCAAGCGCACCAGCCCCCAGGGAGTGCGGTGGGAGAGGCGCCTAATGCGCTTGTCGTAGCCATAGTGATTATTCCTCCTAAACTCTTGATTATGCTTCTTGGCCAAATAAATCAATAAGAAAGCCTTGGAGAAGTTGATGTAACTTCAGAGAGAAGCCCCAGAACCGAATAATGAGTACGTGACCAAGGTAAGTGAAGTAAGGATATATTCTTTAATGTGAAGAAAAAGAAACCTCCAAGGAAACTTCTATGGCCTTGTGAGGGAATGCCTAAGCTAACATATAAAAGGACGCCATAGGGGGCCCTTCCATGTGTTTAGGGAAGGACGGGGAGGAGAGGTTCCAAGTGGGTTTGCTAAACCCAGGCATTCCTATAGGTACCCAACTGTGAAATTAGAGGAGGAAAGTGCTTAAAATAAACTAGAATTGCTTGACAGGAACTTAGGAAATCTGTGTAAATCAACACAGACTTGCTTCCCTGCACTCAGGGAGATGTATAGGCAGTGCTAAAGAACAGAAAAGGCTAGTAGTCGCCAAGTAAAATCCTGTTGTTTGGAAGCTCTTACTTATAAGCCCAGCATAGATACCTAGAGTTCCAACTTTTGATTGGCGTGAGTTACTGCATCCTCATTTGGCAAACTCCAATACCTTCTCCTTGTCTCTGAAAATAATCCAAATGTCAGTGGTAATTTACCAGTCAGGAATGGAATGGGGGAAACTAGTAAATGATGGAAAAATAATAGGCAAACAGAAAGTCAGGCGTAACAGAATTTTGCATAAAGCGAGGGAGAAATCTGCCAAAGCGAGGGAAATTCTATTTAAAGAGATTATTTGTAAAATCCTAGCTATGTCCTTCCTGTTCCCAGAATTAGGGGCTTCCCAGATAGACCCACTATGATATTTTTATCTTACTTGACTCCAATAAAATGGTATTATTACATTCTCTGTCATCACAGGCAACATCCTCCCTCATTAATTCATTCACTGGTTTTTTTAACGGTACTATTGCCCCACATTTGGAAAATCCCAGTGTATGAGCTGAACCATCAAGTCAAGGCTTTCTATTTTGCAAGACTCTCACAGAATGCCTTCCATTAAACAATGTTCACCAAAAAGTATACCATTATCAAGATCCCTTGAGGAAAATGATACTGGACATCCTGGTGAAAATGGCAGCCATCCTCCAGATGCTGAGACAACCCTCTTACTCTCCCTTTGTGACAGTTCATGCTGACACCAGGAGCAATTATACCCAGCAAGAGCCCCGCTGCAGGGATTATCTCAGCAGCTCTGTGCTCAGGGGAGTCTGCTTCAGACTCTCTCTGCCCCTCCCCCTACTCACTCGCACACATGTGAGCTCTCTCTCTCTTAAATAAATAAATCTTTCTTAAAAAAAAAAAAAAAAATTCCCCAGGCCTCAAACATTCTGCTTCCACCTTGACTACCAAGTTCCTAATTGACCCTAAGTCCAACCATTTCCATGACGTCCCCATATCCTGGATACAGATGCTCTAAACACATCTCCTGTCCCTATAGCTTCGGCCATTTGGGCCTCACACCTCTGTCACCAACACCATAGCCTCATAAATTATTCTGAGTTTGACTGATAGATGGATGTTGTGGCCCAGATAGATGGGAGAGGGACAGTCAGAGGGAACAACATAAACAGAAGGCAGAGATGCCTATGTGAAAGTGGGACTAGCAAGGGGGTCTATATGTCTAGAGAGTTCCCTATGTCTAAGGAGAAGGGAGGGTAGGGGTAACAAAAGGAGGAGCAGAAATTATGTGTAGAAGCACTGAGCCTGGGGTGCCTGGGTGGCTCAGCCGGTTAAGTGTAGGAGTCTTGATTTCGGCTCAGGTCATGATCTCAGGGTCAGGAGATGCCCGCCAGCAGGCTCTGCACTCAGTGGGGGGTCTGCTTGAGGATTCACTCCTTCTGCCCCTCCCCCCACTGTCTCTCTCTCTGTCAAATAAATAAACAAATCTTAAAAAAAAAAAAAAAAAAGACTGAGCCTGCCCTGTGAAGAAGTTGAAAATCTATCTGTAGTCAGCCAGTCAGCCCTAAAAGATTTCAAGCAGGAAAATGCCAAGTTCAGGTTCATCTTAATAAAAATTACTCTGAAGGCTCTGTGGAGAGTAGCCAATGTAAACTGTGGAGATGATTAGCTTGTGAAATATTTTGAGTCCGAGGTAAATTACTCTAGAAGTCCTCATTTACACAATTGAATGCCCTCCTCTATTTCCTCCTCCAGCCCAGTCTGGAACCCCTGATGGCAGGAGGCAGCAGTGAATTTATTCCACCAACATTTATTCAGTACCTGCTTGCTACCTTCCAGGCACAGGGATTGTGTTGGGGATGAAGAATACATGGCCCCTTCTCTGGTAGAACTCACTGTGAAGCTTCCAGAACTTGCAACCCCTTGAACCACCCACATGTCCCACTACAGGCCTAATTGCAGGATTCTGTAGAGGCCATGTAGAGGCCATTTCAAGGCCCTGATTACACTGCACCCACTGATGGAAACTGCCGTGAAACCCAGAGAGGGCAGAAGATGGGGCCAGTAGCAGATGGGAGAATATACGTGACCACGGCAAGTGAGAAGAAATGAGAAGAGCAACAGGAAGTGGCATTAAAAAGTGGCATACGGCATACCCACAAGCACTCTCCGTACCTTATCTCATTTGATTCGCACAGCCACCCTGACAATGAGGTACTATTAGCCCAGGTATAGAGAACACATCTGGAACACGGCAGAGCTGGGATTTGAGCCCAGGGTAGTCCACCATCAGAGCGCATGCAGGTAACCACTATGGCTAATGTGAGATTCAAGCAGGCTGCTGCACCTGGATGGGGAAGGACCAGACAGGAGTGTACAGAGAAAGAGGGCTGATTGGCAAAGCTGAGGCAGGAGGGGTCTTGGGGCAGTTAACTATAGGGAGGAAGCGTGGGGTGGGGTTGGGGATGGACTGCCATAGATCCTCTTGTGCATGACAACAACATACTCGAGTGTGAATTACCCAACTAGCATCCTGCAAAATACCCAAATTCCCAAGACAACACGCAACACTGGTGCCTATTAGTTCTGACTAAAATCATTATTATTCCTTGAATTTTGTTGTACATTCTAGATTATTAATTCTCTATTTCCTAATAAGTTGTTGAAAAGCAGGCATAGACAACTAATTTTTGCATGGTTTTACATTAACAATACTTGAGGATTTTATCATTTAAAACAAAATGTTTACTGTACTTGTGTTTCTTTTTTTCTTCTAAAATAAAAACATAATGCAGCCGAACCTAAATGAGATATATTTAAAAATTCAATGACAGTTTTACCAACAGTATGAATAATAACTAAATGATGCATTGCCTTGAATGAAACAAGAGCATCTGCTAACTTTAATAATATAAAAAGTTATTTTTTCCATGGATGATACTAATTCTATAAATATAACATAATGGTTTCGCATTGTAATATTCTCTGTAATAGCTACTTTATAGCTAATATTAATTCTCTAAATATGACTCAACACACAGCAGCTTTGAGTTTCAATATTCTTGGTAATGGTTGGTTTATGTCAGAGAGAATAAAGGTTATTATTTGATATAATCTCTGCATTATCTTTTTACATACTATTTTTGATTAAATGTTCCCTTCCAATATCAGAACTGACCTTTTACAGAAATCTCTACACCAGAGCAGCAATTTGATCTCATAAGGCAAAGGGATATTAAATAACAGAGCTTGTCAGGGATAGACTATTGCATCCAGGTCTAGAATTTTGCAGCTTGTGAATGTTCCTGCCTTCCAAAAATTATAATTAACATTCAAAAGGGAACTTACTAGAGCCACTGATAGGAAACACAAGTCAGTGAGGTCAATGAAAACCTAGACATACATCAATAACCCTCTTGGCACACTACACATAGTGTCCAAACATAAAAATAAAAAAATCATACCAAAAAAATCAGCAAGAGAGAGCCTCAAACATAATCTTTGGCTATACATTAATTCGCCCTCTTACCCTCACCCTAAAATGGGTTGGCTTTATAATTTTTTTTTTAAGATTTTATTTATGTATTCATGAGAGACAGAGAGAGAGAGGCAGAGGGAGAAGCAGGCTCCCAAGAAGCAGGGAGCCCGATGCGGGACTCGATCCCAGGACGCTGGGATCATGACCTGAGCCGAAGGCAGACGCTTAACCATCTGAGCCACCCAGGCGCCCTGGGTTGGCTTTAAAAAAAAAAAAAAAAATCTAGAAATGGAGAATGGACTTGCGCTGGGTGTTGTCTCTGTGCATTTTTCTCTTCCATCAGTCTCTGCAGACCTTCATTTCTGGCGTGTTTCCCCCGGGCTTTAGAATGTTGACATGGCTCATTTCATTTTTCTTACTCTAAGGGGGTAGAGAGGTAGACTGACTAATTTTAGAAGGGATAAGAATGTTGTGCAAAATGTAGAAAATGAGAATATTTATAACCTTTCTAAAGAAAAAAATCTGAAAATCCAAATTTAGATCTCATATTGTAAAGAGTTTTAGCTAAAAAGCAAGAACACTTTTCATAACCTCCAGAGTGACAAAGAGGGAAGGAAAGTCTTGATAAAAGGTTCATTTTTTTTTAAGATAGAAGATAGTATTGGGGAGGAAAAAAACTATAGATTCTATAGTAAATATAAATTGAGAAGAGTTGATGACATCATCCCTGTGGGTTTCCCTCACCACTGACTCATCATGTGAGTAGTAAATTTCTGCCATGCTTGTCTTTCCATCTTTGTCATGAGAATTAAGCTCTGTGTTGGCCATCTATGTAATGGTAATGTTTTGATTCTTCAAGTGAGCCCAGGCATCTCTAAACCCTCAAATGACTAAAGTCAGAAGGTCAGTTAAATCTCATTCTGAATTGCAAATAAAGTATTCTTTTCCCCCAACCTCCCCCACAAAAGTCCATCTTCTATTTTACAGTGTTTTCCATAACCTGGTAACTGATGACTAATGTTCTTAAAGTAGAGACATGTCCAGATCAATTTACAAGTTACTAAGCATTTTTGAGCTGCTAATAGGCTCAGAGCTCTGACGAGTTATGTGGAATCTTGCTACTTGAAGTGCATCCACTCACCAGAGGTGGTGCTCGTTAGAGATGCAGAGTCAGGCCCCTCCCGGATCTACTGAATCAGAACCTGAATTTTAAGAAGATCCCCAGGAAATTCCCATTCACATTAAAGTCTGAGAAGCTCTGGGGTGCTGGGTGACTCAGTCGGTTAAGCGTGCCTGGTTTTGGCTCTTGTTTTTGGCTTAGGTCACATGGGTTGTAGGATCAAGCCCTGCATCAGGCTGCTCGCTCAGCAGGGATTCTGCTTGAGAGATTCTCTCCTTCTGCCTCTCCCCATTCCCCTCCTCCTGCTCGTGAATGTTCTCTCTCTCTCTCTCTCTCTCAAAATAAATAAATAAGTCTTTTTAAAATATAAAGTCTGAGAAGCACTGATATAAAAGGCTGAAGAAAAATAGTTCCACCTGGACATCAGTGATGGGGTTTTTCTGGATGGAATTCAGCGGGCTCAGAGAAAGACCCCCCAAAATATAGCCATTTGCAGATAGATATCTTCAACATGGGTCATACCATTTCACTCCACAATCAGAGTTAAGTTTTAAGAAAAGACAGCTCCTGGGAAAGGGAGGGCACTGACTCAATTCACACACAAACCTGCTTATCTTGACTTCACACGTCAGGTTTTTCCCCATCCCCTAGGCTTATCTTCCCATGGGGCAAGAAGGGCTCATGCTGGGCAAATAAGGATGAACTGAAGTGCCTGAGCATTAGGGACCAGGGGTTGGGCCTGAAGTGGCTGCATCATGTACCTGCCAGCTCACACCCCAATCCCTTTTGAATCACACACCCCCAAAGAGCAACCTAGTAGGGAAAAAATAAAATACTGCTTCCTGGAGCCAGGATTTCTACAGCAGAATCTTGACTATCTTCTAACACATACCCTCATCCTCAGCAGGACTGAGCATGCTTGCTGAGAGGACGGGCTCTGGGTTCAAGGGCCAGCTCCATCACTTACTGCGTGGCCTTAGACAAATAATTTAATGGCTCAAAGCCTCACTTTCCACATCTGTAAACCCAGCCCCAGTAACAGCTCCTATCTCGTGGAGTGATTGTGAGGTTAATTGGTTAATATAAATAAAGCATTGCTAGCAATGCCTGGCACATAGTAAGAACTCAGGAAGTAACAGCTAACTGTTTCCGTCATCATTGTTAGAATTGCTAGTATTATTACTAGTGATCTGCTTTTGATTTAACATTAATTAGCACTCTCTGAGGAGAGCTGTTCAACCAGTTCCATATGCACGCCATCCCCAACTGGTTTTCATCCAGTCCGTGATTCCCCGTCTTATCAGGAATGGAGTTTTGTAAAGCACTGTGACAAACAGGATGAAAACCCAGTTGTAGAGTCTCCATGCCGGAGCACAGCCCTAATCTGCCAGGGCTCTCACGGGGCAGGACTCAGTGACTCCACACTGCTTGCTAGCCAACCCTTCTTCCTAAGTACTCAGAAACCACTCGATTTAATAATCGTTCTAGAATGTGTACGTGAATTCAATTTCCAGTTTGAGGTTAAAGTTTTTGGGAAATTCAGACATTTTCCCTGCTCCAGCCTTTGAGCTCTCCTCTTCCCACAATTCTTCAGACTTACCAGTGGTGGCTCAGCGATATCGTCTGCATTTGTCTAAATCCTCTCAGATCGTCATTTTTCTGTGTCAGAAGACATAAATCCATTTATAGCAGCTTGTGGCTCTCTGATGATCTCCTCACTTATCTTTGCCTCCAATTCCTCTTAACCAAATGTGTTCCAACCTTTCTGCGTTCTGTCTATCGCCCAGCGACATGACCCCATCCGACCCAGGCAGCCAGGCTGATCCCATTTGCATTCTTGGTGGTGAGCCAAGGATAAGCTGAAAGACCAACCCCCAAAAGAGTTAGCTTTTCTTGGCCACACCTGGATTCATCTGGGGTTGAACTAGTTCTGATAATTTTACAGGTTTGTATTTGTTCTTTTATAAACTAGAGAATTTTGGATAGAACTTTGGGCCTAGGGGCACCTGGGTGGCTCAGTCGTTAAGCGTCTGCCTTCGGCTCAGGTCATGATCCCAGGGTCCTGGGATCGAGCCCCGCATCGGGCTCCCTGCTCCACGGGAAGCCTGCTTCTCCCTCTCCCGCTCCCCCTGGTTGTGTTCCCTCTCTCACCGTGTCTTTCTCTGTCAAATGAATGAATAAAATCTTAAAAAAAAAAGAACTTTGGGCCTAAAGCTGAAGACGGAGAAGTAGTAAGTAGCTCCACATTCTGAAGAGAGCTGTGAACTACCGAGACCAGTCAGGCCACCGACTGGGCCCCACTCCCGTGGCACAAATCCCTCCAGCCTCTAAGTTGAGTACTGAGAACGAGCTACAAACGTTACAGGGTAATCAGCCTGTGAGGGATCACAGAGTGATTAGCGGGTTCTCTGTCACTTCGGCTTGGGCAAGGTGCAGCCGTGCCTGCAAGAAGCACAGACTGCGAAACCATGATGAGATACCATGTCCCATGGGACGGCTATAATCAAAAAGGCACAATGACAAGTGTTGACAAGGAAGTGAAGCAACTGGAACCTTCATACACCGCTGGTGGGAATGGAAAATGGAAAACAGTCCGGCAGTTCCTAAAGGTTAAACACAGAATTAACCCCATGACTCAGCAATTCCTCTCCTGGGTGTATACCCAAGAGAAATGAAAACATGTGCTCACACCAAACTGTGCACGAATGCTCACAGGGTTTCTTTTTAGGGTGATGAAAATGTTCTAAAATTGAGTGTGGTAATGGTTACCCGAGTCTGTGAACATATTAAAAGCCACTAAATTGTACACTTTAAATGAGAGAACTGTATGGTATCTCAGTAAAGCTGTTACCAAAAAAGAAGACGAAAAGGAGGAGGAGGATTGGCTCGCCACCCCCCCCCCCCTTCTCCAGCTGGATACTCGCTAAAGGGCAGAATCTGCAGACGCATCCTAGCGCACACACCAGAGCACGGTGAGGGACGGGTGGGACTTGGAGGCTCATGTGAACGGGGAAGCGGGTGCCTGCGTCTAGCCTGGCAGTACGGAAAGGGATGGGGCAAGGTCCATGCTGAGCAGCACGCCTAGAATGTCAGGGAAGAAGGCTGCGGCGGACGTGCCTGCTCACTTCAGTCTGGCAAGGCAAGAATGTGTGTATTTCCCACAGGCCAAGGAGACATTGAGGAAGAAGGTATCTGGACTTAAGCAACCGTGCCAGCATCCCACTCTGGAGGGCTGCCCGCTAGACATAGGAACCCCCAGCAGCAGGAGGTGTGGGGCATGCACCTAAGTAGCAGCCGAGGGACAGGGAGGGAAAAGAAGCTGAGCCAGATCTCCTCCAACAGGGACCTATATAGTGGGGACGCCTCCGGGGCTCTCTACAACAACACTTCTCAGCCCTCACTGTGCTGACCCTATGGGTCATCCGGGCATGTTGTTAGTATGCAAGTTCTGATTCAGTGAGTCTGGGATAGACCTCTGCATTTCTTTGTCTTTTTTTTTTTTTTTTTTAAGATTTTATTGATTTATTTGTCAGAGAGAGAGAGAGAGCACAAGCAGCGGGAGCGGCAGGCAGAGGGAAAAGCAGGGTCCTGCTGAGCAAGGAGCCCGAGGTGGGACCTGATCCCAGGACCTTGGGATCATGACCTGAGCTGAAGACAGATGCTTAACTGACTGAGCCACCCAGGCATCCCAAGGGGGCTCTGCATTTCTAACAGGATCCCTGGTGGTCTGGATTATGTTGGTTGTGGACCAACTTGGAGTGGCAAAGCTCTAAATCACTAGTTCTCAGATTCTTTGGTCTCCGGATCCTTTCGCACTCTTAAAAATTTATTGAGATCCCAAAGAGCTTTTGTTCATATGAATTATAGCTATTGAGATTTACTGTACTCAAATTTGAAACTGAGAATTTTTTATATTTGTTTATGGATTCATTTTAAAGTAACATTAAAGTCCATTATACGTTAGCATAAATAACACATTTTTTATGAAAAATAGCTCTACCTTCCAAAACAACAACAACAAAAAATAGTGAGTGGCATTGTTTTTCATTTTTGCAAATCTCTGACTTAACAGAAGACAGCTGGGTCCTCATATCTGCTTCTGCATTCACTTTGTTGCCATGCAGATGTGTAGTTAGAAAGGGGATGAGTTTTTGTATCCTTTGGATAAATACCTAGTAGTACAATTGCTGCTATAGGAAACAAACTGAGGGTTGCTGGAGGGGAGGGGCGTGAGGGGAAGGGGCTAATGGGGGATGGGCATTAAGGAGGGCACATGATGTAATGAGCACTGGGTGTTACATACAACTGATGAATCACTAAATTCTACCCCTGAAAATAATAATACACTATATGTTAACTAAATTGAATTTAAATAAAAATTTTAAAATTTTAAAATAAAAATTTTTTTTTAAAAAGGATGTTTTTTAATGACCTTTTCAGGTAATTATAAATGCTTTTCTTTGATACTACACTAAAACTTGATAGATATTTTCTTAAAGGTTAGTCACAATGTGAAATCTCAGATCATAACAATGAAATTTTCATATTCTGCTACATTAAAACCCGTTGGTCCACCTTGTACTTTTAATGGATCTTTTACCTATACGTAATGTAAAATAATGCGTTGACAATTCCAAAGTATTGGTTCACCGAATTATGCAGATGATCCAAATGTTCACACATTTTGTTGTATAATTTCAAAAAGTCACATCTGTTAATATCACCACTGATCTCATCAGTCAGCTCACCAGAAAAGTTTTCAAAGACTCAGAAGCTTTCATGCTCACAATGGTGAATACAAGTTTTACAAAATTTTAATTTTTGCTTACAATCTCAAATTTTATCATTGACAACATTTGTTTGTTTTTTGTTCTTTTTTTTTTTTTTTTAGCCCTTGTAGCAGCAGGCTTACTTGAGTCATTCACAAGAAAATGGTGCTATTATTCCAAGCGAAAATGATTTTCCATGAAAATTTTCCACGGCTAGTTCAGCTCGCAACTCATACACATAATTTTTCTCAAAACAACCATCATATTTCAGTGTGCAGCAGAAGTGCTTTATGCACACTTAACCATTTTATCACACGGAATAATAAAAAGGCATATACTCAAAGGTCAAGACTTAACATAATTAGTAATTTTACTGCCCCATCAAGGCCAATCTTAGATTGGATTCCATTTTGTTTTATTACCAAAAGTGACAGCAATGAAGAATACTGTGGCTGGGACGCCTGGGTGGCTCAGTCAAGTGTCTGCCTTTGGCTCAGGTCGTGATCCCAGGGTCCTCGGATCGAGTCCCACATCAAACTCCCAGCTGGGTGGGGAGTCCGCTTCTCCCTCTGCCCCTCCCCTCCCCACTCATGTGCGCGCGTGCTCTTTCTTGCGCACGTGTGCACGGAAAAATAAATAAATAAAATCTTTAAAAAAAAAAACAAAACACCATGGCTCTTAGTACAGTTTGGTGTCATTGCTTTTGTCCATGCTAAGGCACAGGCAGTTTTACCCACAATTGCTCGTGCACTATCATTGTAAATACCAACGCAGTGAAAAAGACAAATCACATCTCAGTATTTGTATGAAAACAGTTTTGATCTTGCAGACCAAAGAAACGGTCTCTGAGAACCACTGCCCTAAGCAACTCACCATGTGTCCCATAAAATGTCAGCATTTGGAAGGCGGCCACCAGAGGGTACAGAGACCTGGCAGTGGGTACCAAAGAAGCCACAGCAACCAAGAGAGAGCAACAATCACAGCCCATTTAGTAAAGAGATCCTTGTTTCTTTTTCCTCTCCCACCACCCCTCGGCCAACATATTTGGTGAGCTAGGCCTTGGAGAGAGGGGAGGATAGATTTTAGAGCTAGACCAGGCCACTCCAACACAGCTCAAACTTAGGCTTGGGCATCGAGAGGAAATGAGATTGAGATCAAAGTTGAGATTGAAATTTTAAACTGGACTGGACTTCTAATAATCAGAAGTGACCAGAAAGTTATGGAATTTGCCCAAGATGTTATTAAGAAAACAGGAAAGGCAATAAGACAGAGCACAGTTGGAAGCAGAGATTAAAGCTAAATAAAACACTTTCATGTTTCTATCCCTACTGAGTTGAAACTCTTCATTAAACAGTTAGGTCTAGTCCCCCTTCCACTTACAATACATACATATTTGAGCTAATTGAAAAGCTCTCTATGTGACATGCCATATGCCTTTTCTTCCTTGTCAACATCATATCATTCATCTATTCACCAAAGTTTGATTGAATGCCTACTGTGCCAGGCGCTGTTCAAAGGGCTTGGAAAACACAGATGGATATTGTTGGTGGAGCCTACATTTGTAATTGCTACTTTTTAAAGCTTCTTTTCAATTAACCGTGCAGGTTCAGCTGCAAAGCATGCTGGGATCTAGGAGCAACGTAGCAGGGTTCAGTAGAGCTTGGCTAAATATTCTAAGTGGTCCAATAAGGCTGGTCCCAAGGAGCATGGCCAGCAATCTATATTACAGTGTTCCAGGGCCTGTACAGCTGGCTCTAAGAGTCAGTTATCTGACAATCTAGTGGGCAGGGACCCAAGAGCAAAAGTCTCTGGGCAAGATAACTAAGAGTGGCAGCATCTTGATTTCAGTGGAATCTCGGAGGAAACCAATCTCAGCCAGGATCTGGAGGCACAGCGGACAAAGTCCAACTCCTTCAAGGAAGGGGGTCTGGTGAGGGCTTGGCAGGAGTAGCCTCTTAGTCAAATGAGCTGGTTTTCACCTGGGAACTTTAGTAGTAGGAACAACTAGCTGGAATGGACACTCTGGATTGGATTCAGAACAAAGGGCGGCAGTTCAATGGGTATATGGCTGCTACCTGCTGAGCTCTTTGAAGGGTGTGTTCCAAGTCCAATTTAAGACCATTACAGGCTCTATACTCTGAAAAGACATGTAATATAGAATAAAAACAACACTAAAGTGAAAAATAAGTATAAAGAACAAAGTTCTAAGTCAGGAAACGACAGATGTTGGTGAGGATGCAGAGAAAGGGGAACCCTCCTACACTGTTGGTGGAAATGCAAGCTGGTGCAGCCACTCTGGAAAACAGTATGGAGGTTCCTCAAAAAGTTGAAAAAAGAGCTACCCTACAACTCAGCAATTGAACTACTGGGTATTTACCCCAAAGATACAAATGTAGGGATCCGAAGGGGCACATGCACCCCAATGTTTATAGCAGCAATGTCCACAATAGCCAAACTGTGGAAAGAGCCAAGATGTCCATTGACAGATGAATGGATAAAGATGTGGTATATATACACAGTGGAATATTATGCAGCCATCAAAAAATGAAATCTTGCCATTTGCAATGACATGGATGGAACTAGAGGGTATTATGCTAAGGGAAATAAGTCAATCAGAGAAAGACAAGTATCATATGATCTCACTGATACGAAGATTTTGAGAAACAAGACAGAGCATCATAGGGGAAGGGAGGGAAAAATGAAACAAGATGAAACCAGAGAGGGAGACAAACCATAAGAGACTCTTAATCTCAGGAAACAAACTGAGGGTTGCTGGAGTGGAGGGGGGTGGGAGGGATGGGGTGGCTGGTGATAGACATTGGGGAGGGTATGTGCCATGGTGAGCGCTGTGAATTGTGTAAGACTGTTGAATCACAGACCTGTACCTCTGAAACAAATAATACATTATATGTTAATAAAAAATTTTTTAAAAAAAGAACAAAGTTCTGCTTTACCCATGATTTCTTCTTCATAATTGTCTCAATATCCAATTCCTTCAAATGAGTGTGTGTGTGTGTGTGTGCACACGCATGTGCACCATAATTTCATGTTTAGTCTGCCTCAGGGGTCATATATACTGACCTGTCCCCCGCTCCACAGAGAATGTCCAGGACATGTGATCAAAACTCCGGCATGAACCACTGACATTCATGTGATTAACCCCGAACTGGCCTTCAGTCTCATGACCCCCTCTCATCATGCCCTGGGCCTGTTCCTTCACTCTCTGACTCTATTTTGGTTCCACACTTGCGGTTTGTGACCCAACAACTCTGCGGCTCCAATACTCACTGATCCTATTTCATTCCTTGACTTTTATTTCTCCACTCATGGTACGCTCTTGAGACAGCTCTTTCAGGAATGGGCCCCTTCAACACCTTCAAGTCCCCTTCATACCACCCCGACTTCCAAGGGAGACCTAGGTGGACACCATCTGGCTTCCCACCCCCCACCCCTGCTGGACCCTGGAGGAAAGAGGTCAAGCAGATAAAACCTCCCTCTCTTTCTCCATCTCTCTCCCCAAAACTTGAGGGCAATGGAAAGTCTCTAGAAAATGATAGAATAATAATAATAAAAAAGAATGCTAATAACCTTACATTTAATTATCATAAGATTCTCAGAACAGAACTTCTCAAAACGTTGGGTGTTATGCCATGTGCACCAAATCATCCTAGGGTGCTTGTTAAAAATGCAGGTTACTGGGCTTAACTCCAGACCAGCTGTCCTAGTTTGAGTTCCCCCAGAGGCAGACCCTGAGACGAGGATTCAACTGCAGAAAGTTGATTTGGGAGGTGGTCCCAGGAAACACAAGTAGGGGAGAGTGAGGAAGGGAGACAGGGAAGGGAAGACAGCCAATAAAAGGTGCACTCTCATGTCAGTGACCACTGTGGGCAACTCGAACTTAATCCCACTGGGGAACTTTGGAAACAGTATAGTACACGCATCTCAGAATTCAGCCACTGAGCAAGAGAGGGAGTTGTGTTTGGACACCACTTCCCCTCAGTCACCGATTGAAGCTGCACTTGGCTAGCATTAATTCCCGAACACTCCCGGCCGGCAAAATCAGAGTCCTCTGGCAAAAATATGAAGGTCCCAGGAGTTGATGGTCACATTGGGGTGCACCGAAATGGTAAGGGTTGAAGACATGGACAGGGACCTGACATCATCTGCTACACCAGCTTAATCAACATCTCTGTGCGGGGTGCTAGAATCTACATATTGAATAAGATCCTCACGCTACATTTGCAGAACATAGGATATCAAGAAAATGTACAACTTGGGCTAGATTTCGAATTTCCTAATGGCTTCTGTGAATGAGAAGACACTTCTACCCTACTGTCCCTCCCCCAGCAAAAAAAAAAAAAAAAAAAAAAAAATCTAATTTTGGTAAGCCTTCCTTTTCCTTTTCTTACGATGAAAGCACAAAACTTGAGTCTACCACTCACCATTAAAATCCCTGGGCTGAATTTCCATTTTGTACCAAGGGAGCTATTTTAGACAAACCCCGTGAACTTAAATAGAGAAAGTGATTCATTGGCATGTAACGTCCGTTTCAAGTTGATGTCGGGATGGAGAAATCAGATGGTGCTAAATGTTCTCTCAGGTCAATATTTGATGACTTCATGGCTTTCACCAGAGTTTTTAATGGTTCGACATTTAGCACTCAAGTCCAGGGGCTTTTTGCCAGCTCTTTGTGAAAGGGGAAGCAGGGGGAGATGCTATTGAAAGGCTTTTTCAAAAGGTTAGTTAATGCACTAGGGCATGGATTTCATTACATGCTCACATAACACTGAGTGGCAGAACATATAGTCGGCAATCTAAAAATAATTACTGCTCAGATGTCGATTAACCAAGGGTTGGCCATTAGCCGGACTTCGGAAATGCGAAGCTAGGGACTGAAAGAGTAGGTTGCCGGGACACCAATCTTCGATCTTCGACAGGGCTGCAGGTTGGAAGGGAAGAAAATCAAATTCCTGCTCCTGAAGTTCTCACTCACTTTCCCTTTTATCCATGATCACAAGCCACCCCATGTCCACAGGAGTTGCAAAGTGCTAATAGAGGGCTGCCACAGTCCTTCTTTGCTACAGTCAGGAGCCATTTTGTATGTGATAAACATCAATGTAGATTATCATTAACACTTATCATACTCCCCTGCCTTAAAAAGTGCAGCAATTGAGCAGTGACCAAGGGAAGAAAGAAAAACTAGCCCAGGGTGTGGAGCTGAAGGTTCTTCTAAGAGAATCAGCCAGAAATGCTCAGGAGAGGCAGAGAAGTGAGTACACATAACTGGGGCAAGCATCCTGAGTTTCCACTCTCTGCCAAAGCGCTCGCCTTGCTCTCTTTTCTTGCCTGTTTCTCCTTCCTTCTGCCCACTTCCCCACCCCGCCCTTGAGAGTTCCTGGAAGGCAGATCTAAGATCTGCCCATTCTTGAATTCTCTCTGCCTGGTATACAGGAAGCTCAGACTGCATTTTGGTTGAGTGAACATCTGAACAAGAATTATTTTTCAAAAGAGACTAGTAATGCCAGAAAGTAAGGAAGTGCCAAAAGAAAAGAAAGAGAGAAAGAAAGAAAGAAAGAAAGAAAGAAAGAAAGAAAGAAAAAGAAAGAAAGAGGAAAAGAAAGGGAGGAAAGGAAGGAAGGAACTGAAGGAGCTTCCAGTGACCAAAGCTGGAATAATGCAAAAAAACACAGTAAGTAAAATAGTTTTGGATTATAACTCAAAATAGAAAATAAATATCCAAGAGTTCATACTGACACAAATGAATGATTGAATAAATTCATAAAAGGGGAGAGGAAAGAAATCTTCCTTGCAGAAGAATTGAAATTTAAATTTTGGGGCACCTGAGTGGCTCAGTTGGTTAAGTGACTGCCTTAAGCTCAGGTCATGATCCTGGAGTCCTGGGATTGAGTCCCACATTGGGCTCCCTGCTCAGCAGGGAGTCTGCTTCTCCCTCTGACCCTCTTCCCTCTCCTGCTCTCTGTCTCTCATTCTCTTTTTCTCAAATAAATAAATAAAATCTTTAAAAAAAAAAGAAATTAAATTTTGTAGACACTCCACCCTAAAGGAAATGGACCATAATTTCCCGCGCTTGAAATAAGAGCTGCGTAGAGTGACTTCCATTGAAAGAGGACAGTATGGGAAGAGGGGGAGAGTAACCTTGCAGTGGAGAGACCTGACAAACACTACTTTAGCCAGATGACCGAGATTAGCATCAGAAGTCATCAGTCATGTCAATAGCGCGTACCCTTGATATGTGATGAAAATGGCACTTAGCCTCTGTGGCCTTCCTCCCCAAACCTACAATCCCAGTTCAACCGTGAGAAAAAACATCAGACAAATCCCAGTAGTGGGGCATCCTACAAAACACCTGGCCAGTACCCCTCAAGCCTGTCAGGGTCATCAAAAAAACGGAAAATCTGAGAAATTGTCACAGCCAAGAGGTGCCTAAGGAGATGTGACAACGAAATGTCGTGTGGTATCCTGGATGGGATCTTGGAAAAAGAGACGTTAGGGGAAAACTAAGGAAATCTTAAGAAAATATGGGCTTTAGTTAATAAAAATGTATCAGTTTTAGTTCGTGAATCCTAAAAAATGTGTGTTGCTAACGTAAGATGTTAATGATAGGGGAAACTGTGCAAGGTAGTGGGGCCAGGGAGGTATGTGGGAATGATATGTGTATCTGTACTATCTGATCACTTTTTCTGCAATAAAAAGTGTTTGAAAATATACAGTCTATTAAAAACAGAGAGAGAACAGGAAAGAAGGGAGGGAAGGAGGGAGGGAAGGAAGGAAGGAATGGAAAGGAAAGGAAAGAGAAGATACAGGGTTTAACTCTGTAATGTAAGCCACAGACAGACCTGCTACAGAAAACCGGGAAGGAACCATCAGTAAAAAACTCCTAGGCGAGGATAAGAGGCAGTTGCCTCTCCAGCAAGAATTTCAGGGACCAAACCTAGGCCTTTGGCTTGAGTGAAGGGGCTTGCTGAGTACCAGACTGCTGCCTTATATGGCTGTACAAGTTTCTGGATGCTTCCATGGCTGGAGTTTAAACGGCAATGGGCTCACAACTCTGGGCTCCTCTGGCCTAAGGGACATCTCACTGTTTTCCGGCTTCCAGGATCACTAAAAAAAAGCAAAACAAGTGACAGGGAACTGCATCTACATCCCTGCATTCTTATCTTGTACATATCATTTGCAAGGCCTATTAGCTGCTTTGGGGAAAAAACAAGTTAAAGCAACTTTGACGTGAGCTCAGGTCGTCAGGCTCGCCCATCCCTGCCACCGGGACCGGAATCTGGCCCAGGCCCTCTGTAATCATGGACTAGTTTGGACCTGGGGTTGCCCTACCCAGTGAATACTGCTGTCTTCTTCTGTGTCAAAAATCTGGCCTGCCCAGCGAACTAATCCATCCAGAACCTTCTGCGTGCTGGTATGCTGTACGTGTTATTTCGTTAATGCTTCTGTTTGTGTAGTGGGGTTCTCTTTCCCACATGGAGTCGAGAACTGAAAGTTCTAGGAGGAGCTGTGATCATGCTGTTAAGGGCAGAGTCCGTCTTTACGCGTCCTCACTGAGGGCACCAAAGAACAGACAAGGAGTGACCACAAGAGACCTCAAGCCCCTGCTAGACTCACAAATTATACTCACAGTCCTACTCCTTTCTGCCCCACAACCCCGGGGAAATCCCAGGTCAGTAAAACAGCTTCACACAGTAGTTAGCATATCTATGACCAGGAGGCAGAGACTTTCAGTTTTATTCCAGTTCTGCCACTGACTGGTTAGGACATTCCACAGTTGTTGATACTGAAAGAAAACGCTGGCAAATTGGTCATGTCTCTTTGTTCCATTCATTTTTATCATAACTAACATGTATATGGCAGTGTTCATACAAGCCGTATCTCACTGGATTTTCAAAGGCTTCTCTGAGATAACCAGAACAGTTGTTATTGTCTCTGTTTCGCAGAGGACAGAGCCAAGGCTCAGAGAAATTCAGCAACTGGTACAAACTACTGTGGCAAGCGAGGCAGTAAGGGAGAGGGGAGCTTGGCAAATGGCTCCTCCTGACACCTGTAGGAAACGTGTGATAGTGTTTCCAGGGGCGTCCTTCCTGCTCCTCTTAGGAGTTTTGTAGACCGGATTTCTATAAATCTCAAATTCTCATAAGTCTACAAATTGGGGCCATTGTTAAAAATGAAGAAATAGGTTCAAAATTACTTGCCCCGCTATCATAGAGCTAAGAAGATCTCAGCCGATCAAGAATGAGACCTAAAGAGACAACAGAACTCCTGTTCTTCCCTGTCAATCATGGTCCTTTCCTAAAGTTACACTCTCCCGGCTGGGTGACATCCTTCACACCTCTAACATGGTAACCATCAAATCTGCCTCTAGCCCAGACTTCTCCTGAGCTTCAGATCCATGTAGACAACTGCGTGCTGGAAACCTCCACTTGGGTGGCCCACGCACACCTTCAGACCAACGTATCCTAACCTGATCTCATTACACATCTCCAAGCCTGCTCCTCCTTCGGGACTTGCCACTGCACTTAGCACCACGGTCCAGTCCATTGCCCAAGTCAGAAACATGGAGTCCCGTGACAGCCTACCCTCTCCCTCAGCCCCACCCTCAGCTGGTGAACCTTCTCAATCTTTCTCCTAAACATGCTTCCAACCACTCTGCTGCTTTGTGTCCCCTGCATCTCTCAATCCTTTATCTTCTGCAAGAGATTCTCCAATGACCTTGCCTTGAGTCCCACCCCACCCCTCAAACTCCTCTGCCTGGCCGAGATCGGGCCCTGCCTCACCACCACTCCAGCCTCACTGCCCTCACTTCATTCATCCTAGCCAACGGCCGGCACACAATAGGCCCACCATAGATGTGCGGGGAAGTACGCTGGAGTTCCTCATCACAGAGTGTCAGACACGCGGAAGGAAACTCAAAGCCAGCCAGGGCCACTCCAAACCCTCATTTCACAGATAATGATATCAAGGCTCAGGGAGGATATGACTTGCTGAGCTCCATAACTACTTGGCAGCAATGATAATAAATAGATTCAAATCTCCTGAACAGATTCACTCCTTTATCAGCTCTTTCCATGATTCCTCACTGCCTCTCAGACTCAAAGCAGAAAAGCCATCGTGCCTGTCAGTGTCTCTGTTTCTACTCATAGACAACGGAAATTACTAATGCCTTCCCTTTCTACAGCATAGGGATTTTATTTAACTATGGTTGAATGCTGTCTGTAAAAAGGCTTTGACTTCGGAGGAGAGATACACCACAGGCGAGACTCAACACCCCACCACTTAGAATCAACTTCTCAGTTCGCTCTCTCACTTCCTCTATTGACTTTTCCTCCCAGGCAGCCTGCCGGCCAGCTGAAGCTAGAGGAGAAAGAGATCTGCCATTTCCTCTTCCGCTCCAACTCCACTTAAGTAAGGAGAAAGATATTGTAAATAGAATAAGTCAACGGCTCCTGTATAACAGCATGAAAAATATTGCCACTGATTATAGGTTCAAAACGAGAGGCCGCGGAGGCTCAAGTCTGCAGTCCTGCTGGAAGTGATTTCTAGCACTACTCAGGAAACCCCCACCCATCCATTCGCACGCATCTGGAATAGCCAGCAAGACCTAAATGTTTTCAAATTCTGACATTCTTTTAAAAGGGGGAGAAGAGTTAACTTGAAAAACAACAGTGCCTTAAAAGACAAAGAAAGGCTACAGAGATGTTCCCAGATTAAAGGAGTCTAAGGTGACATGACAACTAAATGCAGTATCTAACCCTATATTGGATCCTGTAGGGGAGGGGGAAATGCCATAAAGGACATTATTGGGGCAGTTGACAAAAGTGGGATGAGAACAAATTATTGATACAAGTGTGTTGTATCAGTATTAAGTTGGCGGAAGTTGATCACTTTTTTGTGGTTGGGTAACAGACTCTCTCTATTCTTAGGAAACACACACTGAAGTATTTGAGGGTAAAAGCTCATGGTGTATGTAAGCTACCTTCAAATGACTCAGGAAATCATAGTGCGTGTGTGTGTGTGTGTGTGTGTGTGTGAATAAAGAGAAAATCATAAAAGATAGATAAATAGGGAAATATAAAGGAAATAAGGTAAAATATTAATAGGAAGTGAACGAGTGAATCTAGGCAAAGCCTTTACAGATATTATTTATACTATTTTTATTCCCACAACTTTTCTGTAAGTTCAAAATTGTTTCTGAGTAAGATTTGGGGGGGTTTTTTTAAAGATTTTGTTTTTAAGTAATCTCTACACCCAATGTGGGGTTGGAACTCATAACCCCAAGATCAAGAGTTGCATGCTCTACCAACTGAGCCAGCCAGGGGCCCCTGAATAGGTTTTTAAAAATTACCTGTGAACAATGGGCCCCTGGGTGGCTCAGTTGGTTAAGCATCAAACTCCTGATTTTGGCTCAGGTCGTGATCTCAGGGTCGTGGGAGCAAGCCCCGTGCTGAATGTGGAGTCTGCTTGGGATTCTCTCTCTCCCTCTCTCCCTGCCCCTCCCCCTGCTTGTGTGCATGCTCTCCCTCTCTCCTACTCTCTCTCTCTGTCTCTCAAAAAAAGTTGCGTGTGAACAAGACTTTGCATTTGTGATATTTATGAAGTTCAATTTGCTATCTATCTGTCTATCTTCAGTAATCCTGTCCCTGACACTATGTTAATAGCTATAGGGATTAAAAAGAGAAATAGGCATAACTTGTCTTTTAAATGGTTCGTTTGTAGTTCAGAAGAGAGGACATAAACACATGAAAAGATAGAAATAATAATAAGCAGCAAATGCTGAGGGCCAAATGAGTAGTGGGAAGGGAAGGCGAAATGGGATTTCAGGGCTCCAAAGAGGAAACAAAATTTGAGTCAGGCCTGTGAGTTGGGGCTGGGTCTGGAAAAGAGCAGAGGAGAGGAAATGACACCCCAAGTGGAGGGTAGAGCGGAGCCAAGGTGCACAGGTGGGAAAGCCCGCCCTGTCACGAATAGTATGATTTGAGAGGTTTCATAGGAAGGAGGGCAAAGATCAGGGGAGGAATGTAGGTTAGGGTCACTTGGGACACCTGGAAAGGCCAGATTAACGAGCCTGGACTTTATCCCAGGGGTCAGAGGCCAGAAATCTCTTAGAAGTGGTTGACCCTTCTTTCTTCTGAACAACACCGGCAGAGCTGGGAGTGGGCTGTGCCAGTGATTATACAAAGACGTCAAGAGGGCCCTGCTATGTAGGAGAACTGCCCTCGTAGACCCTACCAAATAGGAGTCCATTTGAAAACAGAACTATCAGTAGCTAATTTGGTTCTCATTGCTCATAATTGAGTGTACTTTAACACATGGCAGTTTTCAGCTATGCTGTCAACCACACTGAGGGAATGGGCATTTTTAAGGGAGGGTGGAGAGCAGTCATTTTGGAGAATTGAATAAGGCAAGACTGAGAGGGCAGGTATGTGAATCAGGGTAATTAATGCTAGCTGTTGTAACAAACAAATCAGCGATTTAACATAGTGCAGTTCTATTTCTCATTCATTCATGTCACAGTCTGGTACAGGTGGGACAGCTCTCCTTAATATGTTCCCTCCAACTGATGACTCAGGAATCCAGGTCACTTCCAGCCTGTGGTGCTGCCATCTTAAATGCATGGCCTCTGAAGTCACCATGGAAGGAAAGATTGAGAGGGATGACCAACCAGGAGTTTTGTGGCCAGGCCTGGAGGTGATGTGTACCACTTCTGCCCATGGGTCGGAGCCTAGTCACATGGGCTCAACCAGACTGCAAGGGCCACTGGAAGTTGTTCTGTGTGCCTACAAAGATGAAATGAGATGGCCAGCTTTGGGCTTCCCCAGGAGCCAACTCTGAGACAAGGAAATGGGTACTAATAGTTTAGGTGAAAGGTGAGCTTGGATTACCAATAGAAAAGTCAGGAAGTGAGACGGAGAGGGAAGGAAGCAAGCCCAATGCAGAGTATGTTGATGAGCATGCTCTGGGCACCTCAGACTCAATCCTACTGGGGACTACTGAGAGACTGTATAAAACAAGCCCCCTGCTGTTCCCCCCTGAGAGGCGAGGAAGCTGAAATATTTATCAACCGACTTCTGTCCTTCATTGGTTGAGGGCTGCTCACTGGGAAGTGAACTTATTGGCATTTCTGGCAAGCAGGCAAGCATGCTCCAATGGCCAGAGAAAGCCCTCGGGCAGAGAGTCCCATATGCTTGGGTATGACACCAACAGTGTCTACTGAGTGGCAAGGCCTAATGCATGTGAAAGGGACATCAATAGCATCTGTCACAGTGAGCACCTACCCATAGCTTCTAGCCTCTCTCAGCCACCCAGAAAACCCTGAGAGAAGTGCTCTTGGGAGGCCAGAGGCAATGGCTCTCCAGTGAGTCCTAGAAATGCATTTTCAACCAGCTCCCCAGAGGGGTCCGAGGCAAGCCATTTATAGACAAGCACTTGGAAAGACCTCCCCTTCTGTACACAGACTTTCTTCATCTCACTTCTCTTGTGAACCACTCACTAGTGAAAGCATTCTCCGTAGGGTCACCACCGGCCTCCCACTCAAGTCCCATTGAGTCCTCAACTTACTCAGTCATTTGACAAATGCTATTTAGTTCCTTCCTGAAACCCTCTTCTTCCTTCTGGGACCCCACACCGCCACTCCCCAGCTACTTCTCCCGCCTTCTTGGGGGCTCCCTCTGCTCCTGGGCATCAGAGCAGTTTACGCTTCCTTTGAGGCCCACAGTTGCTCATGGTCACCACGCCTAGGCTTTGAGAAGAAACCAGGAATGGTAAGTGGATTTATTGGTAATGGCTGCCTGAAGCCATGTGTTAAGAATTTTGAGGCCGTATGTTCAGTTAGCTACGTCTGCCATGGGTGTTGGCATAGGGAGTAGCAGACTAGGTTCAGAAATGAGTCAGCTCTGTGCAGATCTTTCCCAGTTCCCATCTTACATGATCTCCCTTGACAATCTCATCTACTCCCAAAGCGTTAACTATCATTTCTATATAGACGCCACCGAAACATAGATTTCCATCCATGACACCTCTCGCAGGAGTTCCAAACCCCTATTTCTAACTCTTCCGAGGATGTTCTATTTGCAAACTCATCTCCATGCTGCATGTCACATGATGACTTTACCACCTTTCAAGACACCTCGGCTTCAAACCTTGGCAGCATCTTCACTCCCGTTACATTTCCCTGCCACTTACCATGGTTTGCAACAAATTGTATTAGAATTCGTTGTTTATTCTCTGTCTGACCCAAAACACTGTGGATTCACTGAACAAAAGGGCCAGATCTAATTCATCTTGCACCTTCAGCTTCCAGAACTGTTTCTGGTACCATCTAGACACTGAGTCAGTGCCTGAGGCTGTCTTATGTATTACATATATAGAAACAATGTGTGTGAGTGTCTATATAATTTTAATGTATAAATTATATATAAATATATAAATGTTTGTTTTGCTCCTTCTCTTTAACTCTCCCACCCTTACCACGCCACATCTCAAAGTGATCACCAAGTTCTGTCCACTCAATTGCTCCACAAAGACATGGACATATGCCAGCTCCATTTCCATCCTCACTGTTTGCAACAAGCCGGGTCTCCTGGGAAACAGACTCTGAGACGGAGATATGAGTGCGGGAAGTTTGTTAGGAACAGTACCTGTGGAGGAGTGAAGGGAGCAGGTTGGGGCAGCGGGAAGAACTGGACAGCAATACAGCGTCACAGTAAAAGCCTCAGCTTTTAGGGAGCTCTGGAGCTGGGACAGCCCTTCAGAGATTTTTCAAACTGGGGAAGGTGTCTGGCCCTTTATAACCACCGCTGCCCCCAGCATCGACCAATCTTTGCATGTAAGCTGCGCGAGAGAAAGAGTGTGATCTTGGGCTAGCAAGCTCTCTTCAAGTGAAGGCAAGGCGCGGGAGACTCAGCCGAGGTCCCTTGGCCATCAGCATTTCCTCCGGCTGGGCTAATGAGTGGGGATCTTGGAAGCACGCCCCAGCATCCACGAGATTGCTGGCGTCCAGATTCTCACTGGCAGGACGTCTCACCCCCTCTGTACTGCAGGCATTGCTAAGTGCTCTCAGTGCCCCCAAACTGTTTTTCCCATCCATCCTTGCCCTGCCACCCAGAAACTGTTACAAACCGATCTGATATGGTCAAAAGTCAATAGTCAAGATGTATGTTCGAGAGTCAACACACCTTACTTTGCAGTATGTACAAACTCATTTGTGTGAATGAGGGGAGAAGGAAAAAAAAAAATATATATATATATATATTTGCACATATACAAATAGAAAAATATCTCTGGGAAAATCCACAGAGACAGAACATAGACTAAGTGGTGGCCAGGAGTTGGGGAAAGGGGGAAATAGAATGAGTACAATGAGTTTGGGGATTTCTTTTTGGGGTGATGAAAATATTCTGGAATTAGTGGTGAAGGTGGCACAACTTCATGAATATACTAAAATCCACTGAACTGTACACTTCAAAATGGTAAACCTTATGGTATGTGAATCGCATCTCAGTTTTTTCAAGTCTCTCAGAGTTGCCATGTGAAAGAGACAGCAGTGATTCTATCAGATTTGTGTCCTTTGCGTTGAACTGGCTTTTCAGATTTTTTTGTAAGTGAACATATTTTTTCATATTAATTTAGGGAGGATAACAATTTTCCCTTCAAAATCACTCTTTTGATTTAGAACCTTTGAAACTTTATCCCGATGAATGGAGTAAAAGCCAAACTCCTTGCAAAGTAGTCCAGGCCCTTTCTGAGCAGGCCCCAAGCAGCTTGGACAGATGTTCATCTCTCCCTCCCCCATGACACTCCACCCCTGACTGCAGCCACCTCAGGTTTCACCATTTCCCTGGGCTTCCTGTCTCTGAGTCTTTGTTCCCTGCCACTCATACCCACCCCCTTCTTTGTTTCCTCTCCCACTCAGCCCTACCTGCAGAAACATTTCCAGGGCCAGATCAAATCTCATTTCCCCAAAGCTGCAATTGAAATTCTTCTCTCTTTCTAGCCCTGCTAACACTTTGTTAGGCATCTGTTTTTATAGCATTTATTATATGTTGCCATTTTTATAATCAGTTGTGTATTTCTCATTTGGCCGACTCATCTTTGATTCTTCTACTATCTACAGCACGTAGAATAGATATTCAATAAGACTTGACTTAATTTTTGGTTTAAAGTTTTTTTAAAAAGGCAAATCCACATTCATTCACTTGCTCAGTCAAGAAGTACTTACTGCTAGCATCCTGTGTCTTTGCCTGGCCAGCAGATCGAATGGAGCTTCGTCATCTGATGTTAATTCTCAATGTCACTTCTTTTACTATCAGATGTTTTTCTTACTTATTTCTTTGTTTGTTTTCATATGCAGTAGTGTATAAGTCAAAAAAAAGGTCCTTGCTGTCATGGAAACTATTTTTTAATTTTTCATTTCATTCACGTATGACATACATAGAGTGTGTACAAATCTTAAGTATGCACCTCACTGACCTTTTACATATGGACATACCCATCAAGATAGAGACTACTTCCAGCACCTCAGGCTCCCTCCCAGTCAATATCATCCCACCTAAAGGTAAGCACTATTTCAGCTCCTACCCCCATAGATTAGTTTCACCTGTTCATGAATGTCATAGAAATGGAGTCATATGATATGTTCTCTTTTGTGCCTGGCTTCTTTTGTTCATTGTGATTTCTATGAAATTCATCCATGCAGTATATGTGGGAGCAGCTCGTTCTTTTTATTGCTGTGTAGTATTCCACTGTAGAACATTCCGTTAACTGTCTCACAATTTATTTATCCATTCCCCTATTGAGGAACCTTTGGTTGGGTTTCAGTTTGGGGCTGTTATGAATACAGCTGTGGTAAATGTTTTGGTGGACATACCATTCATTCTCCTGAGACGCATACCTAGGAATGCAGTTGCTCAGTCATAGGTGGCTTTAGTCCACCCTGCTGAACGACCTTCCTAAAAGGGTTTTACCAATTTACACTTGTACTGAAAAACATATGAAAACAAACACACAAATAGGTAAGAAAAACATCTGATAGTAAAAGAAGTGACATTGAGAATTAACATCAGATGATGAAGCTCCATTCGATCTGCTGGCCAGGCAAGGCTTCCTCAACAAGGTGAGATTTAGCCTGAGACCTGCAGGACAAGAAGCCATCAGTCGTGCACATGTCAGGGGAGGAGTAGTTCAGGCAGAGAGAGCAGCAACCGCAAGGGCTTTGGGGCAGGAAAAGGAGTAGAAGGGAGGCTAGTGGCCTTGGAGCGAGTGGGGAAGTGAGACAGGGAAGGGACGGGAAAGCAGCCAATAAAGGGCATGTTGTTAAGCCAGCTGCCACAATAGGGTGATTGAAGCTTAGTTCTGTGGGCAAATGATAGTTTTCAAACTATCCCACCCACGAGCCGAGAGAGCCGGGGAATTTATGTACCAACTGCCATAGTCATTGGCTGAGGATTGCTGCTGACATGTTGTCGGGGGAGCATAGATATTAGTTACCCAGCATTTCTGGCCTGTAAAGTGAGCTTCCACAATTTTGGAAAAAGCCTTTGGATAGCGGCGGGGTGGGGAGAGTACTGATGGCTTTGCTGTGCTTTCTTATGTTAATTTGACCTATTTTCTATTTAAATACTTAATCACACATAGACACCTCTATTATAGGTATTTCCTTCATTACTGACGTTCAATACTTTCCTCTTTATCTCGGCTTTTAACTTCTTCCTGTTGTCATTTCTTTTCTCTTTGACCTTTGGCCTCACAGCCAGTTCCTTGAATTCATCCTTCTCTACCACCCTAAATATTATCAGCCATTTGACCAACTTCATTCCCACGGCCACTTCTCTGGATCATGTTTATCGTTTATTTATGCTTCTCTTAGGCTCCCGGTCACTGGGCATTCCATTTTAGCATAGGGTCTTACCAATAATAGACTCAGTATGTGTGTGTGGAATAACTATTTGGGGAGGGGGGGAGAATCCAAAACCATGCTGATTTGGAAAGACTTCAAATTTATGCTAAATCTCAATTTGATTCTTGGTACTTCCTGGGTGTTTTCCTGACAACTAAAGTCTCATTTTCTGTATCAGCTATCAGTTGCCACATACTACTGGGTAACAAAACACCCCAAGGCCCAATGTCTTTAAACAATAAGCATTTATTTAATTCATAAACCTGTGGGTTGGCAATTTAGACTGGATAGTGCTTCTGACCTCACTTGGACTCACTAAGGTGTCTTTTAGTCAGCTGCAGCTCAGCTGAGCTAGGATAAACTCGGCTGTGATGACTGGGGAGACTCAGCTCTGTTCCTCACGTCACGTCTGCCAGCAGGATAACCAGGGCATGTTCTCCTGGCAAACACAGAAGAAGAGCAGGCAAATGAAAACACTCAAGGTTCCTTGAAGCCTAGACTTGGAACTGACCCACCATCACTTCCATCACATTCCACTGGCCAAAAGTTACAAGGCCAAGTCAAATTCAAGGGGAGTGAAAATAAACTCTGACTCTTCAGTGAAAGAAATCCCAGAGTCACGTGGTAAAGGATGTGGCTATAGGAAGAGGTAAAGAATCAAGGTCATTAATGTAATCCACCATATTTTACTATTTGCCTTTTCACCTAGAAGGTTGAGTGTCTATTTCTTTCCCTTTCTTTCTTGTCTCTGTGTCTTAAGACATACAAATAAATATAAGCAGCAGTGCTTTTTTGGTTGGAATTATTAGATATTGCTTCAGTTCTCCATTTCTATATATGTAACCATCAGAGAAAGAACTACAGCAAGTGTGATTTCAGTCATAAATATCCCTATAGACTTTAAAAACAGGATTATCGGTCACCAACTAAAGATCAATCTTGAGCAGAAGTTAGATAAATCACCTGCAATCTTACGGCTTGTTTTATTTTGTTTCAGAGAGAGGGATGCTCCTCCTATGTCTGATGCCTTCGCTAGGAGAGAGGCAGGACAAGAAGGTGCTTAAACTGTGTGTAATTTATGAAAGGGAACAAAGGAGCCCCATTATTACTGCCGTTGCCATGGCCATATCATATTAAATCAGGAGAGGGGACGTTACTGAATTGGCTTTTCAAACAGGGTGTCTCCTCATGAGACATCTCTGCCAGTGACATCAGCGGGAACATGAAGTACAGAGTGTTCACTGGAGAGACATACAAAATATTCAAGACGCCAGTGATTCTGTGAATCAAATGGCCCTGCTGTGCCCTGCTTGACACTATTTCTGTCCCGTGTGAGGTGTGTGTCCTGAATTTGATTTACTATCTTGAATGCCATTCTCCCACAGTGTAGTGTGTAGATGCCATGAAGGGCTCCAATTAGGGTCTGAAAATCCAGTACGGTGCAATGGAAGCATAACGATTGAAACAGATACATAGCTGTGGAGACGGAAAGGATGTGATCCCAGCTTCCTGCTTAGGGAGAAGGGACAAGGCGGAGTGGTGGTTAAGGAGCTAGGTTTCTTTCTTTTTTTTTTTTTTTTTTTAAAGATTTTATTTTATTTATTTGAGAGAAAGAGCAAGAGAGCGAGAGAGCAAGAGAGCACGAGCAGGGTGAGGGGCAGAGGGAGAAGCAGGCTTTCTGCTGAGCAGGAAGCCCGATGCGGGGCTCGATCCCGGGACCCCAGGATCATGACCTGAGCTGAAGGCAGACGCTTAACCGACTGAGCCACCCAGGCGCCCGAGCCGGGTTTCTGAGACAGCCTCCGATCTGAGTCCAGGCTGCCATCGCTCACTGTATGACTTGAGGCAGGTCTCTTATCATCTTTCAGCCTCGGTTTCTTAATCTGCAAAATGGGTCTATTGTTGAAATCACCTTGAAGATTGGAAAGAGGAGAAAATCCACATGTCAAGCCCTCCTCGAGGTGCGCCTGCCACAAGGTAAATGCTTGATGAATGTGGACTCTACATTTTGAAACTGGAACGTACTTAGGATGTCATTCAATCCAAGCACCCCCTTTCAGAAGATGAAAACAGGGCCACAGAGAAGCTGTCGGAGCCCCCTTTGGTCACACAGCTAGTGGCACAATCAGGGCCCAACCCCCAGGATGTTCTGATGCCCGTGCATCTGCACTATCCTTTCACTCAGTCACCCTGCTGCAGCCCGCAGCCCTGCCTACCCTCTTCCACAAAGTGGAGCTTCAATGAATAGCGGCGGTTTGGGGGGGGGGGTTCCCCTTTCCCCTAGAGAGCCACACCTCAGGCACAGGAACCTCTGAACGGTATGCAATTTTCTAATGGGGCACTCACCGCCTGCTCACTTTAATCTGCTGCAAGTGTCTCTGGGAAATAAAATATTGGCAGGTTTGTCCAACAGCTGCTCAGCCTAGAGACCACAGCTTATTTTGGTCCATTTATGTTAACTCATCTGTCTTAAGCTCTTTGTTAGTGACTCACCGCATACTGCTACCAAAAATATACACCAAAATCCAAGAATCATTCATATGAAGGGCAAACCTCTTCCTTAAAATACCACATTTTTGTCTTGTGTTTATGAAGTTTTTCCTTCCTCCTGCCTGCACATCACATTTTTCTTGTTTCTTCCTTCATCTTTGATCTCCTTCAGGGGCATGGGAACTGCATGGTGCTGCCAAGAGAATTCTAGAGTGGACAGCAGAAAGCCTGGTTTGGGTACTGGTCTGGCATTCTTTAGCTGTGAAAGCCTACCACCTCACAACTGGTGTGTAACTCAGTTTCCTTATCTGTAAGATGGGAGGGTCGTAGTAGCTCTACAGTTCACACCAGCGAAACTGCCAAGAACTTCATAACTTTTCCCTTCAAGGATTCCTTTTCTTCCTTCCTTTACTTTTTATAGACCATCCACAGAAAAGACATGTTATCTCTGCGCCATCATCACAGTTCAAACCCTGAGTCTATAGGGAATAGCCTCCTTGTTCTTCCGTAAGCACGACAAGTCAAGGTACGTACCACCCTTAAGTCCTGACAAAACACACCACTGCCCTGGGCCCCCCGATTTGCTCTGACCCTCCCGTAGCCTCACCTTTCCCCACAGGGCAGAGTCAGTGAGGTCAAGGCGCGGTGCCCATCCAGAGCCTGTGCCCCACCTAGACCACATTCTGGGTACAGAACCCCAGAATACACTGCCCGAGGGACCAAGAGCTGGTTTCCAGGGCCAACATGGGCCCCTTCCCTGGTTCATCTTCAAAGAGCCATCAGAGGGTAGCTGTCTGGGGCAGTGTGGACAGAACTTAGACATGCAGGCAGCGGTGGCCACTCATGCTGCGCAAGACCCCTCGTGATGGGAGGATCGTGGGGTGGGAAGACAAAGGGGGATTGACCTCTGGCTGGGACCAGGTCCTATTGTAGTCCCCAGGTTCTACTGCAAAACCCTGAGCAGTCCAAGGGTACTAAATCTAGACCTGACCTGCTAGGCCAAAACTGAGGTATATTACTCAAGTTTGGATGGCAGAATATGTTTTATAACTTTTACCATCTAAACATAAAGTTCATGGGCCCCATTTGTACTTTTGCCCTGGACCGTGCAAATGTTAGGGACAGGCCTGCCCTCACACTTGCTGTTCTTATGCTTAGAACATCTTTCCCCCAGCTATCTGCTTGGCTTCCTCCTTCATTTCTTTCACGTTCCCCCTCCCATCCCCCCTCTTCACTTCTCTGACCATCATGTTTGAAATAGCCCCCCACCCCTTGTGCTTCTATGTCCTTGCTGTAATTTATATCTTACCACAATTTGATATTTTATTTATTTAGGTGCCTGACGCCATGAAAGTATAAACTCCAAACCATCAAAATTTTTTCTGACTCACTCCCCCTGCTTGTGCACGCTCTCTCTCTCCCTGACAAATAAATAAATAAAATCTTTTTTTAAGATTCTATTTATTTATTTATTTTTAACTGAATTTTATTTGATTATGTTATGTTAGTCACCATTAGTTTTTGATGCAGTGTTCCATGATTCCTTGTTTGCGTATAACACCCAGTGCTCCGTGCAGTACGTGCCCTCCTTAATACCCATCACCGGGCTCACCTATCCCCCCACCCCCCTCCCCTCTCCCCTCTAGAACCCTCAGTTTGTTTCTCAGAGTCCATAGTCTCTCATGGTTCGTCTCCCCCTCTGATTTCCCCCCCTTCATTTTTCCCTTCCTTCTCCTAATGTCCTCCATGCTACTCCTTATGTTCCACAAATAAGTGAAACCGTATGATAATTGACTTTCTCTGCTTGACTTATTTCACTTAGCATAATCTCCTCCAGTCCCATCCATGTTGATGTAAAAGTTGGGTATTCATCCTTTCTGATGGCCGAGTAATATTCCATTGTATATACGGACCACATCTTGTTTAAAGAAAATCTTTTTTAAAAATTTCTGCCTCATTCACTACTGTATTCCTAGCCCCTAAAATAGTGCCTGGCACATATGAGGGGCTTAGCAAGGTATTTGTTGAATTAAGGTGTGAATGAGTTAATGATCGGATTTCAGTTCCCATGCATTGTTCTCTGTTCTGGGCTTAATGTTTTACAAGATAAAAACCAAAACAACACAAAGAAGAACTTTTTAAATAGGCCAACTCACTTGCATTTCAGATTTTATTTCAGTTTTATTTCAGTTTTAATAAACCTGCTCAACACAACCCTCCATTCTTCCAGTTCTCTTGCTCTATTTTTACCATTATGTCTGTTCTTATTACAGAGATCTCCAGCCCCTCCATATCTCCTACTCTGTCTTCATCTGTCAGCTTTCCCCTGTCTCTGTCTCCTTGCCTCTTCTGTCTAGAATTCATGGCACATCATTTCAACCATTCTTTTGCTGATACCCTCAAGTACCTTGCCCTTTAACCCAGCAAAACCCTAATTCTGGATCAAATGAAGAATCTTTTCCATTTCTACGCTTCAGCTACATCAAAGGATAATAAATTTATAGAGGTAGCAAAATGATCTAAAAATATAGCCATTTCTTTCCTGGCCAAAACTCTTGCCTACCAACTATTGCACATTCTTTACATGACTAAAATTAAATACGCAAAGTCTTCCATGGCATTTAATTAGCAATCTGGCAGAAAGCAAATGCTGCTCTACTTTCATTCACAAATTTGAGTTTGATTACATTCCATACCCTTTTCCAACCCAAGATGATTGGGTTCAAAGCTCTGGTTAAGAAAATCTAAGGTAAATGTTACACCACTTTTAAAAAGCTTGAAACTCATACAATCAACACGTTCCCCTCTTTTTTTTTTTTTTTTCAGCTAGAGTGGCATAGCTTCCTATTTTGCGATCTCCTTCTGAAATTCTAGATCTCTCTTCAAAAAAGAGTTGACAATAAAAAAGCAGAATACAATATCGTGCACATATATGATTGCTACTATGTTTAAAAATATAAATACCTATGGGCAAAGAATAGAAGGCAACAAATAAAAATGTACTAGTCCTACTAGAAATTTTGTTTCTTTTCTCTTGATGCTTTTAGATTTTATAATCTTGTTTTTACAATCAACATTGAGGACAGGGTAGGGAGGAAGGAGAGAACGCCAATTTAACTGCAGAGAGGATAGAATATCATTGCAACATTCAAATTTCTTTCAAATTTCAAGCCGGCATTGGTTCCATTGACACCTAGAAGTGGCCATCTGTCTGACCTTTAATAAATATTCTAAATAAATCTAAGTGGCTGTAGTAGGACAAGTATAATCCTGTGGTTTTAATGTCACATGCATCCTACTTATTACAAATGTCTTACAAGCCATTTTTGTAATCCTGGAATACAGAGAATTTGAGCTATTTTGCATGATTCCAGAGCGTGGATCAAGTTGCAAGAGAAAATCACTATAAACCCTCATGAAAAGACAACTATATTGTAAAGATTATAAATAATAAATGTATTACTAAAATTACCTCATAATATATACATATTGCTTTTCCAAGGACAAAAAAATGGAAGCACAGGGCCAAGAGACTCAATTCTTGCAGGGAAATAAAATATCTTTAAAACTGGAATGAGTCTCTAAACTTGGAGAAAAATGAGGAAAGGGCCCTACCATTGCTTTCAGGTCCAGATCCACAAACAACTCAGTGTTTCAGTAAACAAAGTGAGGTGAATAATCCATTTATAACAGCATACATTTCATGAGGTTACTTTCTAATCTGGACAAAAGTAAACCCTAGGCATAAATGAATCTTGCTAGTGGCTTCTCCATAAATAACATTGCAATTCAATAATTGTGCTCATTTCCTTAGAAATACCTTAATTATTATTCCACATTCTTGCATGGAAATGTGAGTAAAAGCAAACAAAATTAAATAGAGAACATTCCAGCATCCCAGTAGATTCACTTTGGATAGATCTTTCTTAGCAATTCTGCTTCTGTTATTTAAAATCCTTTTCCAACATACCTGCTTGTTATCTCAAGGAATCCTGAGAAGGGCAAGAAGACTAAATTGGTACAGTTTAATAACCCGGTGCTTTTTAATAAAGAGTGATGGTAAACTAGAAACATTTTAGTTAAATTATCAATGATAGCATGCCTTTACTGGCATTCAGTTTACCCCAAGAGCAGGTTGTTTATTGTTTTATTTATTTATTGTGTTCCTTTATTTGCTACCAAAATTTGTTTACAGAAATAATGACAAAAGATTGAAATAAAAATTAAGTGCCTAGATCATGGAGCAATGTTTGTAGAAGCCACAGCAACTGAACGTACTACGTGTTTGCCATGATACTGTAATCATTGCTCAGGCCGCCTGCTGATGCTCCATGCAAAACAGCATTATTAAGTAATAAAGCCTGAGCAGGATGAAGGATGATGGAATCATTCACACTTACCACTTCGTGTTGTTGGAGCTCAAATCAAGGGACATCACTGCTGCTAAAGGTGTTTTATTAAGCAACAATAAAGAGTCCTGGGAGATTCTCTTGTAATTCTCATTTTTAAATAAGAGCCAAAGAAAAAGAAGCATTTCTAACAACAGAGAAATCCGCTAGCACTTTTTAAATATATGCGTCTTTTGAATAAAAGGTAAATCACACTCGAGGGAAGAAGCTAATTCTGGGGGAATCATGGTGATTCCTCCACAATCTATGGTGCGTTCCTAGGGCCCTGAGCTTCAGCGTGAGTTGGCGTATTGCTTTCGGGTCCTTGCTACTTTTTAGGTTTCTGTATTTGGAGGGTAATAAAGAGAGGATAACCTAAAGTGCTTTTGTCAGACTTCACCTGAATCATTGAAGATAACATGCAGTACCTCAGAGATAAGTGAGGGGGAGGAAAAGGTGGAGGGCTACCAGTTTAGCAGTTGCAAGTGCAATATGATTCAGTCTCTTAAACCAGTGTTTCTCAATTGACCAACAAAGTTACTTTAAAGGCAGAGGATATAAACTCCTAAAGTTCCACCATCATCCCACCTACCCTAGAGTCTGGGGGCTTGGTTCAGACCAGACTCAGGGGCTTGGCCAAGTTGCCCCCACAGAGCAGACCTAGAGACTAGGATTTGAGTGGTTTATTTGGGAAGCAATCCCAAGAAGCACCCATGGGAGAGTGGGGGAAGTGAGCCAAAAAGCTAAGGAAGTCAGGGGCGCCTGGGTGGCTCAGTCAGTTAAGCGTCTACCTTTAGCTCAGGTCATGATCTCAGGGTCCTGGGATCGAGTCCTGCATCAGGCTCCATGCTCAGCAGAGAGGCTGCTTGTCTCTCTTCCTCTTGCTCTGCCCCTCCCCCCCGCTCATGCGCTCTCTCTCTCTCTCTCTCATTCTCTCTCTCTCTCTCTCAAATAAATAAATAAAATCTTTTTCTTAAAGATTTTATTTATTTATTCATGAGAGAGAGAGAGAGGCAGAGGCAGAGGGAGAAGCAGGCTCCCCGCGGAACAGGGAGCCCGATGCGGGACTCGATCCCAGGACCCTGGGATCATGACCTGAGCTGAAGGCAGACGCTTAACCGACTGAGCCACCCAGGCGTCCCTAAATAAAATCTTTAAAAAAAAAAAAAAAAAGGTAAGGAAGTCAATCCATGGTGCTTCAATGAACAGGTTACCTCTGTGGCCATGGGGCTCAATCCCACTGGGGACTTTTGAGAGACACTATGGAACATAAATCAAAGTTTCCTCCCCCCTCCCCCACCCCCCACCCAAGGTCAAGGAAGCTGGTGTATTTCAATTCTGGCTCTCATTGACTGAGGACGGATCCCTGGATTATTAGCTGTCTACTCCTCAAACCAATAGAAAGCCCTCAGGCAGAGAGCTGCAGGTGTTTGCAGTAAGACACCAATTGGCTTATACATGAATGATGAGTGTCAAGGGGACATGGGTGGGACCCAAACAGTCGAGTGAACTCTACAAGCAGTGAAATTTCTCTCAAGTCTCATAATTTATCATAAAAATTCACAAACTTTGCATTTCATTCCATTTTAATCTCCACGTGAAAGTGATGCTCTAGGAATATGGACTATATTTATCTGGTGGCTCCGAGCACCTGTCCCTGACACGCCTTTAAGAACCTATGGTTGTGACCCTCCAGTTTTGAGGAGACCGGGAGCGATAATTGGCTTCTGGCTATACCCCTCTGGGCAGGGGGCAGGAGCAGGCAATCTTGGCAGAACTTGTCTGTACAGGCTTCACCAAGGAGCCTACTGAGTCAATGCCTCCCACTTCGATTTTCCGTTTCGTGTGGAATTTTCCAATTCGTCGTGGAGTCCCATGGAGTCTCAGTCTTTGCTGGCCTCTCTCTCCCAGAAGTTGAGACCTCCTCTTGACCGTGCACACAGGCTTAGACAGTTATTTCTAACCCAGCTTTCAATAGTTCTTGCACTTCAATTCAGGTACCTGAGCATCCATCAGCCGTGGTTCCAGACTCCAGTTCTGACAATTATCTCATTTCCAAGGCTTGGCCCACCGTGTACCCCAGTTCGAATAATCGAAGTTCTGTCTTGGTCTCTGTGTTTAATTCCTGTCTTGGTAATTGGTCTCATCCCCCAATCCCCTCACAGCACTAGGGCTTCATCTTGCGTTCATCAATCCTTATGGGTTGAATTGTGTCGCCCCCCACTACACACACACACCCAAAAATACACGTTGAGGGGCGTCTGGGTGGCTCAATCAGTTGAGTTCGACTCTTGATTTTGGCTCAGGTCATGATCTCGGCCTCGTGAGATGGAGCCTGCCTCCCCCCCACCCCACCGCCACGGCTCCACACTGAGCAGGGTGTCTGCTCCCGGATTCTGTCTCTCCCTCTCCCCTCCCCCCCCCAACTCATGCTCTCGTGTTCTCTCTCTCTCTTTCTCTCTCTCTCTCCTTCTCTAAAATAAATAAATAAATCTTAAAAAAAAAAAATCATGTTGAAACCCTGACCCTCAGTACCTCAGAATATGACCTTATTTGGGACATAGGTCTTTACAGATAATCAAGGTAAATAAGGTCATTAGAGCAGGCCCTATTCAAGTCTGACCTGTATCCTTATGAAAAGGGGAAATTTGGGCACAGAGACACCCATAGAGGGAAGATGATATGAAGACACAGGAAGATGACAACCATCTACAAGCCTCAGAGAGAAGCCTGAACCAATTTTTCCCTCAGAGCCCTCAGAGGGAACCCTGCTGCCACCTTCATCTTGGACTTTTAGCCTCCAGAACTGTGAAACAGTAAGTCTCTGTTGTTTAAGCCACCCAGTTTGTGGTGCTTTGTTATGGCAGCCCTAGCAAACTAGTGCAGTCTTGCTCTTACGGCAGGCTGCTATACCACCTGTTTACCCACCTGACTACCTGGATTCATCCATTTCTCCCCTCCCCAGGTTCCTTCGAAATGCATTCAACCTATTCATTAGAACTCCCAGGACCTCTTAAACACCTTGTGCATGTTATTTACCTGAAGTCCCTCTTTTCCCAACACCCACTGCCCTGACCCTGGCAGATGGGCCACATCCCGGGCCCTAATCTTACTTGATCTTTCCCCATACAACATTGACTAATGGTCTACACCATATTCTATCATAGAACATCTTCCTCTAGGCAACATTGACTAATTATCATAGAATATTGGCTTTCCAGTGTTTTAGATATTACTGCCTACTACCAGAGCTTTGTATCTCTAAAGTTATTCATACTTAGATATTGACAAATTATAAGTTGCTTCCACCTTTCCCATTTGAGGGACGCGCTCCCTTTCTTATTGTTAATATGAGTTAATCAAGTATACCTAAACCAATGTTGCTCTAAAATTAAGAGAGGCTCTGGTAGCAAGTACCATCATCAAAAAATCTTTATAGATATCAGTGTTTTTGTCCTCCAGTCATGACAGTGAGAGAGAATCAATTTATAAAAATGATCCAAGAACATTTGATACATACAAAAATAAGGAGTAAAGAAAGAAAGAGTCAAACTGCGACTTCCATTGCCACTTTCTTGGCATACCACAGCAAGGTGACTGTTTTCATACCCACTCATGTAATTCAGAGGTAGCCTTGAGATAGGTACTCCCTTTGCTAAATAGAAAGGGGTACAATAGGCCATAGTATACCATGGTTCCATCTTTGTATTTTTTTCCACTTCTTTTACATTCTTACCAGTGTTGTTTTTCTGAGATTTCTGTGTGATACTACAAGAAGTAGATTCTTCAGTGGTTTTCAGCTATAATACAATCTACTAAAACCAGATGATCTCCTGCTTTTTACTGTCTCTTCCTAAAGTACTCTATTGTCATTACCTAATAATAGTGTTGCCTATGGATATAATGCTTTGAACTTGGTGTTCATCGAACAAGGAGGTTTATTGTCTCTTAGTGGCCTGTTGAATTCTACAGTGAGGTATACTAAGGGGAAAATTAGAAGTTGCTTGAAATCATAATTTTAATTAGACTTTTGTTCTAAATGCTCTGAACTATTTTTCTAACTCAACTTTAAGCTTTTAATCAAGTCATTCTTAAGATTTCTGTTTGAGGGGCATCTGGCTGGCTCAGTCAGTGCGGTGTGCGACTCTTGATCTCAGGGTTGTGAGCATGAGCCCCATGTTGGGTGTGGAGATTACTTAAAAACAAAACCTTTAAGAAAATTTCTGTTTGAGTGAAATAATAGCATCGTACAGCATAGAACTGAATGGAAGCTTAGATCTTTAGCCCTACCCTTTTATAAGCTCAGAGAGGAGAAGGGATTTACCCAAAATGCCAGAACCAAGTAGTAGCAGATATCCAAACCCAGATATCCTAACTCCTAGACAAATGATCTTTGATCCACATGTAGGGTACATACATCTGAACATAACCAACTTCAGACAAAATGGTTACATTAGTGAAATTTATTTTTTGAACCTCATCCCCTATGTCCTGAGATTTTCCTTTCCCCTTGAGAAAACTTAAATTTTTTTCATTCCCTATTCTCCTTCCCAACTCCCATCAGAGTTTACTTGTTCTGGGTCTTAAATTCAGAAACTTCTCTTCTGTGTTTTGGGTGGCATCTAACTACTTTAATTATGTCACATGATAGCTAGTGTCATATGGCTTCATGCTAAGCTTTTCAAGTGTGGGCTCCTGTTAGTATAAGGCCAAGTTCATGGGATAAATGAAGCCATGGATTAAATATTATGATTGATCTTTACCAACCGTCAAGTTATCTAAAGAAACTGGTTGTGAAAAAGAGTGATGAAATCTTTGCCCTTTCGGATCCACTCTCCATCCCCCTCTACCCAGTTCTGTGCTCCTGGAGGCTGAGCTCTTTGGACAAAGCTCCCTTGTCTTCCGGCCTCCAGTTGTGTATGAAGAATGAGGAGCATCAACAGGTCAGAGGGTGGGAAGAGCAGGAGGTTGGGATATTGATTCCCACAGGATCTACAGGCTGGCCACATCCCTCTGTTGAAGGCCACAGCGACCCTCAGACATCCCACTCCACACAGCTGGGTCCCCATAGCCACTCCCTCCCCTTGCTCCTGCAGGCCCAGACATGGCAACAGCTTCTCAATAGTACTACTTCCAGAGTAATGCACTCTCCCTTCCTGATCCCCTAACCCCTGCTGGTGCTTTTGTAAGTAGTCCCTCCATCAAACCCTCTTCAGGTACCCTGTTTGAGTATGCCCTCTGTTTCCAGGAAAGGCTCTACCTGATAGACAGGATGTTAAATACTTTGACTAAGGTATTTAAATATTTTTATATTATCACAAGCATGGATATATTAAAGAGAAAAATGCAAAATATAAATTTATTGTTTTCTGCTAAAGTGCATCTCCATGGAAAATTTGGGGGCATACTAGCAAATGTAATTCTCTCTCTTCAGGGAAAATTTATGATAACCAGAACTCAATTAGAACTTTTGCATTACCACTTCTTTTCTGGTCTTTGGCTCATAGTGAAAAAGGAAAAGGAAAGGAGAAAAATGAAAAGAATTTCATGGCAAGAATTCACCTTACAAAAATGTTTTCAAATTATGCCCTGGGCTCAGAGCACTTACTTTTCTTAAAAAAAAAAAAAAATCTGGTATTCACATTCAAATTTTTTTCCTTTTTACATTTCTACTCACAAATATAATTTTACAAAAATGCATAAATGTGATCATATCATACACATTTGGAGTTTGGGTACAGTCTTTTTTAATTCTCTTCCTGTTCAGCTTGGCTTCCCTCTCCCCTTCTTGCCTCCCTCTCTGGCATATATCCCCCTTCCAAACAATCCATGACAGCAATTTCATCTCTATTCATACATATTTTCTCCAAGCTCATATTTTGTACACACACACACACACACACACACACACCCCTCTGTACATATACAGTTAAGGGGTTATTTTGGTCTTGTTTTAGAAAGATAGGTTTATACTATACATGCTTTTTTGCACCTTACTTTTCTCAATAAGAAATACCATTTAGAGGGACTCCTGGGTGCCTTCAGCTCAGGTCATGATCCCAGGGTCCTGGGATCGAGTCCCGCATCAAGCTCCCTGCTCAGCGGGGAGCCTGCTTCCCCCTCTGCGTCTGCCTGCTGCACTCCCCCTGCTTGTGCTTGCTCTCTCTCTCTGACAAATAAATAAATAAAATCTTAAGAAAAAAAGAAATACCATTTAGAAATTTCCAAGTAAACTGGTATACCATAATTTAATTAACTATTCCCTATTGATAGGCATTTACTTTGTTAATCATCTTCGGCCACTACAAGCAGTGTGTGTGTGTGTGTGTGTGTGTGTGTGTGTGTTCATAATTGTTGTTTTTAATTTCTAAGACTTGGATACCCTGAAAAGGAATAACTGGGTCAAGTGGTCTGTAGATTTTTAGTTTTAATAGGTGTTGCCAGGCTGTCATGCAAAAAGCTGTAGCAGGTCAGATATTATCCAGCAGTGAAGGAGAGTACGCTTTGCCCTACATCAACTAGCAGTAAGTTACAGATCCTTTTACATTTTGTACCTGTTTCTTGGACAATGTCTTACTGTTACCTTAATTTGTATTTCCCTTTGCTAAGAGCATCTTTTCACGTGTTGTTGACCATCTGGATTTCATTTTGGCCTGTTTTTTTCTATTGGCAGAGAAATTATATGTATGAAATAGAAATGTAGGAAGCTTATTAAGACCATTTATTTTTGGGGGGCACCTGGGTGGCTCAGTCGTTAAGCGTCTGCCTTCGGCTCAGGTCGTGATCCCAGCGTCCTGGGATCGAGTTTCACCTCGGGCTCCCTATTCAGCAGAGAGTCTGCTTCTCCCTCTCCCTCTGCCTCTGCCTGTCACTCTGCCTACTTGTGCTCTCTCTCTCTCAAATAAATAAAATCTTAAAAAAAAAAAAGACCATTTTTTAAAATTACTTATTTATGTATTTTAGAGAGAGTGAGAGAGTGCGAGCATGGGGAGGAACAGAGGGGAAGGGAGAAGGGAAAAGAATCTCAAGCAGACTCCGCACTGAGGGTGGAGCCTGACTCAGGACTCGATCCCACACCCTGAGATCATGACCGGAGCAGAAACCAAGAGTCCGATGCCTAAATGACTGAGCCACCCAGGTGCCCCCTGATCTAGATTTTTAGGTGTTTTTCAGTTGTTCGACAAAAATGTGTTCTCCTTCAAGAACTTGATTGAAAAATATTTTCAAGAGTGAGTTTTGAAATAATTGCCTCTTTAAATCTTTTGCCCATTTTTACCTTGAGTTAAAAAGTTCTTTTTTATTAAATATATAATGTCTGCCTGCTGTTGCTTAAGTTTTTCCAAGTATATTGTTTGTCGATTAAAGTTATGAATACTTTAATAATTTTATAAAGTCAAATGTACCTGGGCCCAGTTTTGGTTACAAAAGTCTAACTTATTCCACCTGCTATGTGTAGTTTCCTAGATTTTCTAACAGGATGTTTATTATTTCATTTTTAACATTTAAGTGTTTAATCCATCTAAAATTTATTTGATGTATAAGGTCCAATTTTGTTTTCTTCCAGATGCCCAAGTTAGTTATGCCTGCCCTATGCATTAAATAGTCCATCGTGGGGTTCCTGGGTGGCTCTGTCGTTAAGCGTCTGCCTTCGGCTCAGGTCATGATCCCAGGGTTCTGGGATCGAGCCTCACATCTGCTCCCTCTACTTGTGCTCTCTCTCTCTCTCTGTGTCAAGTAAATAAATAAAATCTTATAAAAATAAATGAAATGAAAAATAAATAGTCCATCTTTATCCCACACTTCTCCCTTCTCTTACAATTCTCCCTTCTCTCCCACAATTCCCTGTCTCCCCCAAAATTCTCTAGTTGTTAACACAATTCTCTGGTTTCTCCCACAATTCCTTATTTCTCCCCTAATTCTCTGATTTATTCCACAATTCCTTGTCTCTCCTACAATTTTCATTCTCACTCACAATTCCTTGTCTCTCACACAATTCTGTCTCTCCATCTCTCTTAGAACTTTCTGTCTTTGCCATAATTTTCAATTGTCCCCCACACTTCCCTGGTTTCTCTTACAATTCCTTATGTCTCCCACAATTTCCCATTCTATACCACAGTTACCTCTCTCCCACAATTCCTTATGTTTTCCCCAAATCTCCATTATCTCCCATAATTCTCCATTTTCTCCCCCAATTCCTTGTCTTTCCCACAATTCTCTGGTTTCTTCCATAATTCCTTATTTGTCCCCCAGGTCTCAGATTTCTTCCACAATTTCTTGTCTCTCCTACAATTCTTCTCACACACAACTCCTTAGCTCTCACACAATTCTGTCTCTCTGTCTTTCTTAAAACTTTTTGTTACCACCACAATTTCCAATGTCTCCCACATTTCTCTGGTTTCTTCCACAATTTCTCATTCTCTCTTATAATTTCCTGTCCCTCCCACAATTCCTTATGTCTCCCACAATTCTATTTCTCCACAGTTCTCCCACAATTTTCCATTCTATCCCACAAGTCCCCGTATTTCCCATAATTCTCCATTCTCTTCCTCAATTTTCTAGTTTATTCCACAATTTTTTGTCTTTTCCACAATTCCTACTGTTTCCCACAATTCCCATTTTCATTCATGACTTCTTTTCTCTGGCACAATTCTGTCTGTCTCTCTCACAACTTTCTGTCATTGCTAAAATTTTCAACTGTCTTCCACACTTCCTTGCCTTTTTCCACAATCCTTTGTCTCTCCCACAATTCCTTGCCTTTTAACAATTCTTTGTCTCTCCCACAAGTCTCTGGTTTCTCCCATAATTCCTTCTCTTTCCTCGATTCTCCAATTTCTTCCATAATTATTTTTGTCTTCTACAATTGTCCATTACGTTCATATAGCTCCTTCTCTCTTACATAATTGGCTCTCTGTCTCTTAAAACTGTCATTGCCACAATTCCCCCCCTTTCTACAATTCTGTCTTTTACAATTCCCCATTCTCTTCCACAACTCATTGTCTCTCCACCAATTCAATTGTCTCCCACTTCTGTGGTTTCTCCCACAATTTCTATGTCTCCTACAGTTCTTCATTCTCTCTCACAATTCTCCATTCTTCCCCCAATTCCCCTTCCCTCCCTCAATTTCTTATGTTTCTCACATTCTTTACCTCTCCACCGTTCTCTCATAATTCCTTATATTTCCCACAACTCTTTGTCTCTCTCACAATTCTTTTTTGCCCACAGTTCCCCATTCTCTCCCATGTATCTCAGTTTCCTCCATGAATTTTTTATTTCAACCACAGTTCTTTATTGTTCCCACAATTCATTAGGTCTTCCACAATTCTTTGTTTCTCCACAATTCTCCCACAATAACTTATGTCTCCCAAAATTCTTTGTATTTCCCACAATTCCCCATTCTCTCTGACAATTCCCTTGTCTCTCCCACATTTCTCCATTTTCTCCCATGAATCTCTGGTTTCTCCCACAATTCTTCCCCTCTCCACAATTCTCACACAGTTCCTTATTTCTCCCACAATTCTCCATTCTGTCCCACAATTCCCCATTCTCTCATAGTTCCCTGTGGCTCCCACATTTCTCCATTTTCTCCCACAGTTTTGTCTCTCCTACAATTCTTTCACAGTTCCCGGTTCATTCCCACAATTTCCCATTCTCTCCTGCAATTCTCCATTTGCTCCCATAAATCCCTATCTCTCCCACATTTCTCCATTTGATCCCATGATTCTCTAGTTTTTCTCACAATTTTTTGTCTCTTCCAAATTCCCTATATCTCCCACAGTTTTTGTTGCTTTCACAATTTTGCCACAATTCCTTGTCTCTCCTCAATTTTATGTCCTCTCCCACAATTCCCTGTCTCTTCCATAATTCTCTGTTCTCAAAATTCTTTCTCACATAATTTTTGTTTCTCTTACAATTCTCACTTCTCTCTCATAATTCTCTTCTCTCCCTCACAATTATTTGTCATTACTAAATTCTTATATATGTTGAAAGCTTTTTCTGGACTCCATGTTTTCCCATTGAACTATTTGTTTATTCTTACCTGTTACTATATTGATCAGGCCTTATAATATGTTTTTTCATTTGAAAATATTGCTCCTGCTGTTCTAATACTTCAAAAGAAAAAAATGCCTGACTCCTCTCAGACCTTTATTTTTTCACCCGATAAAAAAAGAATATTTTATTAAGATTTTTTTAAATATACAAAAATTTGGGGCGCCTGGGTGGCTCAGTCGGTTAAGCATCTGCCTTTGACTCAGGTCATGATCCCAGGGTTCTGGGATGGAGTCCCTCATGAGGCTCCCTGCTCAGTGAGGAAGCCTGCTCCTCCCTTTCCCTCTGCCTGCCAGTCCCCCTGCTAGTGCACTCTCTCTCTTTCTCTCTCAAATGAATAAATAAAATCTTTAAAAATAAATAAATAAATAATACAAAAATTCACCTATTGGCATTCTAACTAGAATTAATTGGATTAATATATTAATTTGGAGAGAATCAAGTTTTTTATATTGTCTCCTTCTCCAAGATTAGAAATGTCTTTCCATTTGGTAAGATTTTGTTTTATAACCTTCAATTTGAGTTTATAAGTCTTTTCTTGCCAGTTCTGAACCTTTCTTATTAACTTCTTTTATGAATCTCATGTGGTTTTTTTTCCCCCAATATTATGAATTGAATAGATGTTTTCAATTTCCTTTTCTAGGCATTTATTGCTAGAAAAGAGAAAAACTATTGATTTTAAAAATATATATCTTCTTATTTCCACATGAGTGATTTGAAGGAGTGAATTATGTACAGAGATGTGAAAATAGCACTCCAAATAGGAGGAACAGTAAGAACACAAACTCTGAGACCCGGACATGCTTAATGAGTCGGTACAGAGTAAAACAATCACTACAGTTGGAGGCAGTGGACAATAGGAAGAGTGGTAGAAGACGGAGTCAGAGAAATAGCCTTGGGCAAGATTACATAGTACCTTATAGACTTTATCAATTATCATTGCTTTATAACAAATGACCTCAAAATTAGCAACTTAAAGCAAAAATAAACATTTATTATCTTACAATCTCTGTGAGTCAGGGATTTGTCAGTCATTTAGCCAGGAGGTCCTAACTCCTGGCCTCTTTTGAGGTTGCAGTCAAGCTGTTCATCAGGGTTACAGTCATCTGAAGGCTTGACTGGGGCTGGAAGATCCACTTCTAGGATGGTTACTCACAAGAACCCTGCTGCAGACATTTTTTTATTTCAATCAATTCAATTCCTACTTAATACCTGAAGTAAAACCCTGAAGTGTGTGCATAGTCACTTTTCTCTGATTATATTTCCCTGTCTTTTTATTTTATTTTATTTATTTGAGAGAGAGAGAGAGAGACAGAGAGAGCGTATGAGAGGGGGGAGGGGCAGAGGGAGAAGCAGGCTCCCTGCCGAGCAGGGAGCCCGATGCGGGACTCGATCCCAGGACTCCAGGATCATGACCTGAGCCGAAGGCAGTCGCTTAACCAACTGAGCCACCCAGGGACCCTGATTATATTTCCCTGTCTTGTATGCTAATTTTGAAAGATGTGTTTTGAATATGAACCCATCTAAATGTCAGAGCCTGGCTGCAAACGTCACAACCTGTGTACATTTCTAAAGCCTATAAGTGTTCTCTTTTGGAAACACAATAGCATTTATGAGATCAAAAGGACATAAGGAAGGAAGCATGAATATTTTAAAGCAGGAAATATGGAGAGCCTCTAGATTTTGACACTCTCTTTGATGAAATACTGTGTGTAGCTCCTACTCTATTACAGACATAATAAAAGGCAATATCTCTCATCATGGAGACTCTATTACATCTACCTATTTATAAAAGGGGAGGCCTCATGTAAATGAAATGGGAGCAGACTTAGCTGAAGAGAATTATTCCATCCTCCAAAAGCTTAGTCTCTCCTTTCAGAATTATGTTACAAGTTTATTCTCAGGCTGTGACCCTATAATTTGCATAAGTTGTTGTTCCATATTTTTCTTTTAGTTTTATTAAGTTTATTCTTATGATTAGAAGTGGAATTGCTCTCAGTAGCCAACTCTCTATGAACCTTCTCCTGGTCAAATCTGCCGGACCTGGTAATAATAAAGAGCTCCTGGTCCAGGAAGTAAAGGCAAAAGCCAGGAACTACATGAATAGTGAATCAGTCAAAAGTCAGAAGGAAGGTAATGTCTCTGATGAAAATTTTAAAAATTCAAGAAGATATCCAGGATCCATCCAGCAGAACAGATCCCAAAAAATAATTGTCAGTGCAATGAGAAGGATATCTATAACTTTCCAATTGACTACAATTCTGTTTTTGAGAAGAGTAGTCCATTAGGATTGGGCAAAGCCTGGATACTATATCTCTTATCATCTGATTTCTTCTCTCTGCAATTCCATCTTCCTCAGCATGACCTTCTGATAAATAAGATGGTTTCTAGGTGTATAATGAAGGGGGTACCTTGTAGAAAAGACTCTGTGGTTCAAATCACTAGGAAAGTCTACACCCCTATATAAACTAGTAAAATTTTCATTCTGGTTCACAAACTCAACTCCTGTAAATTTTATTTTATGGTTTGCTGGGTCCCGATTGCTTCCTAGAGCAGGTGAAAATAAAGTGGCAAGCTGTTGTTTCTTTTCTCTCGTTTTATATTCAAAAGGAAAATCAATACGATCTTGTTAAAAGCACTTAAAACTTTTTTAAAATCTTGAGAGTATGGATGGAGAAGTCTGAAATAGGGGAAAATATAAATTGTAGGACACTGCTAATGAAACAAAATTTGTTTCATACATACGTACAATAACCTAAACTGCAAACAGCCTTTTATAAATATAAGACATGTTGAATTTATTTAATAGATGATTCATGTTTAATTAGCAAAATCCATTTGATTGTGAGCAATCACACTAATACCAAGGAGTTCTTAGCCCCTGGTAAATCCCCTAATATTGAAGGGACGGTTTTATGTACATCCGTGTGCTGTAGGTAGTACTCTCTCTTCTGCAAGTGAAAAATACTCAAACTAAACTTGTTCCAGAAGAAAGAGGAAGTTAGGATAAAGATTTCTCACAGAATCCCAAGTCTTAAGTATGATTGGCTGAGCCTTCAAAACCACTAGACTAAGAGACACAGTTGATGAACTCTATCATACTTCTCTCTGCTCACTGGCTTTATTCTCCCTTGGTGCAAATTGACTTTTTCCAGGTGATGGAAAACATGACTAACAAATACTTAAGAACTTTCAATCTCACTTTTTAAAGTATCTGATGATAGATTGGCCATCTTTCTCCTTTTTCATTCTAAAGTCTTGGGCTCAGACTCTGATTGGCTTGACTTGGGTCAGGTGATCATCTATTGACCAATGAAATGTAGTCAGGGTGAGCTCCTCTTGCACCAGCGTTGGGTCTCCTATGATAACTAAGTGGATGGAAAGGCAGTTTCCTGAAGAAAAGTGCTAGGGAGATAATCCCAATTAAGTCTGCTACCCTGAGTATAGGTATTTTCTTGGGATAGATCCAGAAATTCCATCAAATTCTCAAGGGATTATGACCTCAAAATATTTATGAACTACTGCCTTAGTGCAACTTAAGTCCTTTAACATTCTCCCAAACTAGGGCAGATAAACATACACTCCCATCAGTGTTTCTGTATTACATTATTACTTAAAACTTTTTTAACCATGAGATACTATGGACTCTGAGAAACAAACTGAGGGCTCTAGAGGGGAGGGGGTGGGAGGATGGGTTAACCTGGTGATGGGTATTAAAGAGGGCACGTACTGAATGGAGCACTGGGTGTTATATGCAAACAATGAATCATGGAACACTACATCAAAAACTAATGATGTAATGTATGGTGATTAACATAACACAATAAAATTAAATTTAAAAAACTTTTTTAAGGATTGTACAAAGTAAATACAATAATATTCCTACAAATTCTAAATTATTGGAATCAAACTAACAACTTTATCATGCCAAAAAGACAGGTTCCACAGTCAATCTCCTGGCAATGTTTGGTTGTTTTTCAAGTTATATGTTATTGCTCAGTTTACTGTTACTGGGAGGCACCAATCATGTCTTTGGTTAGAAAAAAATCATTGTATATGTGATCTCTGATTGTCTGGCAATGATAGTTTCAAGATTTATACTAGAAAGAAATGGAGAATGAACTATTTAAGACTGAGAACCAGGGCACCTGGATGGCTCAGTTGGTTAAGCGACTGCCTTCGGCTCGGGTCATGATCCCAGGGTCCTGGGATCGAGTCCCACATCGGGCTCCTGGCTCAGCAGGGAGCCTGCTTCTCCCTCTGACCCTCTCCCCTCTCATGCTGTTTCTCTCCTGCTCACTCTCAAATAAATAAATAAATAAATAAATAAATAAATAAATAAATAAAAAAGACTGAGAACCAGAGCTCAGGCAGAGAAGTCCCTGCCTCTGTCCTTGGTTATTTTAATATATTTTATAGCTAAGGATTTCCCCCAATACCTAAGCTTCTTTGCAAGGCAATAACTTCTGGAAACTGCATTAACTTTCATGATCTCTTTATTCGACTTTTATTATACAATCCACAATAAAGTATGTCTTATTGATAAACATGGCATAAAGACTTGGTAAAATAACTAGGCATTTTTTTGTATCAAGCTAAAATTATGTCCAAAGAATATTCAAGTTAGGGTATATCATGTTGTACATGGTTACACCAACTGTGAAGCATTATCTTATAATCCAGCTGTATAAGCCTAATTTGATGTCCTCAAAAACAGAGACAAAATTCTGAGATTTTCAAGCAGATAGCTGAGGGATCAGTAGATATGGAAGAAACACCACCTTTTCCACCAAATATTCAAGTCAATTCACTGAAAGATTATTTACTTGTGACTGGTAATACCTATAATATTGTAACTAAAGTCAATGGAAAAAATAAGAATGTAGTTACAGACTATTTTTGACAGATGTGTTTCATCAAATAGGCAACATGGAGTAGGAAAAAGTGATCTGAAGTGAACTGGATTTTAGACCAGGCTTTACCTCCATTCTAGTTTTGTGACCTGAGTGTATGATTTAACCTCTTTGGTCATCAACTGTCAAATGAGAGTTGTGAGGTCCAACCAAGCCATCTTCCAGCTGTAGCATCCTAAAATCTATCACTTGGGTTAGATTTGGTAGCAAATAGCAAAGACCCAAAATAACTGTGTCTTAAATAGGTACAAATTTATTTTTCTCTCACAAAAAAAACCTTGTGGCAGGGGAGAGGATGCTAAAGAAGTAAGCAATCCAGGGCTGGTATAGCAGCCCTGCTTCACAAAGTCCTCAAGAACCCAAGGTCCTTACAACCCTAAGGTGTGGCCCTCATCTTTGTGGTCTAAAATAGTAGCTGGAGCTCCAGTCATCATACCTTGGACAGCAAGATGGAAAAAGGGAAAATAAGATTAGAAACAAAGAGCACACATCAGCCGTCTTTTAAGGAAGATTCTTGGAAACTGCCATACATCATTTCTGCTAATATCCCATTGGCCACACTGAGTTTCAAGGGAAACTGGGAAATGTAGTCTTCATTTGTAGTCTTCATGTTCCCAACTAAAGATGAAAAGAATGGTTAGTGGGGAGCACCTTGCAGGGTCAGCCAAGGTGACATTAAAAAATCAATACTTCTAATAGGGTACCAGGACATCTCATTCAATATTTAGCAGTAGAGTTTTCTATATCCATAAGGAGTTAAGCCCATTTCTATTTCAACTTACTTCAACAAATATTTCATTGTTTCCTTTTGCTAGTCACTGTGCCAAGCAAACCCTAGGGACACAAAAATAAATAAGACAGGCTTAGTCCTTTTTCTCATGGAGCTTATATTAGAATAGGGACTATCAGAACTAAGTAATAATAAGTGTGATAATTGTTACATAAGAGAAAGAATGGAGTGCTCTTATATTTGTGACAATTTATCCACCAATTCCTCTAGACTCTCTGGACAAGGGAAGAATATGATATCTATTACCCATATTTGTCACAAAAACCAAAAGGAAGTTTTCCAAGACACCAGTTCCTGTCTTCTTCCCTGCTCTTTCTAGCAATGCTGCTAAGTGGTCTGAGTTCACTGATTTTCCATGGTACTCTGATAAATTCCTGGCCAGTTTTTACCCTGAGGGTCCAGAATGTTAAAATCTATGTGCACCTTAACATCTAAGAGTAGAGCAATAATAGTGCCGGAGATATTTAAGAATGAGTTTCCTTGAGTTTCTACTTATGGAAGGAAGAAGCCTTGGGAAAGATTGCATCAAGAACTTTACAACTGATTGGACGTACTTGGGGAAATTATATTGAGAATCCTTCTTTGTTAAATACTATCCAATCAGGATTTGTTGTTTATGTTTTTGCTTTATTTTAATATAATTTTCTTGAAAACTCATCGAATGTATATGCCATTAATCATTCACTACAAAGCAAGCTGTCTGATACCTATAGTATTCATGTAGTCTTGCACATGTATACATAACTGTGCATGAACATTATAGAGAGGGTTGCTCAAAACCTATAATGTATTCAGAGAATAGAGAATGAGCCTTTCAAAAATAAAATAGTAGTTTTTACAGAGTTGTATGTATAGGAATGTGTTAAACACTTATGCATGGGAGTATAATTTTTTAAATAATGAGAGAAGTTCATTACACTTTCTTCATATCACTTTCCTTCAGACAGGCTACTGACTTCCCTTTGGACAAATTTTTCTTTCTTTCCCAGTAAGTTGTCAAGGGTCACAAGGATCTAGAAAGCATTTCACTACTGTCCTGGGTTGAATAGCATCCCCCCAAAATACATGTCCACCTGGATCCTCAGAATGTGACTTTACTTGGAATTAGGGTCTTCACAGATGTAATTAAGATGAAATCATACTGGATTAAGAGGCCCCTAAACCAGTAACTGGTGTCCTTATAAGAAGGCCAAGCGAGGACACAGAGACACACAGAGGAGCATGCCATGTTAAGACAGAGGCATATATTGGAGGGATGCATCTACAAACCAAGGAATGCCAAGGATTGCTGGCAAGTAGCAAAAACTAGGGGAGAAGCATGAAGCAGATTCTCCCTCAGAACCTCCGGAAGGAACCAACTCTGGCGACAACTGATTTTGAACTTCTAGCCAACAGAACTATAAGAGAATAAATTTCTGTTGTCTGCATATGACAGCAGAAACTGTTTTAAACATCCTGCAGCCGTGATGGGACAAGCCTGAGGACCAAACCAATTCTCTGAGAACGGCAGAGAAGAAATAGGAAAAGAGCCCCGGCTTTTAATAATATTATCAAGCCTCTGAATTAATTAACCTTGCAACCATTCTAACCTCAGTTTTCTTGTTAAATAAGATAACAATTTCCTTATTCCTTAAGCTTCTTTCAGTTGGGTCTTCAGCTCTTTGCAGTCAAAAACATCCTAACTGATAAGCCACTTCTGGTGTAAATACAAAAGGGCAATATTTTAGCTTCATTTCATGTTAACTAGACTTTTGTGCATTACTCTAAAAGCTTAGCCACTGGGATAAAAAGATGAGTAGAATCAAAACTTTGTATATGAAGGGGAAATTTCTTATACAAAATAATTTGAAGAGAGGAAAGGCTATCTTCAGTTAAATGTTTTTGTACAGATAACAATGACATCAATGGTCTTGAATTATTTAATACTTTGTTCCACAGTGTCATTTATGAGCAATGTCTTTTGCAGTTCAAGATTAGAAGCATCTTAACTTTGCATTTAATTTACCTTAGTCACATAGTTTTCAATTTATTTTTCCATGTTGGCTATGCTTCAATTTCTCTTTTCAATTTATTAAAACTCTTCTTTGTTGAACCTGAGCAAACTACAGCAGAATACATGCAAAATGCCTAAGTAGAGAATACGGAAAAGTAAACAATCACCCCCAAATAAATAATCCACAATCTAAAGCATTGGTTTTGCTATACGAAAAGTTAATAAAGCAAGTAAAAAGAGATGAAGATGACCAACAGCCAATGACAATAAAACTTGTGAATAGTTCTATGAGATGAAAAAATATATTTAAAAGTATTTCTTTCTGAGGTGAAGGTGATATGACATTAATGGGCTTGGTGAATGAGTTTAGATGCTGAGTAGGAGCTTGAAATAGTACCAGGGAAAACCACAGTTCAGCAGCAAGGGCTGGAAAACTAGAAAGAATAAGTAAAATGGAGCCAAGGAAGAAGATGAGATCATAAAAAGCAGTCTATTTGAGGTTCAGCTCTAAGATCTGTATAATCAAAGTGAAAACTTTTCCATTTCAGGGACTGGAATTATGTTGAAATAGATTTTGATAAACTCATCATTCAAACTTTATGAGTACGACTCCATAATTGCTACCTATCCATTATATAGAATGTACCCACAGAATTCTGTTGGCTAAATTAGTCGTGACTCATTGGTATTTTTTTAGAACATTTAGATATATTGGTTGCATGAACATTTCAGGCAGTGTTGTCCAGATGTACCTCAATCAGAACACTTCAGTAGTTTCTGCCATTTCTAATCAGCATTAAAACATGACAAACCACTTAAAACATTTCATAAGATAGGTTTTAGTGAATTTTGTTTCATTAATCTCAAAGGAATTTAGCAATAGCCTAAGACAATTGTTAGTGCTGTTTTTGATGTTAATAATACTCCCCTTCAAGAGAAATAAATAGTGACTTGGCTATTTATTTATTCACTCAACATTTATCATCATAGCTCCATGCAAAGCCCTGTAGTATGCCAAGTGGGGAATATTTAGATGAATCAGACAGGGATTCTGCTCATTCTGGTATCACAGTTAATTTGACAATATAAAACACAAACACAAACGAATATAACAGGAGATAGGAAGTAGTAAATGTTAAAGGAGATGTGGACATAAAATTCAAGAACAGTGAGAGAATATTGCCATCGGAGAGGTACAGGAAAGGCTTTGTGGAGAAAGTGCATCAATGCTGAATTCATTTCTTCTTTAGAGAAAAATTTACTGGATGGGGCGCCTGGGTGGCTCAGTCGTTAAGCGTCTGCCTTCGGCTCAGGTCATGATCCCAGGGTCCTGGGATCGAGTCCCACATCGGGCTCCCTGCTCAGCGGGAAGCCTGCTTCTCTCTCTCCCACTCCCCCTGCCTGTGTTTCCTCTCTCGCTGTGTCTCTCTCTGTCAAATAAATAAATAAAATCTTAAAAAAAAAAAGAAAGAAAGAAAAATTTACTGGAAAGGTCCCAGCCCTCACAGAAAGTACAATCCAATGGGGAAGACGACCGACAAGAAGATAGTGATTTGAGAGTGGAGTGTTCCGGGGAAAGGGAAAGAGTTTAGTGAAATCAAGAAATAGAAATAAGGGGGTGCCGGGTGACTCAGTCGGTTAAGCATCCAACCCTTGATTTCGGCTCAGGTTGTTATCTCTGGGTTGTGATCTCAGGGTCGTGAGATGGAGCCCCACATCGGGCTCCATGCTGATCATGGAGCCTACTTAAGATTCTCTCTCTCCCTCTGCCCCCCCCCCACTTGTGCACACACTTGTGCTCGCTCTCTCAAAAAAAAAGAAGAAAGAAAAAGAAATAGGGCCAGTGTGGGCAGAGTGTAATAAGGAAAGGGGAGAGTGATAAGAGATGAAGTCAAAGGGTTAGGTGGGGTTCAAAACATGTAAGACCATGTAGGCTATAGGAAGGAGTTTGAATTTTACTCTAAGTGCTTTGGGAAGCCACTCAAGAGTTGAGCAGGAAGGTAACATGATCTGGTTTGCATTTTTTTTTTTAAGATTTTATTTATTTATTTATTTGAGAGAGAGAGAGAGAGAGAGAAACAGCATGAGAGGGGATAGGGTCAGAGGGAGAAGCAGGCTCCCTGCTGAGCCAGGAGCCCGATGTGGGACTCGATCCCAGGACTCCGGGATCATGACCTGAGCCGAAGGCAGTCGCTTAACCAACTGAGCCACCCAGGCGCCCTGGTTTGCATTTTTAAAAGATCCCTGTGGTTGCAGGCTGGAGAAGGGATTGTAGGGAACTAAGAGTGGGAGCAGGAACAACTCTGAGTAAACAAATGAAAAAGTCCAGGTGAGAGATCATGGTGACTTAAATTCCATTGGCAACCAGAGAGTGAAGTGGCTAGATTCAAGATCTGTTCTGAAGATAGAGCCCAAAGACTTCCTGCTGGAGCCCTGTGAAGCGTAAAGGAAGTAGAAGAATTAAAGGTGACTCTTAGGATTTCGGCTTATAAATGGTGATGACATTTACTGAAGTCGAGAAGGCCTGCAGCGTGACTAGAGTGGAGGGAAGAGGTAAACAAAAATCCTAATTTAAGAGGCTACTTTGAGATACCTTTTGGACATCCACATAGAGATAAGTAGGCAGTTACACATACAAATCTGGAGATCACTGGAGACAAAAGGGCTGAGGATATAAATTTGTGAATCATTAGCATATAGATGGTCTTTAAAGCCATGGACCTGGATAAGATCAGCAGGGAGAAAGTGTTGATAGACTAGGACAGAGACCTAGGACCAAGCCCTGGGGCACTTGAGAGAAGGATAACATTCTGATAGAGATCAGAAAGGCATTTAATAGGAAGGAACAAAGTGAACAAAAGCTCAGGGATAGCAAAGTGCTGAGCAGAAGTTGGGGAACATGGCTAATCCATTTAGGGAGAGTCTATAATAGATACCAAGTCCTAGATTTGGTCTGGACTTTAATGGGAAATCGTGTAAGGTTTTAAATCAGTGGAGTGATTCTGCCCCTGATAAAGTCAGAGTAACTTCTTTGTGACCACCCTCCTCTAGATAACAACTAGAAACCCTTGACAAGATTGTTTTTTAAATCCTGCCTGAAGACAACTGGAGAGCCAAACAAAAGCAGGCAGATACTGGAGGGGTCAACACTTGAAGAACAGCATCAGCTCTTTGTGAGTTTCCCATATTTATTTTACAGCCTCTTGCCTGAAGGCAAGTCCCAATCTTCACCTGGCAGGGCAGCTAAACCCTGTTTTCTTGGTTTGACAAACCCAAGGACAGAGTTTAGACTGAGGTGGGGGAGGAGATAGAAATCTGAATGGAGAGAGGCAAAAAGGGAGTACTTTTTTTTAAGTTTCATTTATTTAAGTAATCTCTACACCCAACATGGGGCTCAAATTCACCACCCTGAGATCAAAAGTCACACGCTCCTCCAACTGAGCCAGCTAGGGATCCCCAGGAAGGGAGTACTTCAGGTCTGTGTTGAGAAACTTTGCCTAAATCTCTGGCTGATCCTGGAAGTACACATATAGAGGGCAGACTCCAAGAAGTCCAGGTAAGGTTAAAAAAAAAAAAACACTGAGATTTTAGCTGCTGCCCACCAAGGGGGAGACAGTTTGGAATTTGAGCTCAGCCAAGTTAACCGCCTGCAAAAACAAACAAAAAGTTCCTCTGGAGGAACAGAACGGAATCCAGGATCTCTAAAACATGTCATTTACAATATCCAGCATACTATTCAAAATTATTAGACGTATGAAGAAATAGAAAAACATGACCCATACTCAAGAGAGAAAACAAGCAGTGGAGAAAATCAATGGAGATGACCCAGATGTTGAAATAAGCAGACATAAAGAAAATATGCTTGTAATGACTAAAGCTGAGGAATGAACTCATCCCTCTGTATCTTAGAAAAATAGAACTTAAATCAGTGTATGAGATTAATTTGAGGATGCAGAGGCCAGAGATGGGAGAACAGTAAGGAAGCTTTGATGAGTGAGCAGTTCTATGGATATAAAGATAGGAAAGATGGCAAAAAAAATTACTTTGAAAAATATCATCTGACTATGGGAAGAAGTGAGAGGAATCAAAGACAACACTAAGGTTTCAAGTATGGCTGACTGAAAGAATGATAGCACCGCCGGCAGAAATAGAAACATCAATAGAGGATATAAAGCTTGGATATTAGATGACAAATTCAACTTTTAAAGCATTGAGTTTGAAGTGTTAACAACATATCCAGATGGAGTATGCAACATAGAATTCCAAATTCAAGATAAAGCTGTGCAAAAGGTCAGAGTCAAGGCCAGGAAGGGTGATTTAGGGTCATTTAATATGGAAGTGATCATTGAAGTCCCTAAAAAGTTGGATTAAATTTTCAAGGAAGAATGCATATAGTTAAGAGATAAATAATATGTAGTATTTACCTATTGCTGCATAGCAAATCAAAAATACTTAAAACAATGACCATTTATTTAGCTCATAATTCTGTGGGTTAGCAATTTGAGTTGGGTTCAGCTGGACATTTATACTGATCTCTTGCAGGCTCACTCATGTATCCACCAGCAGATGCCAGGTCAGCTTTGCTGACAGTTGTTGGAATTAGGTTGAAATGGATATTGATAAAACTCACCATTCGAACTTTATGAGTATGACTCCATAATTGCTACCTATCCATTATGTAGGATGCACATCTTTCAGACCTCATCTGAGATGGTTCATCTCTGCTCCATATGCTCTCTCATCCTCTTGTAGTCTAACCTGGCCTTGCTCACATGAATTCCAAGAGAGCAAGCAGAAGTGTGCAAAACCTTTTAAGGTTCAGACTTGGAACCAGCAACACACTGCTTCCATCTCATTCTGCTGGCCAAAGCTAGTCATCAGGCTGTCCCAGATTCAAGTAGTAGGGAAGTAAACTCCACACTTTGACGGGAGAAACTGCAAAGTCACATCACAAAGGGGAATGGATACAGAAAGGGGAATAATTTACGGCCATTTTGCAATCTACCAAAGTAGCCAGAGGACTTTGAATTTGCACACCCATGTTCACAAAAGCATTATTCTCAATAGCCAAGAGGTGGAAGGAACCCTAAGTGTCCATCGACAGAAGAATGGGTAAACAAATCATGGTATATACATGCAGTGGAATATTATTCAGCCTTAAAAAGAAAGGAAATGTGCACGTGCTACACATGGGTGGACCTTGTGGACATTATGCTAAGTGAAATAAGCCAGTCACCAAAAAGATAAAAACTGTGTGATTCCACTTATATGAGGCATTTAAAATAGTGAAATTCATAGAAACAGAAAGTAGAATGGTGGTGGCCAGAGAGGTGAAGGGGAAATGGAAGTTGTTTAATGAGTACAGAGTTTCAGTTTTGCAAGATGAAAAAGTTCTGGAGATCAGTTGCACAATAGTGTAAATATACTTAACACTACTGATCTATACCCTTAAGTGGATAAGATGGTAAATTTTACATGATGTGTTTGTTGTCAAAGTTAAAAATAAAATATCTGTTAAAAGATAGAACTTTGGATATGACCCATATTTGGGGGAGAGGAGGGAAAAAGAACCAAAGGAAACAAATTTTGCCCAGTCTGGAACTAGTGGAAACCAATCTAGCAAGTGGGATTTGAAAATGGTTTTCTACTCTTCTGTCTTGAAGGACCCCTGTGAGATAAAGGATTCTGGAATTGAGCCTTTCCTCAGTAAAGGAAAGGGGAAAGCAATCTGCTCATCTGGGCCTCTTCTCTCTGGGATTCTAGAGTTCACGTGATTTCTTCAATCATCCAGGCTTATAATTTCATGGTGGAAATTCCAACCCCAGATCCACCTTCTTTTCTCATTCCTGCCAGCCCCATCTCCTAGTCCTGGACCTCAATTCTGGTCTATTGGCTTCACATCAAATTAATTATTCCCTGTTAACGATACAGTCGACCTCCAGTGCTTCCCAGAACCACAGCCCCATCTTGCTCCCAGGGAGCAGACATCTCTAGGAGAGTGATACACACCTTAGAATGGTTCTGAGGTTCTGCTGCACTCAGGGATTTGATTGTCCTGGGCTGTTGTTTTGCTGACACAGAAGGGACAACTCTTCTGCTATCCCAGATGGACATATTTGCTTGGTTCTGCCTCATTCCCTGCTTGCTCACTCACTACAGTCAGGATGTCTTGTGGTCAGACCTGAAGTCCTCCTTCACACTTGAAGCTGCTGCAGATGGTAAAGTCAGGGAAGTGGGCATCCATCCTAACAGCCAAATGGGAGACCAAAGTTTAGTAAAAATGTTAAAACCACCAAAATTCTATTCATAATCAAAATGTCATGATTGTCCCAAAAAAACATATTTACAGTTTGTGTGTTCAAATCAAGATCCAGACAAGGTCCACGCATCACATCTGGTTATTTCTTTTAATATAAAGCATTACTCCCTGCCCTCTTTTATTCCTTCCATTGACTTGTTGCAGAAACCTGACCAACTAAACCTAAAGACTGTATCACATTCTTTACATTAGCCCACTTTCTCTTTTGTTAAAGTTCATGATTTAATAGTGATACTTTACTTTTTAATTGAAGTATAGTTGACACGCAATGGTATACAACATGGTGACTCGACAACTCTATACACTATGTTGTGCTCACCGCAAGTGTAGCTCCCATCTGTTACCGTACAGGCCTGTTACAACACCACTGATTATATTCACTATGCTGTGCCTTTTATCCCTGTGACTTACTCATTCTGTAACTGAAAGCTTGTGCCTTCCACTCCCCTTCACCTATTTTGCCCATCCCCCTGCCTCCCTCCCCTCTGGCAACCACCAGTCCTCCATATTTATGGGTCTGTTTCTGCTTTTTTGTTTGTTTGACTTTGTTTTTTAGATTCCACATATAAGTGAAATCATTTGGTATTTGTCTTTATCTGTCTGTCTTATTTTACTTAACATAATATCCTTTAGGTTAATCCATGTTATTGCCAATAGCAAGATCTCATTCTTTATTATGGCTGAGTAATATTCCATTGTACATATATACCTCATCTTCTTTATCCATTCACCTATCAATGGACACTTAAGTTGCTGCCATCCTTGGCCATTGTAAATAATGCTGCAGTAAACATGGGGGTGGGTGTATCTTTCTGAATCAGTTTTTGTTTTCTTTGGGTAAATATACAGTTGTGGAATTATTGGATCATATGGATATATATTTTTAATTTGTTGAGAAATCTCCATAACTTTTCCACAATGGTTGCACCAATTTACATTCCCACCAATGCTGGGAGTTCCCTTTTTTCCGCTTCCTCACCAACACTTGTTATTTCTGTGTTTTTGATACTAGCCATTCTGATTGGTGTGAGGTGATATCTCATTGTGGTTTGGATTTGCATTTCCCTGATGATGAGTGATGTTGAGCATCTTTTCATGTGTCTGTTGGCCACCTCCAGTCTTCCTTGGAAAAATGTCTATTAGGTCCTCTGTCCACTTTTTAATCAGGTTATTTGTGGGGTTTTTTGGTGTTGAGTTGTCTTAGTTCTTTACGTATTTTGGATATCAACCCCTTATTGGTTGTATCATTTGCAATTATCCTCTCCCATTCAGTAGCTTGCCTTTTCATTTGTTGATGGTTTCCTTCACTCTACAAATGCCTTTTAGTTTGGTGTAGTCCCAATAGTTTATTTTTGCTTTTGTTTCCCTTGCCTTAGGAGACATATCTAGAAAAGTGTTGCGAAGGCCCATGTCAAAGAAATTACTACCTATGTTTTCTTCTAGGAGTTTTATGGTCTCAGGTCTCACAATTAGTTGTTAATCTATTCTGAGTTTATTTTCTGTTTGGTGTAAGAAAGTGGTCCGGTTTCAGTCTTTTGCATATGGCTGTCCAGTTTTCCCAGCACCGTTTAAATGACTGCCTCTTCCCCATTGTATATTCTTGCCTCCTTTATCATAGATTAATTGACTATATAAATGTGGGATTATTTCTGGCCTCTCTATTCTTTTTTTTTATAACTTTTTTTTTAAAAGATTTTATTTATTTATTTGAGAGAGAGAGTGAGAGAGAGAAAGAGCACAAGAGGGGGGAGCGGGAGAGGGAGAAGCATACTCCCTGCTGAGCAGGTAGCCCGATGCGGGACTCGATCCCGGGACTCCAGGATCATGACCTGAGCCGAAGGCAGTCGCTTAACCAACTGAGCCACCCAGGCGCCCCTGGCCTCTCTATTCTGTTCTATTGGTCTATGTGTCTATTTTTGTGCCAGTGCTATACTGATTTAATTATTACCGCTTTGTAATGTATCTTGAAATTTGGGATCGTGCTACTTCCAGCTTTGTTCTTCTTTCTCAATATTGCTTTGTATATTTGTCTATTTTCTTGCTTCTAGTATCATTTAATTTCTTTCTCTAGCCCCACTTTTCCTGAAAACAAAAGTTAGCTCTAGAGCAACACAGTTCACTGGAACTCTCTGCCAGAGTGGAACCGTCTTACGATGGGCACTGATACCATAGCCACTAGCCAAAGGTGAAAATTGACACTTGAAATGTAGTGAGACTGAGGAGATGAATTTTAAATTTTTATTTTATTTTACTTAAATTTAAATAGCCATATGTGGCAAGTGGTTACCATAATGGACAGCACAGCTCTAGATGTTTCATTGAATTCCCCTTCAAGTTCTTAGAAAGAATACTTCATAGGTAGTACTATATGCTTCCCATTGCATGACATAAGAGGCTTAGAGTGTTTGGTTCTCCCGCCTTTTCTGGTGTTAAGACTGATCAGTGAGTTCAAGTGGTGATAGCCTGATCCTTCCAGTTCAAATTACCCATCCACTTTTTATCTAATGGCTTCATTCACTTACAATTTTTGCCTAAATCAGTTCTTTCATTATGGGTTTCAAAATAGTCCTTTTCTATCACTCTGTCTACATTTATAAGCTGAAATTCTTCTATAAAGAAATTTCATTGACTAATTTTATATGGTTGGTCTGAAATACAGTACAAGAAAAGGCATGATAAATCCTTAATTATTTCTCTTAATTGCCATTGATGGCTGGAGAGAAATGCAGGTGTCTTGCATCTATGCAAAGCTTCTGGGATTTTATCCTGAGCTATGGAAAGCCATTGTGAGTTTTAAGAAGGGGATGAACAAAATGAGATTTTCATTTCAGGAAGCACCCTTTGGCCATAGTGTGGAGAATGGGTTAAAAGTCAGGCAGATTCTAGAGGGAGCCATCATATAATACAGGTCAGAGCTGGTGAGGACCTGAACTCTAGTGATTGTGGTAGAGTAGGAGAGTTTGACAGAATCCAGATTAGAAAGCAGAATCAACAAAATATAGCTGTCAAATAATGTGGTGGGTGGGGCGAGAGGGAGTAGGGTAGGATGACAGGATGAACTCTAGATTTATAATTTGGTGAAGTAAGTAGCTGGTCATGCCACAAACCACCTAGAGAAATACAGGAAGAGAAGTAGAGAGAAGTTACTTTCCAAATGAAAAATGAAATCAGCCCAAACACAGACCTCCCAGACAGAAGGAATGATTTATGAAGCTGCAGCATAATTCTTTTCACTCGATTCTAACAAATAAGAGTGAGTGCATACCATACTATACTCAGGGAAAATTGCTGATATAGAATCATCTGGATTCCAGAGATCTATAAATAAAAATCAGGGGTTATTTTGTTAGCATTAAGTGTTTAACCCTAAGAAATTAAATTCCAGGGTCTAATCCATTTTTAAACATGTTCCAAATTCGGACCTATCATTTTTTTCCTATTGCTTACAAAGATGTACCTACTATTTTAAGAAATCCTTAATAGTAGATACAATGTTTTCAGAAGTGAAAAATGTTATTCAAGTGTATAAGCAAAAATCTTCTCAGTGGTTGTATTAGTTTGCTAGGGCTACCATAATGAAGTGCACAGATTGGGGTGGTGGGGGATGCTTAAAACAATAGAACTTTATTGCCCACAGTTCTAGGGGCTAGAAGTCCAAAATCAAGGTGGCAGCAGGGCCATGCTCCCTCTGGAAGCTGTAGGGGAATCCTTCCTGGCCTCTTTCTAGCTTCTTGCCTCTTCTTAGCTTCCAGTGGTTTGCCAACAATCTTTGGTGTTCCTTGGCTTGTATATGTAGCACTCCAATCCTCTGTCTTTACATGACATTTTCTCTGTGTCTGTGCCTTCATATGGATATCTTCTTATAAAGTCGCCACTCATATTGCTTAGGAGCCCACTGTACTGAAGTGTGACCTCATCTTAACTAATTATATCTACAACAACCCCGTTTCCAAATAAGGTCACATTCTGAGGTACTGGGTGTTAGGACTTCAGTGTATCATTGTTGGCAGACATAATTCAACCCAGTAGAGTGGTCTAAAGACCGATGCTGGGGCGCCTGGGTGGCTCAGTTGGTTAAGCGACTGCCTTCAGCTCAGGTCATGATCCCAGGGTCCTGGGATCGAGTCCCGCATCGGGCTCCCTGCTTGGCGGGGAGCCTGCTTCTCCCTCTCCCACTCCCCCTGCTTGTGTTCCCTCTCTCGCTGTCTCTGTCAAATAAATAAATAAAATCTTTAAAAAAAAAAAAAAAAAGACCCATGCTGAATTACGGCAAGAAAAGTTTTCATTTGAAAATTATTTCCTTTAGCATTATTTCAAAAGCATTTTACTGATTGCCCTTTGGAGAAACTAGAACTTAGTTTCATTTTTTTCAAAATGACATTCACAGAACCTTGCTGTCTCTAGCAAGGTGAAAAAAAAAATAAAGAATAAGAAAGTGATATGACATGCAAATGTATTTAATAAAGATCCTTTTAAGTAGTTATATAATTGTATTTTATGGCACATTTTCCCCAAACATTTTCCTGAACATTTTCTGAAAAAATTTTAGTGCAAAACATGCATTCTTTATCAAATTGATACACTAATTTTTGCTAACAGTACCTATTGTTAGAACAAAACAAGATAATGTATGTAAACAATTTAACGGTTTGCAAGTACTTAATAGCTGTTAACTGCTATTAATATTTAGTATTCTTAGAATTGCAATGAGTATTAAAGAAGTTAATACCTGTGAAACACTTATAATAGTGCCTGACACATAGTATGTATGCAATAAATATCTAGCTTTACTGTCAACATCACCATTGTCATATAAGATGGCAAAGTGTCCAGGCTTCTGGGTGGCTCAGTTGAGCAACTGACTCTTGATTTTGGCTCAGGTCATGATCTCAGGGTCCTGGGATTGAGCCCCAAGTCCTGAGTACCAGAGTCCTGCTCTGCGCTCAGCAGGGAATGCGCTGGAGATTTTCTCCCCTCCCTCTGCCCTTCCCCCTGCTCACTCTCGCACTCTCTCTATCTAAAATAAATAAATCTTTAAAAAAATATAAGATAGTAGAGTGTCAAAAACTGTGAACACTACTTGAACTCAACATTTTCATATAGTTTCATTAGGTAGGGTTTCTTTAAATTGCATTTAATCTATAGAATTCATCCCTTATTTAGTAGGCAAGTGTAAGTTATTTAAATTTAATTTTTTTGAAATTATACCAGTATCTTTTTTAATAAAAGGATTCCTTAATATTTATATGCCCCCAAATTATATATTTTATTTACTGGTTATCAGGAACATGACTTAAAAATGATCTACTGAAGGGCGCCTGGGTGGCTCAGTAGGTTAAGCGTCTGCCTTAGGTTCAGGTCATGATCTCAGGGTCCTGGGATCGAGTCCCGCATCGGGCTCCCTGCTCCTTGGGAGTCTGCTTCTCCCTCTGCCTCTCTTTCTTTCTCTCTCTCTCTGTCTCTAATGAATAAATAAATAAAATCTTTTTTAAAAAATGATCTACTGAAGTCATAATCAGTGTGTTGTTTGATAAAAATATACTTCATCGGGGTGCCTGGGTGGCTCAGATGGTTAAGTGTCTGCCTTCGGCTCAGGTCATGATCTCAGGGTCCTGGGATGGAGCCCCACATCGGGATCCTGGCTCAGCGGGGAGCCTGCTTCTTCCTCTCCCTCTGCCTCTCTCCCTGTTCATGCTCTCTCTCTCTCTGTATCTCTGTGTCTCTGTGTCTCAAATAAATAAAATCTTTAAATATATATATATACTTCATCTACAAGCATGGCATTATTAATCTACAGCCAGTTTTTCCTGCAACAGACTTGATTTGACACTCCTTCATTCATTCAGTTTTTGTGATTAAAGCTGCAGGTTTCCCAAGCGTATGGTTTGGAGTTCAGTTGGTGATCGAGGAATAGAGCTCCATTTAATTCCATAGCTTTCCTCCACGTCACTTCCCCAGCTGAGGTGCTGTTGTGGGGCTAGTCTTACATTCAAGTCACTGAAAAAGTCAGGATATTTTTTAAAGTATCTTTTCTAGTTGCAGACTCAAATGTACATTCAAAAACACAAATATTTTTTAAAGTGTAACCACAATAACAGCCATGATCTAAAACAACAGTTCCATAAAGTTCTGGGGTTTTTTTCATAGTGATGAGTACAAACCAGTGGTCCTTGAGCTTTTGCTTTAAAATGGTTTGTGGACTGGGGCGCCTGGGTGGCTCAGCCGTTAAGCGTCTGCCTTCAGCTCAGGTTGTGATCTCAGGGTCCTGGGATCGAGCCCCGCATCGGGCTCCCTGCTCAGCGGGAAGCCTGCTTCTCCCTCTCCCACTCCCCCTGTTTGTGTTCCGTCTCTCGCTGTGTCTCTCTCTCTGTCAAATAAATAAAATCTTAAAAAAAAAAAAATAAAATGGTTTGTGGACTGAAAAAATTTGAGAACCACTGCTCTGACCAACCAAACTAAATTGATAGTTATAAAACGGGAATGTTTATCCTCTGAAGGAATACTTTATGCTGCAATTTTTGGTTAATGTTAAAGTAGCCGTTTTTAATATCAGTTTGAAAATGAAATTTTAATGTATTATCTCCCTCTTATGAATTAGTGTTCATAAACAAGAACATGTACTGGGTTTTTTCTGTTCTAGTAAAATGTAAACTGAAGGAAAACAGTAGCTTATTAAAGCACCAAGAATGACTTCTCAGTTCTTTGTCAAGTCTCAAAGTCCCATAGTTCTTTCCCTTCAAACAACTCTGAAACAAAACGACACCTCTAAGGATTAAACATTTTGGAAACCAATAAAAGAAAATATTAAAGCATGTCTGACACAGACCTCTCCTCCATACTTCCCTGTTCCTCCCATCCTCCCTACATGAGTCAGGTAATGTTAACTTTGAATCATACATTCGTTAGTTTCTTTTGAGCATTACATAAACAAAGTTTTGATCATAGCCTATGAGGCAACTGACCTGTAATCATTTGCATTTCAACACATGTGGCTTGAAAAACAGAGCAGTAAGTTACCCTACATGCTCTTTTATTTGAATTCCACAGGAAGTTACTCACCATATCATTTTTTGTGATCCAAGAGTGCACTAAAGAAATAGATTATACCATAATAAAATGCTCACTCAACAATAACTTTTGAGTGAAGTATTTGAATTACATTATGTATGCAGGAATACTCCCTTTCTGAAGCTGATAACAATACCTCCATTTATTGAATGGTTCCCTGTGTGGCAGGCGCTGTGCTCAATGCATTACAGACGTTGTTTCCATTCAATCTTCCCATCAATCCTACCAGGTGTGTATTATTATCCTTATTTTTCAAATGAGGAAAACAAAGCTTAGTCCACAAATATTTATTGAGCAACTACAATGTGCCAGACCCTGTTCTAGGCCATCAGGTTGAAGCTTAGAGACATATAAAGGAATCTTCAGTTTGGGCACAGGCCTGTGTCGGCTCTTATAATGATCCCATATCGTCTTACTGGGAAGAATGTTCAAGAAATAACTCAAGTGTTTGTATCACAGAATGTCTTCCTCTTAGTTCTTTTCTTTTTTTTTAAGATTTTATTCATTCATTTGAGACAGAGAGATACAGAGAGAGGGAGAGAGAGAGAGAGAGAGAGAGAGAGAGAGAGCATGAGCAGAGGAGAGAGGCAGAGGGAGAGGGAGAAGCAGACTCCCCGCTGAGCCGGAGCCCGATGTGGGTCTCAATCCCAGGACCTGGAGATCATGACCTGAGCTGAAGGCAGACGCTCAACCATCTGAGCCACCCAGGTGCCCTCCTCTTAGTTCTTTATAGATTTTATTACCATCTTTCATCATAGGCAACTCTAGAATCATTGAATTTATATCTGGAAGAGAACCTAGAGAAGATCCTTACATTTCCAAAATTTGAATTCTCTCAACTAAAATGTTCAAATAGATGTAGGAATTCCTGTTGTCTCTTAAGATGTGTATCAATCAAGAAAATGTTCTTAATTTTTATTTGGGAACTTAAAAAAAATCCCACAAAATTCATACACATGGAAGATATGTCACCATGTATTTTGTTTGATTATTATCTTACATGAAATAAAATTTGAGCCTAAGTTTTATCTTTCTCTCTGTAAAGAAATAGTCTCTAGCAATTACTTTTTCTTTTTTTTGTGAAAAATAATGTAATGTAAAGGGAAAAGACTTTTCAGAGAGATAGTGATGATTACACTCTATGGGTTTTCTATAGTAGTAACAAAGCTATATGTAATAGAGCTGTGAATTCGGGATATGTGTAAAATAGAGATTGTGCCATGAGCCGTAGTTAGTCATCTTGTAACTTTTCCAGACGGATGGAACTCCATTTTTTGAACAAATGTTATTTTGTTAAGTAAATGCCCATTTAAACTTCTATACAAAGGTTATGATTATAGCAGGAAATTGTTGGGGACAGAGGAAGTTAAATTTGGTTGTCTTGTCATACATCAGGAATGATTTCTTGGAAATCAAGTCCGGATTTTCAACTGAGGTTTGCTGTTTCCCTCTGCTGTAGTTTCAAGTAATAACTTTCCAATATTTTGGTTCTGACTGGGAGATTTATGCAGGAGGTAGGGCATAGAATCAGTCCTTTGTGCTGGTTTTGCACCAAGGAGCCCAAAAGACAGTAGAATGTGAGGATATCACTTAACATTAAAAGGCTCAATGTGAAAGTTCTAAAGCAGTGCTGTCCTCTAGAACTATAATGCCAATCTTGACAAGTAAGCCCCATATATAAGTATACATTTTATAGTAGCCATATGAAGATGTAAAAAGAAACAGGTGAAATTAGTTTTAATGAACTATTTTATTTAACTCAATATATTCAACATTATTTCAACATGTAGTCAATATAAAAATTATTACCGAGCTACTTTACATTCTTTTTTTGTACTAAGTCTTTGAAATCTGGTGTGAACTTCACACTTACAGCACATCTCATTTGCGATCAGCCAATCTTATTTTAAGTATTTCAAGAGCTATGTGTGGCTAGTAGCTACTATATTAGGCTGCACAGGGTGATCTCTAGAGGCAGCTATTCTTTGAATAACTACACTTAGAGTTTTCCTTTCTTAAACAGGAAAGAAAAAAGTAATCCTGTTCAGGGTAATATCAGCTTCTATGTTCAAATAACTCTTTTTGCAGCCGCCTACAAGAAACATCCCCCAGCCTCATTTGATTTTCTCAAATTCTCCCACCCAGAGAGAGTGGTTGCACTGCTTTTGGATTTATAAAAGAAATAAATGAAAAAAAATTTTTGTTAACTAAAAGAAAAAATTCATTTTTCTCTTTGGACAAAAGGAAGAAGAATGGTGTTTTTCTAAATCAATTCACAAATACTTATCAAGTTGATCCTATGTGCAAGATAGTGGTACATAGCCCATTATTAACAGTTCATTTCATTCCTAATTCCTGCAATGTGACCACTGTTCGCAGTAACTTTGTTTTAGAAGTTCTAGTCCTCAAGGTAAAAAGAATAAAAGTTGATGCTGAAATCAACTTTTCAGTATACAACTTGATTTATTACAGTGGAGTAATTCGCACGGGGCAGTGTTAGACACATAATAACTGTCTCCTTAAATATAAGGTATGTTTTTCCTAAAGCAAGAATGTTAGTTGGAATAATCGATTACTGTTTGGTGGACTAATTTACCTTAAACTAACCAAATTGACCAACTTCTTTTCGCTGTAAGGAACAGTAATGTGGCTTTGCAATGTAAATGAAAGATAAATTAGGCACTTCCTACATAAATGCAAAACAATGCACAACTCCTTATCCTCAAACTTCTGTGAACTGGTTTTACCGTCAGGAATTACGGAGACGGTGCTGCCAAATTAGTTGAGTTTGGGTCCAGACTGGATTTGCTGCACTAGAATCAAGCCTGCAGGGGAAGGTGACAAAATCACAAGCTAAGTCCTCCCCACCCCCCACCGCACAGACCACGCTGTGCCTGCCCAGATGTTGCTCAACCCTGAGCTGTCCCCCTGAGTCCAAGGCTGCGAGAGAGGGAGCGCAGCGAGGACTTCCGGCCACCTCCTCGGGCTCCCTCAACAGATGGAGCCTTTTCTGGTGGCCACGAGGCTCCCGGGCCTCGAGCTTGTGCCAGAGGGCGCGCAGGCTAAGGCAGAAGAAAGAGTTGAACACCTGCCTCTCTCGGGCCCAGCGAGAAACCTTGCACCGCCCGCGCAGACCTGTCCGGCCAGGAGTGGGGCTCTAATCTCAACCTCACACCTGCGTTAGGGAGGAAGCCAAGGGCTCTCCAGGTGTCTGGGTCCCAGGATGATGAAAGCGAGCTGTTAAAAGGCGTGCACCGGAAGCGCAGCGGGGGACGCGGTGTGGCCGCTGGGCGTGGGAGGACCGGGACGCCTGCGCCGAGGCCTGAGGGGATGAAGGCACTGGCAGTCCTGGAGATTTCCCTTTACTTTTTTTCCTTCTCCTCGTAGAGAGGGTTGGCCAGTGGCTGCAGTAGCTTTCCACTCAGCCCGGCGACTTTTACACAATTTTGCCCAGGCGCACTAAGCTCGCTAGGCACCTGGCGTTGGGAACACGAGGTAGAACCCCCCCTTACCCCCCCCGCGGGACTCAGTCCAGACGCCCAGGCCTCTCCCCACAAACTCTCCGTCCTCTTGGATTCCGTTGCCGTCTGGGGATTGGGTTTCCTTAACCCAGGGCTTCCCTATCTTGGGCTGGAGGAGGAGTTAGAACCCCTCCCTCGCTTTCCCTCCTCCACCCTCGGCCAGCCTGATTTTTTAATCTAATCTTTTATTTAAAGTCAACAGAGGAGCAGGAACCCCAGGCTTCTGACAACAAGGTATTTTAAAATAATTCCCCAACCTCTGCCGAGAGGGGCAACCTCAAGGAACCTCCTTGTTTTCTTCTTCGTGCAGGGAGTGGGGGACTTCGAGAGTCGAGGCTGATGCCTGAGGGCTCTGCAGACTTTGGGTGGGGGGCGACTCAAGCAGGACAAATGAATTCCAAATATTAAAAAGATGACACCAGAGCCTCGATTTGAAGAGCCCTGAATCATAACCGAGAGCTGAACCTCCAGGGAGCTCCAGGGCACAAAGCCTTACGAGTCCCCGTCGTGGGGGACTTTACGGGGGGGGGCGGGGGCAGGTGAATGCCCAGCGTGTGAGCCTGGATAGGGCGGGTCCTGGTCCATTAAAGGATGTTCCCATAGACACGACGCGCCCACAAACACCCACCAAGGAGTGAGACCGAAAAGACACCCCACGCTCACTCCCCGGGTCTTTGGCACCGGACTGTGCCCACTGCGCCTCGCCCATCTCCCTCCCCCAGCTAAGAGGGGACCACTGTTATCTACATCCTTAAGTAGCCTCCGACCTGCTCGGACCCTTAGCAGTTCAAGGCTCCCAGCCTTTAGCTCCTCTTACCCTTCCCCTCTTCTTTCCCCCACCGCCAGCCGCCCGCCGACGCCCCCAGATCTCTCGGGCTCGCCCTTCCTGAAAGTAGGCGAGGCCCAGAAGCTGAGGCTGGGGCGAGGAAGGAGGGAGGAGCGAAGCCCGGCGGCCGGGGGCGTGTCTTCCCAAGCCCCGCCCCCGGGTGCGCGCGGCGGTGGCGGCGGCGGCAGAGCCTCGCTCTGAGAGACAGGTATCGCTTAGGCGCCATGTTGTGAGCGGAAGTGGGGGAGCGCGCGGCCGCCGCTGTTCTACTGGGAGCGGGCGCGGGAACCGGCGGGGGGGGCGGAGCTGTAGTCCCGGCGGCGGAAGGAGGAGAGGAAGAAAGGGGCGAGACCGGGTGCCCGGCAGCGGCGCGAGGCTCTCGCTCCGCGCGCGGACATCTCCAGCCAGGCGCGCGACGTTCGAGGGTCGGTGTCGGCGCCGAGCCCTCTCCCGGGCAGCCGGCGCTGGTGCTGCTGCTGCCGCCGCCGCTGCTGCTGTCGTGGGGCTCGGGCGGCGACAGAGCGGGGCCGGCCGTGGGGCGGGCGGGGAGGGAGGAGGCGGTGAAGGCGGCGGGCCGGGGGGGAAGATGCCGCTGGCGCAGCTGGCGGACCCGTGGCAGAAGATGGCTGTGGAGAGCCCGTCCGACAGCGCTGAGGTGAGTGAAGCCGGGCGGCCGGGGGCCGGCGCGCCCCTCCCCTCGCCCCCGCGGGCCAGCTCCCCTCCCTGGGGCTGGCCACTTGGCCCCTTCCTCTGCTGCTCGCATCTCCCCTCTGTCTGGGATTCCGGTTTGGGTAGTTGGGGTTGGTCTGTTTGCCCTTCTGTTCCACCCGCACCCTCACCTCCCCTCCCTCGCTCGGGGGGCTGTGGTGTGGTGGCGCGTGGGGTTTGGAGTGGGCGCTGGGGCTTTGCAAGAAGCCGATTTTAATCAACTTTGCGTGGGGGGAGCGGGAAGCTGAGCGGGGGCCGGAGAGGAGTTGGGAAGTTTGGCCCTGCCTGGTTGGGGGCTTCCCTGGACCCTGGCGACTTTGGGGTGTAAGGGAGGGGTATGGATTGGGTTCACTGGGAAGCGGGGACTCTCGAGTCTGGCCAGGGGAGGGAGTTGGTGCTGTGAGTCGGGCGCCTGGGGGCTGGAACGGCCCAAGGCAGGACTGGCGACCTGTGGGGGTTTCGGGTAGGGGGTGCAGGACAGCCAAGGGTTTTTGCCTCCCCACAGTTTGTCTGCCGCAGCGGTTTCTGCCGGTGCAAGGGAGAAAGTGGAAGCTTGAGGTCCTCCCCCCTCCCCCATTTCTTAGGTCGCTGAGCTCGAGGACCCAGTCCGTAGGAGCTTTAACTTGAGTTTCCTGTCCATGGAGGTGAGAGGGTGATATTCAAGGCCATCAGTAGCCGCCCTAAAGGGCTTTCAGGTTTTCTTCCCCCAGGATCTATTCGGTGACCATCCCAGAGACACCTAACCGAGTGCCAAAAACCAAAACAATGTACCCAAAGACGGCAAAACAATTTCCCCGGACACGGCACAGCATCGAGCTTTTGCAGCCGCCCCTGTCCCAGAACCAACTCGGGGTCTGCGAAAATAATCCAGACAAGACCCATTCCAGGGCATCAGCGCTCCTCTCCGGAGTGGAAAATCAATTCCTGATGGTGGCATGTCTGTGATTCTCCCTTCTTGACTTTTTGCTGTCTTCTATCCCCGCAGCGGACTTTGGGGGATTACAGGATGATAGGCTGCGTGTGTGTAATAGTTAGTGAGTGACCCCATTTCTGGAAAGCATGACTGAAACGCGGGGGTGGAATGGGGCAGGCTCTGATGAGTGGTGTACTTGGCGGCAGCCGCTGCCCTGCCGGCCTCCGCAGTGTGAGAGGTGGATAGGGTTACTGGTTACGTCAGTAAGACCGAGGCTCGGTTTGATCTGAGATGCGGGACACTTGCATTCCCGGGTATAATGGAGGGGGAGGGGGATCAGTTCAAATAGCTTTTCAGTTTTTTCCTAGTCACCTCTACTGCTGTATAAAATGTTTACTTGCTCTCCTTAACGTGAGCAGAGTTGTAATAGTGCTTACGGCTGGTACTTAGTATTTTGTGACTTGGATCATATTTTAAAAATCTAAACTAAACGCTGCTCTTCAATAGAAAAGATATTGATAGATGTTTTCTAAATATTTTTAAAAGGCAATCACGTTTTTAAGACTAGACAGAATTACATTTAAAATTATGTTAGCCTGATTAATACTATAGATGTTTTATAAGAAAATTGAATTTAGACTGTTTAATCATCCTTTGAATGGATAGTGTGAAAATTAGTATGCAAATGGGCTCTTTTCATTCATCTTTTTCTTCAGATTTTATTTGCATTAAAGAATATAGCTAAAAGGTTTATAAAATATGTTCTCAAAGTGCTGACCTTATGAAAAGAAACTGAATTTGCTTTGAGCCTGATTGTTACATGCAAACGGTAACATTTGCAACTCATAATCAGTCCACATTTCTGCTTGGCACATATCAGTGTGTTAAAAAATCATTTAAAATTCCACCTTATCCTTTTTCTACATAGCATACATTTGGATAGGGAAGGCACAAAACTGATATTTATTTAGCACTTACTATATGCCAGATACTGTGGTACATGCTCTTTCATTTTATCCTTCCTATGACCCAACAGAGTAGGATTGTGATCCTCATTATTACAGATTAAGAAACTGAATCTCCGAAGTTAAGGGCACAAAGATTATAAATAGTAAATGGCAGAGCCACAATTCAAAGCCGGGTGGGTATAATTCATGTGCTTCGCTTTATATTAGGGTAGCTGTTTCAAATCCTTTGTGGAAAAATTCAGGGTATAAATAAATAAGCCAGTAGTTAGAGGTCATGTATTTTTCAGGAACAGTTACGGTATTATAAGCGGTCTCACTTGTTAAAGCCTAGTTATTTCAGTTACTGTCATGGTTTCCAGAACCTGGCAGATAGGATTCCACAACTTGCCATTTTCAAAGAATTTTCTTGATATTTTGGCATAAGATATGTCACACAGAGCTAGTGTTGCCTGGATTAATTTTAAAAAGATCTTTTTAAATTGCCTTTAGATATTTTGTTGCCTTTGGTGGTTCATCTGTTTCAAGTAAATTACTGCTGATACAATTTTGGAAATTGAAGCCAGTAAGGAGAAGGTTGAGAATTTTCATTCAGAAGTCTAATATTGGACTTATTTTTATGCCTGCTATTATGCCATCTCCTCCCCAGTAAGTCCTTATCAGAAAGTAATTATATTTTACCAGAGTAAAATCATTTTTTTTTTGAAAGACATTTACTTGAGTAAATACATCAAATTTTTTCTCTCCAGGCTAAAAGGTTTCAGAATTGGTCTCTATAGGAATTTACATTTGTGGTCTCATTCCTAGTAGATTGTGAAATCTTGAAAGCAGAGCCTTTTTTTTCCCCTCTGTATTCTCAGCACTTAACACAGTGCCTGGCACATATATATTATGGACCCAATAGATGTCCACTGAATGAATTATGATGGTCAGGAATAGGGTGATTATCAATGTTATTTCTGTTCTTATCATTTTAATCTTACATTGAAATATGAGCAATCTTAAAAGACCTGAGTACCTCACCAAAAGTACAGGCAGTTTCTTCATTCCTTTACATAGCCTTCCTGCTTTAAGACCTCACATGGGTCTCATGGTGCTCAAAACAAAAAAACCCTTGTGGTTAACTCAAACATGGGTCAGAACATGATAGGCTAGAACTAGGCCAAATGTTTAAAGAAGCAAATTTGGATAATAAAGGAAGTACTATGTAAGCAGTCAAGGTTAGTACAAAATTAAAAACAAAATAGCGTCCTAAATAGTCCAGGTGAATTCACAACTCTTTAATGAGTTATTTAAAGATGCTAATTGTTTTTAAGTATCTGACTGTTTAGGAGACAGTTATCAAGGAATTGTGACTATTCTGTAAATTTCTTGCCACTGCTGTCAGGGATAACATTTACTGGATCATAAGCCTGACCTAAAATGACACTTTTTTCTCAGTTTTCAATAAAGGATAAATGATAGTAAATGTAAATAAGAACAATTTAAATTAATTTAACCTTAAAATTAAGATTATTTTTAATTTATAGAAATGTGCTGTATAAAAATAGCCACCTTGAATTCTTTTAAATAGCAAGTACCCATAATGCATTAAAAATATTAACTATATATTTTCTTTATAAAAAATGAGACCCTTGTGTTGGAAACCATCTTCAGTGGATATGCATCCATTTTTATTTTCAAAGATTGTACTGGATTCTGTACTATTTCTACTATATTGATATTAGGTTTCTTATTTTTATCTGTAGGGAAAAACATTCTATTAAAGTATGATCATTGATTTTGAAAAAATGTTTTATTAAGTTTCTTCCTTTTCCTGTTTCATTTCTACCACCTTTCAGGTTTTTTTCTTTCCCCCAAGTGAAGATCTGAGGAGAGGACAGGTATTGTTACATGTCAACTGTCAATAGTAACTGTGACACATTACTGAACACTTCATTGTTTTCAGTGATTATGATATAAGATGTCAGTTTTTGTTAAACTAAAATTCAGGAAAGTTTGCTTTATTTTGGCAGCTCTCCCTGTACTAATTGGGTTGGTCCAAAATGTGAAATTCTTTGGTACATTTAAATTTTAAAATAAAGGGGTAAACTTAAAGAAACAAGTATAGGCAGACTTGCCTTTTCTTTAGTATGTTTCTGGAAATCACAATGAGTATATTCTATTTTTATTTAAGGAGAGTGGCATAATTGGGATGTGCACTCTTGACCAAGGATGTGATAATCAGTAAATTATAGATCAAAAATATAGCAGATCATTTATCAGAAGTCTGAATTGCAGAATTGTTGTAAAGATATTTTAAAAATTTATCACACACTACAACATTCATACCATTGTGATCATTTACAAGATTTGCTCTAGAGTCCCATACTCAGGGACATGTGATATACCAGGCTGTGAATGTTCGGTGATGTCAAGGGCACCAGTTTCCCAGTGCAGACTGGATGCTTTAGACCCAGTGGTTCAGATTACAGTGTACAACAGTGACATCTTGGTGGTCTCTTGATAATGCATGAGTGTGGTAGAGCTCGGTTGTTTATGTGTTTTGGTGGATAACAAGTTTTAAAGCATTGGAATGTAATTGTGCAAGTCTATATATTATACATGCAATTCCCCAATTCACATAATAGAAAATAAAAACAACCAACTGCATTTTTATACTTGGCATTAAATGTCTTCCACTACCCCACTTCAGATTTGATACAGTTTCCTATATCATTAATCTGGAACAATTAGCAGATCTCATATATTCCAGTTTATCAATTTAATACCAAGTAACATAAAAACAAAGATAAAACAGCTGTAAATAATTGTTATAAAATGTGTAGAGTTAAAAAAACACAAATATATGCATTTTCTGAAGCAGATTCAGGATAAAATGTATCTATATAAGACATAACTATTATTTTATACACTTGGCCTATTTTAAGCAAACATATTAGTTACTAGCAATTAAATATTCCAGTTTTACTTATCTCCTTAAAATTTAGAAAGTACTTTTTGAGATAATTCTGATGTATGGCAAGTGTTAAAGAACATAAGCTTTGGAGCCATAAAGACCTGGGTTTGAGTCCTGGCTCTGCCACTTAATAACTTAGTAATCTTATGCAAGTTGTTTAGTGTCTCTATGCTTCAACATTCTAATCTGTAAAATAAGGATGAATAATATCTACCTCGTAGGGTTGTGGTGAGAATTAAGTGAAATGATACTATATGTAAAGTATGTGGTTCACTGCATGGTTTCAGTGTTTAATAAATAATACAATGAGTCCTCTAACAGAATTGTCTGAGGAAGTTCTGTGTTTTTCCTCTGGAGTAATTTTTTCAGAATCAAGCAGAACAATTAAAAATTATTTGTTTGATCTGTTTAAACAGAGCCATTATTATATCTGAATATAATTGTAAGGGTAAGGTGAATGCAGATCTCCTGAATCTTGTCCCTTTTTGTATGATTCCCCTCTTCAATATCATCTTTAAAGGGGAAAAACAGATAAAGAACATTTGAAGAATATGTGTGGAAGAAGGAAGAAAGGAAAGTTGTGTTCACATTTCAACATTGGTCAGTTTGGAAGGCATCTCACAATCCATGGCATGTGATTGTTTAGCAGTGTTTTTTTTCCTCTTAGTGATATATAAGATAGTGTATTTTACACATGATAGTGTCTTATGATTGATGAAACCTGGTGTATCCTGGATGTCAACTTCTTGAAGGAAGTATGTCCTTGAAGAAATGGATAAAGTCAATATATAGTGTTAATAAGAAGTAGAACTTTAACTTACTTTCTAAAACATATCAAAACAAAATGTGCACACCTTTTTATATTTTAGGATCAGTTCTATTAATTTCACTTTTAGGGACAGAACTTAGTATGGCACACCTCCCTCCCCATTACTCTAAACACATTTGTTTTGGTTATTTGAATATGCCACGAGTAACTGGGTTTTCCTATCTAGAAATAGAATCCTTTGGATTTGGTCTTTTATGGGTATTTGTACTTAAAGAATTTGAAATAGGATATACAGTATTTTTAACTGAGAAATCTCTGGAAATGTTAAAGGTGTATCTATGCCCCAGCAACAATCTCTGCTGTGCAAAGACAAACAAAACAAAGGAGTGTCGAATAAATTTGGGAATTATAGAGTTAAACAGTATTTGACCAATGTCTTTACCTCATAACTTCTTAGAACTTTTAAGAAGATATTGTACATGATGAATCGGCAAAAAGGATATAGCCCACAGCATTTGAGACTTGATGTCAGAACCCTTTTTTCATGAACCTTCTATTGAAGTCTCAAAGGACACAAGTGCTTTGCAGAACAGTTTGAACAGTCTGATAACTATAGTAACATGATCCAGTATTGCCTACAATTGAGCTGTTATGCTTAATTGACTGTATCAAAGCTTTTTTCTTTATCAGGAATTTTTGTTTCATTTTGAATTGAAATCTTTTAAATTGTATGATTTTCCATCTTATAATGGACTAAACATTTAAATATAATTTAAATGAAAGTTTAAGATAACTTAAACTTTTTTATCCCATATTCTGAAAATTAGTGGTCATATTCTACCTTAATATCAAGCTAATTGCCCCTATTAAGTGGACCCTGCATTGACTTGCTCTTTAACTTACATCTCAAATTCATAATTCTTACAAACTCTCTTTTTAACATTTGGCAACTTTATGCTGCCATCAATCTATCTCTCCCGTTCTCCTTTTTAAATTAATTGCTTCTAACTTGCAGTTACTAGAAAACAGCTAGGGTTAGTGATACTTTGATGCAGTCATTTTTAACTTGGGAACCTTGTTACTCCATCTTAAAAAACAGTTTACATTTGCAGCTTACCAAATAATGCAAAATAGCATCCTCACCCTTTTTGTGATCTCTGCCCATCGTATACACATACCTCTGGGGTCAGGGGTATTTGGACCTATTACCTACTAATAAGCAGTTTTTTATGCTTCAACATAACAGTGACCAAATGGCTCAATAACTGGCATTACCTACTCAGCATATTTACCTTCCTTTCTGGAAGGTGTCAACTAGAAAGGAATGTGAATAATCTGAAGAACAGGTGGCTACAAGACAGAAAGCTAGCCTACTGCCCCACCTGGAGTCAGGTCTACACATTGTCTTTTGGAGTTTTTTGGTGGGATTTTTTCCCCCATGAAATAGTGCTAGTTTCCTGACTATTAGCTACACTATATTTGTGTGTAAATCCAAAAGCTCCTTTATACCTCCTGTCATTCTTTTCCTCTATTAACATAAATAGAATTACAGCAGTAGCATAACTTAAATCAGATTTCCCGACCTTAACTAATATACCCATGGTATCTTACATACCTTAAAAACTAGTTATGTGGGCGCCTGGGTGGCTCAGTTGGTTAAGCGACTGCCTTCGGCTCAGGTCATGATCCTGGAGTCCCTGGATCGAGTCCCGCATCGGGCTCCCTGCTCGGCAGGGAGCCTGCTTCTGCCTCTGACCCTCCCCCCTCTCATGTGCTCTCTCTTTCTCATTCTCTCTGTCTCAAATAAATAAATAAATAAAATCTTTAAAAAAAAAAAACTAGTTATGTTTAATCTACCATGTAAATTGATTTTTATAATCTTCTGTATAATAATGATCTCATCATCAAACTTGACCTGGTCATCTAGATTTCTGTGACCTTGCCTCTAATCCTGTGGTCCACAAAGCTTGTTATAGGAAACTTGATTCAGTCATTTGATATGTGTTAGAAGCAGATGTCAAATGATAGCCTGAAGCAAAAGATAATTTTGACATAATAGATTGAGGTGCATCTCATATACAGTGTTTTGGGAGAAAACTTCTCTCCAGAAATCTTGTAGAACCTATACTAAAAACCCCAGTTACCCAGAATGCTATTTCAGTTTTTTACATTTAGGGGCCTGAACACAATACAAAATAACAGGAAAGATTCACTTAAAAAAAAAAAAAACATAACTTCTAGATTGGCTTCATTCAGTAGCCACTAGCTACATGTGGCTATGGAGCACTTGAAATGTGACTAGTGTGGCTGAGGAACTGAATTTTAAATTTAATTTTAATTATTTTAAATTTAAATAGTCACTTGTAGCTATTGGCTACCGCATTGAACAGCACAGTTCTAAAGATTATAGGATTAGTACAAATTGGACTTTTTTTTCTATACCAGTGTTTTTCAGCTCTGCCTTCTATTATTTGTATTTTGAAATTAATAGGCTAAAGCTTTTTCTAAATGAAAAAATACTTGCTATGCTTTTTCAAATTATGTTTAATCAGCTTTGTCTTGTTCCTCACCTACCCTGAAGATTTTTATAAACCCTACTACATGGTATGTGCCCTTCAGGTCACCATTCTGCACTTTCTATAGTTTTGCTAGTTTTACAGTGACATTTCTCATTCAAGTGATAACACCAAGCACTGGGGAAAATAGCTATCAAAAAATGTTGCATTTTGTTAATTATACTGTGCTAATTAATACTGGAAAAGTGGATTGATACATCTTGTAGATTAATGTTTACTGAATGCCCTCTCTGGCTAGATACTGTCTATATCAACTTGAATGAGGTAGACATAATTCTTCTCAGCTTACAGATGAGGAAACTGAAGCCTAGAAAGGTTAAGTAAGTTGTTCATGGTTGCACCACTAGTTAGTAGAGGAGGCAGGATTCAAACCCAAGTCTCAGATTGCAAATTCCATTGACTTTCCGCTAGACTGCCATGCTTGAGTTGAGAACAGCATGTGGGTGACTCATTCTAGATGAAATCTACAGGGGAAAAATGTTCTCAGTGGTTTGTATGAGAATATATTTTTATGGGAATGTATAGGTAGAGTTAGAAAAGTGAAATTGACTCAACTCTCCAAATACATTGTGGGTTAAATAGGCTTTTGTGAGCTAGCCTGAAAAACAGCATTTGTGACATTGTATGAGAAAATGTTTTGGGATTTCTAAACAGCTGTCTTACAAATGAATATTTGAAACAAAAACTACAGTATTTGGAAAAGGGGGGTGATGTCCAGATATTAGTTAACAGCTCTTTATATAGAAGTCCCTAGGTGTGTGCTTGGGTAACTGTGCTCTGTTTTTGAATTGCTGCTAATTAAATCATTACCTCTTTATATTTGCATCTCTTCAGAAAAATCTATTTGACACTCCCTCAAAGTGTTTCAGGATCTTACTCAACCTGAAAAAGTTACCATTTATCTTGCTATAGTATAAGAAAAGGAAATTTAAAGAAAGTTTACATGATCCTTGGTGGGATTTTTTTCCTTTTTTTTTTTTTTTTTTTTCTTACCACCTGTTAGGTTAAATAGCCCTAATTAATCTTTTTTAAAAAATTGAGATATGACTTACCACAAAATTCACTCTTGTAAAGTATACAGTTCAGTGGGTTTTAGTATATTCACAAGGTTCTGCAACCATCACCACTATCTAATTCCAGAACATTTCATCACCCCCAAAATAAATCCCATACTCATTAGCAGTCAGTCCCTTTTCCTTCTTTCCCCCAGCCCCTGGCAACCAATAATCTACTTTCTATATTTGCCTATTCTGGACATTTCATATTAATGGAATCATATCATATGTGACCTTTGTGTCTGACATCATTCATTTAATAATGTTTTCAAAGTTCATCCATGTTATAGCATGTATCAATGCTTCATTTTGATGGCTGGGTAATATTCTGTATGGATATACCACATTTTGTTTGTCCATTTGTCGGTTCATGGACATTGGGGTTGTTTCCACTTTTTTGCTATGGTGAATAATGCTGCTATGAACATTTTGTATCAAGTTTTTATGTGAACATACGTTTTTGATTTTCTTGGGTATACACCTAGGCGTGGAATTGCTGTGTCATATGGTAAGTCTATGTTTAATATTTTGAATTACCGACAGATTGTTTTCCAACTTGCTTAAACCATTTTACATTCCCACCAGCAGTGTATGAGGGTTCCAGTTTCTCCATATCCTCATCAACACTTGTTATTGTCTTTTTCATTATAGCCTTTGTAGTGTGTAAGAAGTGGTATCTCATTGTGGTTTTGATTTGCATTTCCCTTATAACTAAGGATATTAAGGATCTTTTCGTGTGCTCATTGTCTACTTGTATACATAATTAATTCTTGTGCTTATTTTTTACTGATTTGGAGACTTAAGTGGAGTTTTTGCATTAATGCTGTTAATAGAAGATCCTTGTCTATGTTATATTGTATACAGATCTTCCTTGACTTAAATAGGATTATGTTCCATCATAAGTTGGAAATGCATTTAATACACCTATCATATTAATGTCACAGCTTAGCCTAGCTTACCTTTTTTTTTTTTTTTTTAAAGATTTTATTTATTTATTTGAGAGAGAGGGAGAACACATGAGAGGGGATAGGGTCAGAGGACGAAGCAGACTCCCTGCCGAGCAGGGAGCCCGATGCGGGACTCGATCCAGGGACTCCAGGATCATGACCTGAGCCGAAGGCAGTCGCTTAACCAACTGAGCCACCCAGGCGCCCTAGCCTAGCTTACCTTTAACATGCTCAGCACTTATATTAACCTAGAGTTGGGCAAAATCATCTAACACAAAGTCTATTTTATAACAAAGTATTGGTTATCTCATGTAATTTATTGAATACTGTACTGAAAGTGAAAAACAGAATGGCTTTAAGTGTATTGGTTGTTTATCCTTGTGATCACATGGCTGATTGGGAGCTGCCATTCCTTGCCACTGCCCAGCATCATGAGAGAGTGTCTTACCACATATTGCTAGCCCAGGAAAAGATAAAAATTCAAAGTGGTTTCTACTGAATGAAATTAAATAATCATTTCTGCACCATTGTCAAGTCGAAAAATTATAAGTCAAACCATCATAAGTCAGGGACTGTCTGTACATAGTTCTTCAGAAAACTTAGTTTCAATCTGTGCTTTCAAAAGATTTTTTTTTTTCATTTTTATATGTGATAAATTCAAAGCCTTTCCTAGAACACTGATTTTTCCAACTGGGTCAATAGAGTCCTATGTTCTATGGAAATACCTTATGTTACCTCATCACCTGGACCACCCCTTTTCCCAGCCAGAGCAGAGTTTCTAGAGGAATACAACAAAGAGTTAATGTTAATTATAGAAAATTATAGCAAGAAAGCAAAAATTGAAGCAGTGATATTTTTCATTACAGTCTCCTCAGTGTTGTTATACTATTCTGTAGTTTCTTATTTAAAGCAAGAGTACAGGAAATAATTGAAGGTCAATCAAAACCACATGTCTAGACTCAAAAATTAAATACTCACTTAGGTTAACTGAGATATACAGGTGTTTCATTTAAAGAAGTAGGAAAATGCAAAACAAAGCCTGTTTGCCTCCTTTCCTTCAAGTTCCTGCTGGCTATTGGTATAAGCAGTAAGGGAGGTTACTTAAAGAGAGAAATGTCACAGACAAATTAAAAATAAGATTTCCTGGGGCACATGGCTGGCTTAGTCGGTGGAACATGTGACTCTTGATCTCAAGGTCACAAGTTCAGGCCCCACATTGGGTGTGGAGCCTGCTTGCTTTTTTTTTTTTTTAAAGGATTTCCTTTGGATTATTAAAAAGAGCTCATAAATGTGGGGTTTTTTTTTAAGATTTTATTTATTTAAGGGAGAGTGGGAGAGAGAACACGAGAGAGTGCAAGAAAGAGAGAGCACAGGGAGGGGGGAGGAGGAGAGGGAGAGGGAGAAGCAGGCTCTCTGCTGAGCAGGGAGCCTGACATGGGGCTCCATCCCAAGACCCTGGGATCATGACCTGAGCTGAAGGCAGACGCTTAACCGACTGAGCCACCCAGGCAGCCCTGTAAATGAGTTTTAAAGTGAACTTTTCCCCCTGGCTCTTCTGAGTGTGAAGTATATTACTAGGTGATGATGAATGAAATAGGATTATTTCCTTTGGAATGTTATAATTTAAAAGTACTGAGGTGGACAGGCAGTTAAATAACCTGAAGCAAGCTGAATTAGCCAGGAATGTTCCAAACAAATATAATTGGAACTTTAGAAGAAAATTATGATCTATAATGTTATAGCAGTTTTCCATAGTGCACTTTTAAGCATAATGTGGAATATTAGAAAGTAAATATTATTACCCCTGACACCCAATAAAGTTCCTTTTAAAACACACATACACAAAACAAATGTTTTTTTCAACATAAAAATTAATCACTTGGAGGAGACTTCTGGTTCTGCCAAGTTGGAGAAGCCCTGTTCCTCCTAGGTCCTCTTTTACAACTAAAACACCTTAGACATAACACATCAAACAAGTACAGGAATACTCTGAAAGGTGGAAACAAGAAAGGAGACTGCCTACAGACTTTGGGACTCAAAGAATGACACAAATAGTGAGTTCCTTGGGTTTTTTTTTTATTGCCTCCCATATATCTTGGACAGGTCCTGTAAAAGCCTCCAACCTGAACCACCAATAGACACAGACAAAAGGGACTCCAAGAAAAGCCTGTCCTCTCTAGCCAAGTGAATGAGGAAAGGGTAGCCTAACAATAGTAAATCTTTTTGACAGTACTCACCCTACTGTAGCCAAACACCCCAGAAAAATCCCACCCTACACCAAAGAAGCAAGTGGCAGTGCTTGAATTCCTCCACTTGATGATGTTGGCTGTGCAGATCAAGGACCTGATCTCCCCATTCCTTGCCTAGCAAAAGCAGATAGCACTTTGATTCTCCCTGCTGGGTGGTTTTGGCAGGGTGAGCAGGATCTGATCTTCCCTCACTGCCCCCCCGCCCCTGTGCCACCACCTGCAGAAGGAGGTGATGCTCTCACTAAGGTAGTGTCAGTGGGGTCCAGGAGCCAGTTGAGCCTCCATCCCAATCTGGAAGCAGTGAAACTTAACAAGGTGCTGTGAGGCTAGGGTAGTCCCCACTAAGCCTCCCCTTGCCCTGTGTCAATGAGGAGCTGAGCTTATACCTTCACCTAAAATCAACAAGGCAGAATAAGATGGTTGGAGGTGGACTAGTCAATTCTGCTTCCCTTCTTTCCTGATGTCATTGGGGCCCAGTGGGCAGCTGAGCCTCCCTGCCCCTCATCTGGCATCTACAAGGCAGAACAAAATGGTGGATGGCAGGGCTGGTTGGCACTCCACTTCCCCTTTTTCCCTCCCCTGTTAGTTGGGCCCTTAAAGAAGCTGAACTTTCCACTCTACCTTACAGCAACAAAGCAGTGCAAGTCAGCCCCCTGCTTTCTTTCTCCCTATTGGCAGTGTGATCCATCAGGTAGATGAGCTTGTACCCCTACTCAGAGGCAATGTGATGGTGCAGGTTGGTTCCCCACTTTCACTGGTACCAGGAATGGAACTAACTTCCATCCCACTCCTATTCAAAAAAGCAAGAGTCACTGCACCACTTTAGCCAGGGTGGTGTCAGTGGGGCCCAGCAGGAAGCTGAACATACACAGTCACCCTGCCCTTACACTAATTCTCACCTAGTAGACTGCCAGCTAAAAAATGATTAAATAGGATTCAGTCTTGGGCGCCTGGGTGGCTCAGATGGTTAAGCATCTGCCTTCGGCTCAGGTCATGATCCCGGGGTCCTGGGATCGAGTCCCACATTGGGCTCCCTGCTAGGTGGGGAGCCTGCTTCTCCCTCTGCCTCTGCCTCTCTCTCTTTCTCTCTCTCTGACTCTCATGAATAAATAAATAAAACATTAAAAAAAAATAGGATTCAGTCTTCTCTCCAAAATTTCCATTATACAATTGAAGGTCACTGTACTAGGAACCAAGAAAATGACAACATGAATGAGAAAAAAGTCAACAGCTACCAACACCAAGATGCTTCAGGTGTTAGAATTATCTGACAAGGATTTTAAAGCAGCCATCATAAAAATGCTTCCATGAGCAATCACAAACACATTCGAAACAAATGAAAAAAAAATTGTCTCAAAAGATATAAAGTAGAATATGGAAACTTTAGAACTGAAAGATACAGTAACTAAAATAAACTTACTATATGGGCTTTATAGAAGAGGGGGCATAACGGGAAAGAGTAATTTTGAAGATTGATCCAGTTACCTAATTGGAACAACAGAGGAAAAAAACTGACCAAAAAAAAAAAAAAAAAAAAGCCTAGGAGCCTGGGGAATATTAACAAGAGATTTAACATCCATGTCACCATAGTCCCAGAAAGTGAAGAAAAAGAGTGGACCTGAAGAAATAATGGCCTAAACTTGCTCAGTTTGGCAAAAGACAAAATCTACAGATTCATGAAACTCACTGAACCCCAAACAAGATAAACCCAAAGTAATCCATGCCCAGACACATCAAAATCAAACCTTTGGAAATGAGAACTTGTTTAATGGGTATGGAGTTTCAATTTTGCAAGATGAAAATGTTTTTGAGATTGGTTGCACAACAGTGTAAATATATTTAACACACTGAACTATACACTAAAAAGTGTTTAAGATGGTAAATTTTATGTTGTGTGTATTTTACCACAATTTTTAAAAATTTGTAATCAAACTAAAAGTAAAGCAAAGAATCTTGAAAGCAGCTAATGAGAAATGAACTATTACATATAAGGGAACATTCAAATGACAGCACATACCACATTAGAAACCATGGAAGCCAGAAGAAAATGGCACCAGTTTTCAAATGCTGAAAGAAAAGAACTGTCAACCCAGAATTCTATACCCAGTGAAAATATCCTTCTGGAATGAAGGTGCACTCAAAACAGTCTCAGATGAAGGAAAGCTAAGAGAATTTGTCTATAACAGACCCTGAAAGAACTACAGGTAGTTTCAAGCAGAAAGGAAATTTTACTTTTTTTTTTTTAAAGATATTATTTATTTATTTGACAGAGAGAGACACAGTGAGAGAGGAAACACAAGCAGGGGGAGTGGGAGAGGGAGAAGCAGGCTTCCTGCTGAGCAGGGAGCCCAATGCAGGGCTCGATCCCAGGACCCTGGGATCATGACCTGAGCTGAAGGCAGATGCTTAACGACTGAGTGCTTTTAAAAGAACGATCTAGGGGCGCCTGGGTGGCTCAGTTGGTTAAGCGACTGCCTTCGGCTCAGGTCATGATCCTGGAGTCCCTGGATCGAGTCCCGCATCGGGCTCCCTGCTTGGCAGGGAGCCTGCTTCTCCCTCTGACCCTCCCCCCTCTCATGTGCTCTCTGTCTCTCTCATTCTCTCTGTCTCAAATAAATAAATAAAATCTTAAAAAAAATAAAAAAATAAAAACGATCTAGAATATCAAGAATAAAGGAATAATATGAATTATATAGTCTTTTCCAGAAAATAGAAGAGGAAACACTTCATAACTCACTTTATGAGGCCAGTATTACCCTGAAACCAAGACCTAAAGACAGGACAGAAAAGAAAGCTATAGACCAGTATCCCTCAAGAACATAAACATAGTATCCTCAACAAAATATTAGCAAAAGAAATCAAGCAATATATGAAAAGAGCTATACACTGTGATCAAATGGATTTTATTCCAAGGATGTAAAACTGGTTCGGTATTCAAAAATCATTCAGTATAGCCCACCATATTAAAAAGGAAGAAAAATCACATCATGTTAATAGTGCAGAAAAAGCATTAAACTGAATTAAACATTCATAATAACTCATCAAACTACGAATAAAAGGGAACTTAGTTTGATAAAGAATACACAAAAAAACCCCACAGATAACATCATACTTAATGGTGAAAGACTGAATGCTTTTCCTTTAATATCAAGTGAAAGACAAGGATGTCCATTCTCACCACTGCTATTCAGCCTAGTCCTGGAAATTCAAAAGGTAAAGGAACTAAAATATCTAATACAAGATAAAAATAAAGTGGAAGGATCAACCCAATTTTAAGCTTCAGTAATCAAAATTGACACTTCAGCAATCAAAATTCTGTGGTATTGGTAAAAGGATAAACACAGGGGCACCTGGGTAGCTTAGTCAGGTTGGGTGTCCGACTCTTGATCTCAGCTCAGGTCTTGATCTGAGGGTCGTGAGTTCAATATAGAATGCAGAAATAGACCCATACAAGTACAGCCAGTTGATTTTTATCAAAGATGCAAAAGCAGTTCAATGGAAAAAGGATAGATGGCCTTTTCAACAGTGGTGCTTGGAGCAGTTACACATCCATGGGTAAAACTATTTTACTATAATCATTATATATATATATATATATATATATATATATATAAAACTATATAATATATATAAATATATAACTATAATCATTAATTATAGTGCACCTCAACATCACACCTTACACAAAAACTAATTCAAAATGTATCATGGGGGAATTAAGAGTATACTTGATGACCAATGAGTAATGTATAGAATTGTTGAATCACTGTATTGTACACCTGAAACTAATATAACACCATATTAACTATACTGGATTTAAAATAGAAAATAGAAAAAAAAAGTGATAAAAAGACACAAAAAAGAAAAAACGCAAACAGAAAAAAATGTAGCATGGATTTAAATGTAAAATATAAAACTTAGAATTTAGACCTAGAAGAAACTTTTCAGGACTTTGGGATAAATGAATTCTTAGACCAGACACCAAACAATCCATAAAAGGAAAAAAATTAGACTTTATTAAAATTCAAAACATTTGCTCTATGAAAACAACCCTGTTAAGTCAATGAAAAGACAAGTTACAGATTGGGTAGAAATATTTGCAAACTTGTATCTGAGAGGGCTTGTATCTAAAATATATAAAGAACTCTCTAAACTTAACAGTAACTTAAGCTCAACAATCCATTTAGAAATTTGACAAAAGAGAAGAACAGCATTTCACTGAAGAGGATATATGGATAGTCAATAAGCATATGAAAAGATGTCAACATGGTTAGCTATCAGGGAAATTAAAATCATGATGAGCTATCAGTACACACCTATTAAAACAGCCAAAATAAAAAATAGTGGCAATATTGAATCTTGGTGAGGATGTGGACAAACTGGATTTCTCATGCATTGCTAGTGGAAGTGTAAAATGATAAAGCCTTTCTGGAAAATAGTTTGGCTGTTTCTTTAAAAACTAAACATCAACTTATTGTATGACCCAACAGTCATACTCCTGGACATTGATCCCAGAGAAATGAAAACGAATGTCCACACAGAAGTCTGTACACAAATTTTCATAGCAGTTCTATTTGTAATATCCAAAACTTAGAAACCAAATGTCATTCAGTGGGTGAATGGTTAAACAAGCTGTGATACCTCCACACTAGAATGCTACTCGGCAACTAAAAGGAATGGATTATTGATACATGGAGCAATTTGGATGACTCTCAAGGATGAATTTATATTCCGTGAATAACTTTAAATACTGTATGATTCCATTAACATAACATTCTTGAAATGACAAAATTGTAGAAATGGAGACAAGATCAGTGGTTGCAAGGGTTAGAAAGGGGCAGGAGGGAGGTGGGCGTGGTTATAAAGGGGTCAGCACACAAGATTCTGGTGTTGATGAACTAACTGTTCAGTATCTTTATAGTGGTGGTAGATACAGGAACCTACAATGTGATAAGTTGCTTAGAACACACACAAGAACCTGTAAAACTAGTGAAATCTGAATAAGGTCTGGGCTTTGTACTGGTATAAATTTCCTGTTTTTTTGTTTTTTTTTTTAAAGATTTTATTTATTTATTTGAGACAGAGAGCATGAGAGGGAGGAGGGTCAGAGGGAGAAGCAGACTCCCCGCCGAGCAGGGAGCCCGACGCGGGACCGGATCCCGGGACTCCAAGATCATGACCTGAGCCGAAGGCAGTCGCTTAACCAACTGAGCCACCCAGGCGCCCAATTTCCTGGTTTTGACGGGAAGTTATGTAAGATGTAACCACTGGGTTAAAGGTATATGGGACCACTCTTTTATTTTTCCAACTTCCTGTGAATCTAATCATTAATTTAAAAGTTAAAAAAAAGTCAGCACTAGATAAAATTCAATGTCTATTTCAATTAAAAACAGTAAAACAGGAATAAAAGGGTGTGTCTTTAATGTTATTAAAAAACAGTCTCAGACCAATAGCCAGCATCATGCCTGATGGGTACATATTTTAAGTCAATCTCATTAAAACTATGCCTGCTGTTTTCACCTCTATTTTATACTTAGAAAGAGTTTGCTAATGCAATTAGACAAGAAAATCAGAGTACTCAAAAGAATAGTAAAAAATTACTGTTCATAGATGATATAATTATCTACTTGGATAATTTTTTTTTTTTTAAGATTTTATTTGACAGAGAGACACACAGCAAGAGAGGGAACACAAGCAGGGGGAGTGGGAGAGGGAGAAGCAGGCTTCCTGCTAAGCAGGGAGCCCGATGCGGGGCTCGATCCCAGGACCCTGGGACCATGACCCGAGCCGAAGGCAGACGCTTAATAACTGAGCCACCCAGGTGCCCCTCTACTTAGATAATCTAAGGAAGCCACTAAAAAGGTTCTTTAAAAACTAATGATAGTCTTGGGCGCCTGGGTGGCTCAGTTGGTTGAGCGACTGCCTTTGGCTCAGGTCATGATCCTGGAGTCCCTGGATCGAGTCCCGCATCGGGCTCCCTGCTTGGCGGGGTGTCTGCTTTGCCCTCTGACCCTATCCCCTCTCATGTGTTCTCTCTCATTCTCTCTCTCAAATAAATAAATAAATAAAATCTTTAAAAAAAAAATAAAAACTAATGATAGTCTCATAAGGTGGTATTATACAAAATACATATTCAGAAATCAATGAATAGCTTTCCTAGTTAAAAAGGGTAGGGGTACCTGGGTGGCTCAGTTGGTTAAGTGTCTGCCTTCGGCTTGGGTCATGATCCCAGAGTCCCAGGATCGAGCATTGCATCAGGATCCCTGCTCAGCGGGGAGTCTGCTTCTCCCTCTGCCCTTCCTCCTGCTCATGCTCTCTCTCTCTGTCAAATAAATAAATAAAATCTTTTAAAAATGGTAATGGAAAAAAATCTCATTCAAAATAGTAAAAATATTATATTTTTGGAAATTAACGTAACAAGCAAAGGGCAGGAATTAAATTTAAAAATTAGTTGCATTAAAGAATAATTTGAATAAATTGAGAGAAAAGCTATGGTTCTTTAAATTACTTTAAATAAGATTCAAGGTTTGTTTTTTTTTTATCGTTTATATTTAAGAATTGAGGGTAACCTCCTGTCTTGAATGAACATTCCCAGATTTTTAGTTTTTTAAAAATTTCTTAAGCTTCTTTTAGTTATTTTATAGTTTATCTGAACAATGCCAACAATTTTTAGTAAAATGCACTTATTAATAGTGTTTATGCTTAATACATGTACAGCTAGAATTAATCATGGAGCTATAATTAGGAACTTTTATCTTTGATTATTTTTTCAGAAATAAACCTTGCTGCCAGGTTGTGTTTATATACCTTTGGTAATTTTTAAATATGTATACACATATTTTTTAATGAGCGAGTAGTTTGGATTGTTTTTTTTTCTAAGTAAATTCAACTCCAAACTTGTCTAAAACACTTTGTGTTAAGATACAGTTGATACTACACAAATAGGAATTTTGCTTGGATGTTAAGCTCTGATTTATTGTGTATTTGAGCAAATCCCATTCTGTCTCAGTTTACTACTTGCAGGCTATTATTGCTGTCTTCTTTTTGTTCATAAGGGTCTTTATAAGACTATATAATTTTAAGTGATTGTTAACCATTACATTATCAGTAACATATATTGGGTTCGGTTCAGCAGACTTTCAGGCACCATTTGTTTTATCAGTGAGGAAACAGATTCAGGTCATTTTGCCATAGTCACATAACAAAAGCTTGAGCTTTGAAGCCCATTATCATGGTGTATCTGTTTTAGGTAGGAGGGCTTCAGTAAGCCTCTGGAAACCAGAAGAAATCATTAGACTTGTTCCTTAGACTCTTAAATTAGCCAACCCAAGTAATGCATTAAAGAGTTATCTAGTACTCAAATTTTTAGCCCTCAAAATGGAAGTGGACCCATTAGGATAAGAGACTCATCAGAATCCCCTCAAATATTTGTCATTTGTCATTTCCTCTGGCAAGGTGAGCAGGAAGAAAGAGAAGCTAACACTGAACACCCAAGACACAATGAGCTTTACCACAACCTCCAACATAACTAGTATCCAAATCTTGTGGATTAGAAAACTGAAGCTCATGTTAAGTAACTTGCCCAAAGTCACACCTATAAAAAAGGGCATAGTCAGGTTTTGAAGCTTAATATGTCAGACTCCAAAGCCCACGATCTTTTCTCTACACTGTGATTTCCCAGACTTGTCTAATCACAGGAATCATCTAAAGTAGCTGTTTAAAAAATGAAATACCATGGGGCTTCTGGAACTTCTGATTGATTTTCGGATAAGGCCGGGTAGTGTATCATTACCAGGAATCTTAGGTGATTCTGATCATCAGACAGGTTTGGAAAATACTACCAACTCCATTAGAGTACTAAGAGGTGGGACTTGAAGGTATTAGGAAGGCAGGAATAGGTTTCGGAGTAGATAGAGGAGCTTAAAAAAACAAGTTGACACTTCATTTTCAACACTAGTGAAATAAGAATAATAAAATTGGGAGCACCTGGCTGTCTCAGTCAGTGGAGCATGCAACTCTTGATCTCGGGGTTGTAAGTTTGAGCCCCGTGTTGGATGTAGAAATTACTTAAAAATAAAATCTTAAAAAAATAGTAAAATTGGATTGTGGAAATTATAAAAGTGCTTTAGGTTCCTTACTCTTCACAGAAAAACGATGTTTTCTTTTTCTTAGTACTTCTCTTTCAGGTGACAGTATTTATACAATCATTCTTTGACATTATCCTTGTTTACAGTTGGGTACAAAGGCACCGCTGAAGGAGATAGATAAAACTGTATTTTGGATGCAGATAAGAAAGAAGGAATTAGACTTAGAAATAACATAAAGGGGCGCCTGGGTGGCTCAGTCAGTTAAGTGCCCAACTCTTGATTTCTGCTCAGGTCATGATCCCAGGGTTGTGAGATGGAGCCTCGCATCTTCGGGCTCTGCCCTGAGGCCAGGAGCCTGCTTAAGATTCTGTCTCTCCCTCCCTTTGTGTGTCCGTGCGTGCCCAAGCGCGCGCGGGCGCACAGACACACACACACACTCTCTCTCTCTCTCCAAAAAAAAAAAAAAGAAATAACATAAAAACAGCTTTAAATACAGAATCAGTAATTTCCTCAGGTGAAAACCCTAGAAAATCTTTAATAACTTTAATCCTTAAAGTTTAAGGATTAAAGTCACAAGATTATAACATTGTCAAGCTGGAAGAGCTCTTAGATAACCACATATTTTATGCATGAAGAAACCACAACTCAAGAGAGGCTTAAGGACTTGCCCACAGTCCTGTGGCAAACTTTCAAATCCATGCTGGCCAAGGTTCCATCTAACTCTTACAGATTGCAGATAAGTACCAAAAAATAGTGACTTTTCCACAGTCACACTGCTTTTTAGAAATAAATTTACGGTAAATCATGTTTACCTTATATTCCCTACTTTGTTTTATCTAATTTTACGGTTTCTTCCTTCTTTAAATGCCCTATTGAGAGTGTGAATATATTCAAAGGGATTGCTTTTAGGAGATTATGATTTTAAATATTATGTCTGAACATGATGTTCAGAACATGATGTTAGAAAAATGAACCATTACCTTCTTAGAATAGTAGAGTTAACAAATGGACACTTTAAGAACATGTGTTATGGAGGACTCTAGGTTCTCTACTTTTGATTAAAAAGCTTTATAGAGAAAAATGAGCAAAGGTAGATGTCTATACATGAATTCTAACAGCATTTCTGTGTAGGAGTACGAGCTTTGGATTCAGACTTGGGTTCGGTTATCTTATCTGCAAACCTAATAGCTCTGTGATCTTGGAAAAGTTACTCAGTTTTTTCTTCTCTGCTATACATAATAACACACCTCATAGTTTATTAATGATTAATTGGGATTAAATGAGAATATATGTAACATGGCTAACACTGTATTTTGAACAAAATGAGCATTGCATAAGGGATGGCTGTGGTTATTAATACCTTGAGCCAGTAGTTTTATATAAGAATATTAATTTCTGAATGACTGCTTTATTTCTTTATTCACTTTCTTTATCATAATCAGAAAATATGATCTGTAAAATTCCTGCTTTGAAGACTTTTATGGTTTAGACATACTCTATAATTTTTCATAGATACTTGAAAAGGACCCATATTCTTTTTGCATTATAAAATTCAATATCTACCTAATCTAATGTAAATTGCTTCAAATGCTTTGTCCTTATTTCATTTATTATGCTAGCTGATACTAGTGTGCTAAAGTTTCCCCTCCTCTTTTGTGTTTGTTCGTTTCATGTTATAGTCCCCAAAACATCTTTTGTGTTTTGTGGTTAGTCTATGATTTAATGTTTTTAATGACTTGTTTGAAAAAATAACATGTTAATTGTAGAAGATCTGAAAAATAGTGAAACACACACAGAAGGAAAAAAACATTTTTACTCTTACTAAGATATATCGTTATTAAAAAGATTTAAATGTGATTAAGAGCAGGGGTGTTAGATTCAGACTTGGGTTTGAATTTAGGCCCTGTTTACTAACCTTAGGCACAATATTAGACTTTTTTATTTATTTGACAAATATTTATTGAGCACCTACTTTGTGCCAGGCATTTTGCTAGGGGCTTAGGATATAGTGCTTAAAAAGATTGACATACCCATCTTGGCTTAATTTCCTCATTTGTAAATTAGTGATAATGCCTCACAGAGTTGTTAGAAACATCAAAGGTGATCTATAGTACTTAACACTTGCCTGGTGTGTGGTAATTGCTCAGTAAATGATAGCAATTATTATCGCTATATGTATTAAATGCTAATTACATTTTTAGTCCAAATCAGATGATCTTTTTAATTGGCTATAGGTTTTTGCCTCACATTTTATTTTTGGCCTCAATATTACAAACTCTTTCTTTTTCATTATGCTTTTCTAGTCTTACGTCTTTTGTTTGAATTTCTCTTTAAAGCAGTAAATAATTGTATGGGCTTTTTAACCTTTTAAAAGATGTAACCTGTCACTCTTAAAGTTATTATTATCAAGTATTTCAAACACATAGTATAGAATAGTATAGAGAGAATAGTATAGTGAACTACCATAGTAAGAGAGAATAATATAGAGAGAATAGTATAATGAACTACCATATTCCCTTACCCAGCCTCCAAGGTTGTCAACTCATGGCCAATCTTATTTTATCTGTACTCCCCTCATGCCCACACACACATTCTCCCCCCCCCCCCCCCCCCCGGCTCCAGTGGATTATTTTGAAGCTAATCCTAGATACATATATTCAGATGTAAATATTTCATTTATATTTCTTAAAAGATGAAGACTTTTAAAAACACATAACCACCATAATATCATCCCTCATAAAAATGTCAGTAATTCTGTAATAGCATCAAATTCCAGTAAGACACTTTCTTTAAATTAGACACTTTAAACTTTACATTTCTTACATTATTTCTTTTGAAATGATTTCTATCATCTTAAGTTTTTTATTCTTTCTTTGTGTTTTTTTTTCTTCTGACATATGGATTGTTTTTGTTTGAGGAGGTTATGAAATACTGAAGAAAGAATTATAGAGCTAGAAAGACCTGGGTTTGAGTCCTGCTCTTGCCATTCACTGACTTTGCTGAGCCTTGGTTTCCTCATCTGTAAAACAGGGGTGATTATACCTACCTTATGTTCTTAGGGTTGAATGTGATGCTTTCATAAAGTAGTTTTTACAGTCTTTGCCAGTTATTATCTTCTCTAGTGATTTGGACTGTAATAAAGAAATACAATTTTTGGTTATCATATGGTTTCTTAAAACATTCCAAAATTTATATTTATTAGCTAACTACTAAAAATAGTGGTTTTTAAATAATCCTTTTAGGACAGAGAGAACTGAGAATCTTTTTCTCCCTTCTTCCACTACCTCTTTTATTTGAGTCTACATTAATTTAGCTTGAGATTACAAATCTTACCTTTAACTTTCTAAGTTTTATATTGTTTATATACTTATATCAACTATTTACTCTTCATTATTGACCCTTTCTCCTTTAGTGGGGTTAATTATTTTATTCATTTGTTTCTAGATACTAAGTTGATGTCAGTATACTTCACCAGTTCTTCCCTACCTCAGTGTTCTTAAGGTCTTATTTTGGTTCTCTTTCAATGGTCTAGGACTTACCTTTGAACAATTTATGAAAAAAGATACTACCAGGATGGTGAAATGTTATAAGATTTTGCTGATCTAAGAATAATTTCCTGTGACCTTTGTACATGAAAAACTAGGACAAGGTATACAATTCTTAGATCATAACTTTTCCCTTTCAACTCTCTGTAAGTCATTACTTCATTGTCTTCTGGCATTTTATTGTTGCAGAGGAAAAATCTGAGGTCATTCTGATTTTAGTTCCTTTGAAAATAACCTATTTTTTTCTGCTTGTATGCTTGTAGGATTATATCTTTATCCTTGAAATTTAAAAACATTTGCCAGGATATGTCTTGGTGTTGATGATCTCTGTTGAACCTTCTCAGTCTCCAGTCTCAGGTATTTTTTTTTTCAGAACTGGAAAGTTTTCTTATACTTTTGATTGATTAAAATGCTCTGGTTTTTTTTTTTTCTTTAGGAACATCTGTTATTCATAGATTATTTCTATGTCTGTCCTCCATAGTTTTTTAATCTTTTCTTTCATTTTTTTTCATTTATTCAAGTTTGTCCTCTGTGGCATGGATTCCGTTTTCTGCAGTGTCGATTCTAATATTTGCTATTCACAATGCAGATTTAATTTTGGCTACTGTGTTTTCATTTCTTTATTCTTACCTCAACATACTCCTGTTTCATAAGCAGAATTCCCCTTAGGGGTACACTCCAAAAAACATAAGGTGGTTTCAGGCCTAAAGTGTATCTATTTTCCGAGGCCACAACCACAGGACCATACAGGAAAAAAAAGCTTCTGAAAGGGTCCTCTAAAACTTAAAAACATAGATATATAACCAGAGGTCATTTCTACCCTAGTCTAGAAAATAGAACAGTCTTGAGTACTAGCAGGCCTTCAGTTGCTTGAGGAATAGCAAAGCAACCCATAAGGGCAACTTAACTAGAAATAATGGATTTTTCCAATTATATTGATTGCATTTTTTCCTCATTATAAAAATAATAAATAATAAATGCATATAATTTTGAAAATACAGTACAAGAAGAAAATCCTATGACCCAGGTAACTACTGATAAGATTTGATATATATTTTTCCAGTTACATACACACATGTTGGGGGGGGCACAAAATTGGGTCGTGCTGTATAGTTTTGTATCCTTTTTAATTTAATATATTACAAGCATATTTTTGCATCATTAATTTTTTGAGGCCCTTATTTTAACCATTGCATAGTATTCCTACATATGAATAGATGTGTTATGATTTATTTAACCAGTCCCCTGTTGGTCATTTAGATTGTTTTCTATTTTTCAGTATAATGAGTATGATGAATATCACTGTACATAAGTCTTTATGCACATCTCTGATATTTCCTTAGGATAAATGAGGAGCTGATTCTTAATCCTGTCATATTGGTAAGGATTATATACATTCCTTATTAAGAATATAAAATGCTTGTTTCTTATTGTTTCAATGTGATTGCATAGAAGATTTTTTGGATTCTGAACAATTTGATGGTATCTGAACTGAAATTCAAGAGAGGTTTCTCATGCCTCATCCTCAGCAGCTTCATGGGACTCCTATTGCATATGCTTTGGGCAGGAGAGCCACTGCTGATTTCAGGGAGTTTGGAAGGCAAATAATACTTGTGGAAACTTGAGGGTGGTTAAAAAAAATACGGTCCTTGCTCATTCCTACAACCTGGTCTCCAAATTAGTACACCAGGCCTCTGGACCCTTTCTTTTCCTCCTCCTTTCCTATTATTTCAGGCTGTTATTCTCTGTAAAGAATTCTTTTCTCCCAGTGTTCATATGTATATTTCATTCCTATGTAGGAGGATGTCAGTAGATGATATTTCCTAGTAATCTCAAGGTAGCATATCATCAGTCACAGATGATTTTTTTAGTTCTAGTATACTTGTACATGATGATCTCCTGCTGGACTCAAAGCATTTTTTTAATGTATTTTATACTTTCTTCAAAGGTATCAAATAGCAACCTAGAAATGTGCATTGTTGTAACATACCATTACAACAAAACAATCTGTTTAATAAAGTTGCTTAAAACGAAATTTTTATTTAGTAAAATATTCTTATTTTTAACATTTGAGAATTTTCCTTAAAATACTTGGGAATACTCTAGAAGTCCTGAAACCTTGGTTCAGAATTACTGGTTTGATCTTTTTTTTTAATTGTTCATCCTTTTTAAAACAGAAAGATGATTTTAGTGATAATTTCATTCCACAACCTTAGAAGTTATTTTGAAAACAATTCCTGCTGAAATGCAGGCTAACAGTCTCCTTTGTCTGATTTGTTCTGATGAGACCCATATTGTACTTTATTCTTATTTTTGACTTTTACACATTTCAGACTAACAGAGTAAAGCATGATTAGCATTTCCTAACCTTTTCCAGTATTTCACATAATATTTGCATATGTACAATCTGCCAAGCTCTGCAGTTTTTTGGCTGGAAGGCATAATGGTGGGATGAGAGAGGATAAATACATTTGCCTCACTTTTAAACTATTCTTTTTTGTCTGTACTCATTCTTTGGCCACATTGTATAAAAATATACTACACTTATGAATGATCTCTTTCACCCTGGTTGGTGGGAAATTGGCTGTATTAAGTAGCAAAACAAGTATCTCAGCACTCTCCTGTACTTCTTCATTGCATTATGTCTCTAGAAGTTAACTGTAGAAATGTATATATTACACAATTCAGGCAAAAGAGAGGGAACAGAAAGTAGCATTTACTGAGCATCTACTATCCTTTGGTGGATCCATTTAAGTACAACATCCCTGTGAGGTAGATATTATGTGCATCTTACAGATGAAGAGACTGAGGCTCAGAATGTTGAGTAACTTACCCAAGGCCAGGTAACTATAGCAGTAAGTGACAGAGCTGGGGTTTAAACCTGGTACTAGTGAGATGCAGACCATATGTTTTTTCTATCTGTTTCTTAAAATTCAGTAAGTTTTCTTATTTAATAGGTACTATTCCTTGAACTTTTGAAACTATAGAAATTGCAGTATCAAGTCAGACTGATGGCCCATGTAACCTAATCTCTAGTGAAGCCAGGAGTCATTTTTCAAAAAGGAAACTTACTAGCTGCATGAGTAATTATGCTCATTTCTAGTAGGTAATATTTGAATCCTTGTTTTGATGAAAGGATTGAAGTAAAAGTGCTTTTTAAAGTAAATTTTTGTAAAGCTTCACCAATATGTAGGATAATGTTGGCTTTTATATTTTCTTCCTTAAATAAATTAAATTGTTCAAAATTTTCAATCTTTCCTAAACTCAGAAAGGAAGTAGATATTTTTGCAAAAGGTAGAGCATAAACTACCTTTAGATCATGTTTCACTTAATTTTTTTTTTCAGATTGCTTTGTTAGTATATTACTGTTAATTGGCTGGGTGAATTTTTTAGAATAGAAATAAAAGATTTATGGATTACATGAAGATGAAAATAGCAAAGAGGCTGATTAGCAGATTCAGAATCTTTTTTATAGAGGCCGTAGCAATCCTATAGAGGATCAGAACTAGAAAAAGATGAATCAAAAACTTAAAATTTAAGGCTTTATTCATGAGAGTAAGTGTACCAGCAAGTATACAGGGCTTAGTTGCAGTATGAAGAAGGCAAGGATTTAATCAACAGAAAATTTAGTATGATTCAGCAATGTGTTTTGGGCATTTCAAAAATAATGCATATGTGAACTGCATTAATATAAGTTTATTATCTAGGACAAGGGAGGTGATACGCTCTTTACTCTTCATTGGTCATATCAAGGCTGCAATATTAATTGAATGCAGTTCTGTATACTACCTTTTAAGATGAATTGGGTGCATGCTCAGAAAAGAAGGTGGTCTCATCTATCTGAAAGGAATGTTTGAAGGAACTTGAGTTGGCTAGTAAAGAACAGACTCAGGATGGTTTACAGTAGTAGGTGTAGATTTACTTCCAGTTATTGTACAGATAGAATACAGGCAAGTTAGTCATCATATATTAGTAATCCTACTAAAGGGAATTTGTAGCTGAGGAAAATTACTATATAGTGAAGAATTTTATCTAGGCTGCCTAGTGAGGTAGTACATTCATGTCCTGATAGTGTTCAAATCTAGGTGAGAATGGCAAAAAAAGAACTGAAGCATATGATGTTTATTTGGAATGAAAGACTTTCAAGATCCCTTACCAATCCTAAATGTTTTGATTCCAAGATTAAAAGGACTTTATGGAGTATTATTTTATCCTCATGAAGCTACCTCACCTTAATAATAGTAATTTGCATTGGTACAGTGCTTTATGATTTAAAGTACTTCTTTTAAGTTATCTCAGTTTTGAGTCTAACATTAACCCTTTGGATAGACAGGGCAAGTATCTTCATTTTGAAAAGATAAGATAATAGGCTAGGAGACAGTCTGAATTGCCCAAAATAATAAAGCTTATAAGTGGCAGACCTAGGACTCTATCCCTGGTCTACCTTCCAAGTTTAGTGCTGTTTCTACTATACCAGTTGGCCTTAAAAGTAAGTTATTAGTTGTAATTCTTGCTTTGTATTACATTGAAAATTGCAAGGAGCAGATGGTTCTCAAATTATATTCCCATGGAAAGTGTAATTGTAGCTCAGTTAGATGAAGGGTTCTAAAAGTGAAATAATTGGGAGCCATTCAACAGATCTGTGTTATAGAAAGAGAACTCTGCTGACCAATTAATGAGAAAATCTAGTTTGTACTACTAGATGAATGATGGTACCATTCACTAAGATAGCAAATATAGGAGAAGTAGCAGATTAGTGAGCCATAAAAGGGGTGACTGAATTTTGGATATAATTAAAATGGCTACCATTGATTGTTTACTAAGTGTCAGGCACTGTGCTTAGAGTTTTATATCACTTATCTCACTTAGTCTTTACCACAACTCTCTGAAGATGAGACTTTTAAGTCTCTACTTCTCATACGAAGAAGCTACAGCTTAGTTTCAATAACTTGTCCAAGGCTTCATACTTAGTGTAAGAGCAGAAATTTGAGTCTAGGTGTCTGACTCCAAAGCTAGTGTTCTTAAGAGCTAGTTTAAGGTTTGTCTGTGATGTTTGGATAAAAATGATCAGTATTCAGTTGAATAAATGGTTGTGGCTTTTGGGAGAAAGATGTCTCCTGGAGTTATTTGAGTCCTTACCATAGAAGTGGGCAATACTATAGTCTCTGAAAGTGTCTTAGGATAATAAAGATTTTATAACTGCCTCCCCTTTTCTGCATTTTAGCACCATTTCTGTGCTTTGTAATATTGTATAGGCATTCCCTAACCTAGGAACATACTCTATGAGTGTTTGAAAATGAAAGGTACTCTTTTTACAAGTCAGTAGACCTGTGAGATCCTCTAGGATAGATCTCTAGGTTGGGGGCCATGTTTTATTAACCGTTCATCTACAGCTTGGTGCCTAGAACATAGCATGAATGAAATGAAATGGGTGGATGAATGGATGGATAAATAGGGATTTAGAGAGTAGAGAGAGTTCAAATTCAGAGCATCTGCCTCATGTGGGATGAGTGGGCTGCCTTTTATTTTTCAGTTGGTAATGCTCCAAAGATGGTTAGCTTAGATCCTTCTACATTTGTTGAACAGACAAGTGGTCAAGGACATTTACTCCTTTTTCCATTGAAGTAACTAGAGAAGACCTTGTGTTCTTGACTTCTGGTTTTGTTTTGTTTTGTTATTACACAAATAATACATATTCATTGTAGATACATTAGAACATTCAAATATGCAAAAACAAACATATTTTAAATTGTCTAAAATTCTACCACCCAGAAATAGCCACTGTTAACATTTTGCTGTATATCCTTACAGAGTTTTTCCCATACAAATATATACATTGAAATATGTATATATTTATTTAAAATGGGATCATTACAATCCATATTTTTTTGTAAACTGCTTTTTCACTTATTACATGTGACTGTCTTTCCATGTCAATAAATTTACATCTTTATTATCATTTTTAATGACTGTATAGTATTCCATTATATGAATGTACCATCATATATTTAACTAGTTCTCTATTGTTAAGAATTTAGGTTTCCAATTTGGAGTTCTTTTTGGAAAAAGTTATGGTGAGCATTCTTGTATGTACATCTTTGCACACTTGTTTTAATACAGACTTAGATTACCTTCCTGAAAGGTTGTGCTGATTTATACTTTCTCCAGCAGTATATCCTGAGTGCTCTTTTCCCCATACTCATATTAGTGCTGGGTGTTATTTTTTCTGTTAATCATTACCAGTTTGAAAGGCAAAGGTATCTTCCGGTTAAATGCATTTGTTTGATTAGTACTAAGGCTGAACTCTTTTTTCCCTTATTGCTCATTTCTGTTGAGGTTCATCATTTTTTCTTACAGGTTTGTAAAACAAAGTTCTTTATGTATTGAGGATACCAACCCTTTGTCATATGTTGCTTTTTTTGTAATCAATTTGTCTTTTATCTTTTTTGTGTCTGACAGATGACATTTTAAACTTTTATCGATTCAAATGTCATTTTTTTCCTTTATGATTTCCACCCTCCTTACCCCATAAATATTATTTACCTATATTTTCTTCTAATACTTTGATAATTTTATTTTTGACATTTAAATGTTTTATGCATCTGATTAATCAGTGGAGTTGGAATTTAGAATGTGTTTTGCCAAAGAAAGTATTGTAAATGATGTTCAGTGAGGTTTAAATAACACCATTTGTAATGCATTTAACTATTAAAATAATCTCAAGGGCTCACCTGGAAAGGTAATCATCATTTATTATATTATTTCCATGGAAAATGTTTTTATAGTTAACTTTTAAAGCACAACCTGTTGCATATTGGCAACTACATACTTATATGGTGATTTGGTACTTCATTAGAACCCTGTAGGGGTGAAAATATTCCCATGTGATTTTGTTTTGTCTGCCTTCATTTAACTTTAACTGATGTGAAATCTGTGTTGGTAACTTTCTACTTGCTGTGCTTTTCACAGAATGGACAGCAAATTATGGATGAACCTATGGGAGAGGAGGAGATTAATCCACAAACTGTAAGTAAAATACTGTATCATAAGGGATATAGATAAATCAGATACCATAGAATTTAAGGATTCTTATTTTTATTTATTTTTTATTTTTTATTTTTTTTAAGGATTCTTATTTTTAAACTGAGCAAAGTAATGATCTTACGGTATTAGAAACTTGTTGATGCTTTCACATTAATTTTACCAAAATATAGTCTTGAATATGCTATGCCATTTTAAAAAACTGTTTAATAAGACTGATTTTAAGAGAATGATAAAACAAATTGCTTTATATTGTTGAAAGTTTTTCATTAGTACCTTAAAGCTTATTTTTTAAAGATTTTATTGATTTATTTGAGAGAGAGCACGAGCAGGGGTTGGGGAGGGAGAGGGACAAGTAGACTCCCCACTGAGCAGGGAGCCCCATGAGGGGCTCCATCCCAGGACCTTGGGATCATGACCTGAGCCAAAGGCACATGCTTAACCAACTGAGCCACCTAGGTGCCCACTTAAAGGTTATTTTTTTTAAAAATCAAACTAAACATAGATTTATTAGAGACAAAATATAAAGGTGATACTTTATAGAAGTATTTAACATAGAAGATGAATGTTCGCTATTTCCTCATCTTGTTTTTTTATTCACTTCTAAGTCCCCAGCACCGAGACCAGTGAATGGCACATAACAGACACTCATTAAACATTACATAAATGAATTAATAAATTTTCCTACCTTTAAGATATCCATTGTTAGCACAGTTAGTATCTTCATTTTATTCTGTACGTAAGATAGTTATTACTGGTATTTACAAAATATATATTCTCCAACTTGCTCTTTTCACTTAAAGTCTAGAACATCTTTTTATGACAGTACATGTAGATCTTCTTTTTAAATTGTTGCATGATACTCTATTTTTTTTAGATTTTATTTGTTTATTTGAGAGAGAGAGAGCAGGGGAAGACAGTGGGGAAGAGCAGAGGGAGAGGGACAGGCAGACTCCGTGCTGAGCACAGAGCCCCACATGGGGCTCCATCTCAGGACCTTGAGGTCATGAGCTGAGCCGAAACCAAGAGTCGGACACTTAACCGACTGAGCCATCCAGGCACCCCTGTTGCATGATACTCTATTTTATGCATGTCCTACACTTAATGGAATTTCCCCCTATTTATTTTTGTGAACTTGTGTTTCAGTAGGATATAGTTTTAGAGAAGGATGTGCTATAACAAAGGGTATGAACATTTAAATCTCAATAGACATAAGGAGCACCTGGTTGGCTCAGTCAGAAGAGCATGCAACTCTTAATCTCAGGATCGTGAGTTTGAGCCTCACATTGGGTATAGAGATTACTTAAATAAATATTTAAAAAAAAAAATAAAAAATTTCAATAGACATTGCCAAATTGCTCTCCAAACCAAAAAGGTTGTAAAAATGTTACTGTATGAAAGTACCTGTTCAACCATACCCTATTCAACACTGGGTATTATTAGAAATTATTTTTCATTCGAGCCACTCTAAATAAATAATACTTTCTCATTGCAGTTTGCATCTCATTTGATTATTAATGAAGTTGAGTATCCATGTATTACTGGCCTTTGTGTTTTTGGTTGCTTATCTCCTTGGGGTCTGTGTGATCATATATATCCTGGATATTAACTCGATGTCTTTAATGTATCTTGCAAATATTTTCTCCCTATTTTTTAACATTGATTATGTTGTCTTTCATTGTTTGTATACAGAAGTTTTCATTTTTAAATGGTCAGATCTGGCTTCTGGGTTTTGTGTTTTGGGTTAGAAGATCCTTCCCTGCACCAAGGTTATAAAAATAACCTCTTAAATTTTCATCTACCACCTCTATAGTTTTGTGTTTTACATTTAGATCTGTGGTCTACTTGGAATTGTAGTACCCATTATGACATAGAAATCTAACTTCTTCCAAATTGCTTGTTGTCCTAATCTCTACTTACTGAACAAATAAAACCTATTCAACTTATTCGAGATTTCTCTTTTATCATATATAAAATTGCCATATTCTCCTTGTGTTAGTTTCCTAGGCTGCCCTAACAAAATACTACAAACTGGGTGGCTTAAAATAACAGAAATTTATTATCTCACAGTCAGGAGGACACCAAAATCTGTGTCCACAGAGCCATGCTCTTTGAAGGCTCTGGGAGGGGATCTTTCCTTGTTTTTTCCAGCTTCTGGTAGCTGCCAGCAGTCCTTGGCATTCCTTGGGCCACATCACTCCATTCTTTACCTCCGTTGTCACATGGCATTTTCCTTATGTGTCTCCATGTCCAAATTTCCTTCTTCACATAAGGATACCAGTTACTGGATTAGGGCCCACCTTACTCCCGTATGACCTCCATCTTAATATTATTGAATCTACAAAGACCCTGTGTTCAAAAAAGATCACACTCACAGGTACTGGGATTAGAAATTGAACGTACCTTTTGGAAGACACAGTTCAACCCATAGCATCCCTGAGTGTCTTGACTTCACATACATTTTCAATTACTGTGCTTTTATTATATGTTTTTTATATGTAGCAAGGCAAGCCCTCCCACCTTTTTTTTTTCCCCCAAAATTGTGGTCTTTGCATCTTCCAGATAAACTTTACAATGAATTTATCAAGTACTTCTGAAAAAGTTACTGGGATTTTATAAAAATTCCATTATATTTGCTAATTAACATGAAGAAAATTATTTTAATAATGTTGAGTCTTCACATCCCCAAAACATTTATTCTGACATTCTTTTATATCCTTTATCAAAATTTTATGGTTTCTTACATATAGTTTTGTACATTAATTTATTAAGATAAATCTGGGGCGCCTGGGTGGCTCAGTTGGTTAAGCGACTGCCTTCAGCTCAGGTCATGATCCTGGAGTCCCAGGATCGAGTCCCGCATCGGGCTCCCTGCTCAGCGGGGGGTCTGCTTCTCCATCTGACCCTCTTCCCTCTCGTGCTCTCTGTCTCTCATTCTCTCTCTCAAATAAATAAATAAAATCTTTAAAAAAAAAAAAGATAATTCATGGTGGGGACACCTGGGTGGCTCAGTTGGTTAAGTGACTGCCTTTGGCTCAGGTTCATGATCCCGGAGTCCCCGGATCGAGTCCCGCATTGGGCTCCCTGCTCAGCGGGGAGTCTGCTTCTCCCTCTGACCCTACCCCCTCTTGTGCTCTCTCTCTCTCAGATAAATAAAATAAAATCTTTAAAAAGAAAAAAAGATAATTCATGGGTATTTTATAGTTTTTGTTATATTGCAATGGGATTTCTTTTCTGCTGTCTTCTGATTATTGCTAATACATAAAAATGTTAAATGTTGGGGCGCCTGGGCGGCTCACTCAGTTAAGCATCTGCCTTTGGCTCAGGTCATAATCCCAGGGTCCTGGGATTAAGACCTATATAGGTCTCCCTGCTCAGCGGGGAGTCTGCTTCTTCTCCCTTTCCCTCTGCCCCTCCCCCTGCTCGTGTGCGCGCGCTCTCTCTCTCTCTCTCTCTCTCTCTCTCAAATAAATAAAGATCAAATAAATAATCTTTAAAATATGTTAAATGTTTCTATATGCTTTTTAACATATTTGGAAAGTTTTCAGAAATCAAATTGTCATGAACATTTTGTCAGTTATGGAAGAGTGAGATCATTATAATCTTCTTAAAATCCTTCAGTAGTTTTGTGCTTCCTTTAAATGAAGCCCAAACACTGCAGTGTGACCTATCAGGCCCTTTATAATAAGGTCTTTGTGTACTTCTCTGTATCCTCCCCAGCTTTACTCCTCAACCCCCTCCTGAAAGTGCGGTCACTCCAATGCATCAGGTTTTCTTTTGTTCCTAGGCCTTCATAGGTAATACTCCCTCTCTCAGAATTCTTTTCCCCTAGTACCCCTTCCAGTTAACTGCCAATCATCATTCAGGTCCAAGTTTGATATCACTTCAACTGAGACATCTTCCTGGCACAACTACCAGTTCCATTTCCGCTTTGAGTTAAGCGTTTTTCCTTTGTGCTACCATAGCAGCCTATGAGAACCCTAAATGGGAATACCACATTAGATTCCATTACTTATTTACTTATTCCCTACTAAACTGTGAGCTTGACCATGTCTGACTTATTCCTTGTTTTATATCCAGTATCCAGTAGGTATTCAATAAGTCCTTGTTAATTAAATGAATGCATAATGGGGCCCAAGCATGGGACCTGTGCCTGAGGTTACCTTGACATTTAGTCTAGATTTCTGTACCTCCCAGGCCATTTGAGGCATTCTGTTTCATTCATCTGGAGTATATATTTATTAGCATTTAAGCAAACATAAAAACAAACAGTAAGCATTAATACTGATTTTTCTGCCACCAGTTACCTGTTTTTCTTAGGTAACAATTTCTTTGGAAGGAAAACCTTCAAATTTTTTATTCTCTCTGTAGCCTAGAAACATTTTCCATTGTGGTATTATATGGCTCATACTTTCTTTCAGAGTACTCATGACATTAGTAACATTACATCTGGAAGAAAATTGCATTTTATAACCAGGTTGAAAAGGTGCAGGACGGGGTTGTAATATCGAGCCCTACATCGAGCTCCACACGGGGAACTGTCCCCCTTCCTCTCCCCCTCCCCCTCCACCCACACTCACTTATTAGCTCACACTCTCTCCAAAAAAAAAAAAAAGAGAAGAAAAAAAAGGTACAGGACTACAGTATTACTAGCAATGTGGGTGAAGTTGTTGAGCAGATCATTCCAGATTATAGGAATTAGGATTGAGTATAAAAAGCCTAATATTTACTATTTCATTGATGGTGTTAAATCCAAAAGATTGTCAAAATATATATTAGCCTTATACTTTTAAATTGTATTTGCCTTTAATGTACAGCTAAAAGTTTTCATTTTGTCAATTACTGATAATTTAAATAACAAAAGTTGAGATGTTCATTAGTTATCTATTTGATGCATATCAAATTACCTCAGACTTAGTAGCTTAAAACAACATACATTTCTTTTTTTTTTTTTTAAAGATTTTATTTATTTATTTGACAGAGAGAGACACAGCGAGAGAGGGAACACAAGCAGGGGGAGTGGGAGAGGGAGAAGCAGGCTTCCCACAGAGCAGGGAGCCTGATGTGGGACTCGATCCCAGGACCCTGGGATCGTGACCTGAGCCGAAGGCAGTCGCTTAACCAACTGAGCCACCCAGGCGCCCCAACAACATACATTTCTTATCTCACAGTTTCTGTGGGTCATTAATCTGGGCACAGCTTAACGGGGTCCTTTGGTTCAGGTTCTCTCACAGACTGCAGTGAAGGAGTTGGCCAGGGCTAGGTTTCATCTGAACCTTGATGGAAAAAGGTTCTTCTTCCAAGCTCACATGTTTGTTAGCCCAGATTCTTGGCCCATAGAAACTGTGAGATGATAGTTGTATGTATGGAGCTTGTCAACTAGTAGGCTTTCTTGTAGGTTGATTGGCCACTTTTTCTTTTTTTTTTTTTAAGATTTTATTTATTTGCGAGAGAGAGAATGAGAGAGAGCAAGCACATGAGAGGGGGGAGGGTCAGAGGGAGAAGCAGACTCCCTGCCGAGCAGGGAGCCCGATGCGGGACTCGATCCAGGGACTCCAGGATCATGACCTGAGCCGAAGGCAGTCACTTAACCAACTGAGCCACCCAGGCGCCCTGATTGGCCACTTTTTAATGGGCTAGAACACAGAGTATGATGAATAGCCAGTTTTGACCACAACAAGACTGTAGGATGGATGGAGAGTAACAAGAGAGAAGACACCTGGGTCCTTTATTGACCTAATGATCGTGTGATACCTCTTCACCCTAATTTACCCTCTTACCTATGGACTGCTCCATGAGAAAAAAAAAAGGCACTTATCTTGTTTGAGCCATTACATTTTGGGGTCTTTTTGTTTCAGCAGCTTAGTCTGAACTCTGACTACAGCTAGTCATTCATTAACCAAGCACTTAACGAATTTCTGTTAGGTGCCAAGAACTCTGCTAGGTTGTTGGAGATACAAAAGCATATGAGGGAAACTTGCAGTCTTTTTTTTTTTTTTTAAGATTTTATTTATTTATTTGACAGAGAGAGACACAGCGAAAGAGGGAATACAAGCAGGGGGAATGGGAGAGGGAGAAGCAGGCTTCCCGCGGAGCAGGGAGCCCAATGCGGGGCTCGATCCCAGGACCCTGGGATCATGACCTGAGCCGAAGGCAGACGCTTAACGACTGAGCCACCCAGGCGCCCCAAACTTGCAGTCTTTAAATGGCAAAATAAAGTTGTTTTTGTCTTCTTCTCTTCTGGTAAATAATCACCCAAAATATCAAGGAGAATAAGAAACAGAAACGTGATCTTTAAATTAGAAGACTTGTGTAATTTGAACCACAACATAGAAATGTGAAAAGTAGATAAAAGAGTCATAACAAGAGGAAGTTAAAGGACCTAAGTGCTTTTAGAGGGGTATAGCAGCAGGAAGCATGCCTTATTTATTGCCCTCACAGCTCCAGAAGAGCTCAAGAATGAGGTCACCAGGTACCTCATTCACCAGGAAAGTGGAGGAATGGCATGGGGCTGAAAACAGAGAGTGGTTGAATGTCAGTATAAACAGCCCTCACTCTCTCCTCTCTCCCACCCCTGGAAGAGATGGGGGTATTTTTTAGAGAAAAATGAATCAGAATAGCTCCAGACTTGGGGAACCCCAGGTATAGTAGGAAGTGATGTGAGGCAGTGGGCTAGAAACAAGGAGATAAAGTGAAAGCCCATTACACCAACCAGGACCATATCTTCCCGGCAGAAAAGTAAAGCTTTCTTTCGTGAAGAAATTGAATGGTCCCTGATAAAAGACCTTTAGAAACAGACATTTAGGAGATCTTCAATGTAAAGGCCATTTGGCCAATTAACCTACCAAAAAAGCCTAACAGTTGACAAGCTCCAGAACATGTGGTCTACTTCTCAGTGTCTCACTCTTAAGTATGACTGAAAAGCCAAATATCACTGGACATTTGAGAAAGGCTTCCAAATGAAAGAATAAGCTCTTGAAGGAACAGACAGTGCAGTAAAAAGGAAAAAGAAAAGTTAAATTATTACCTTCTGAGTGTTAAAAGACAAAATTAATATGCTAAAATAAGAGTAGGATGCTATTTTTTTAATCAGAAAATTAAAAACGGGATAGGAATGTTCTACATTTTAGTAGAATATTTAAAAGCTAATGTTAAGGAAATCTCAAAAAAAAAAACGGAGTAAGAGAAAGAGATAGAAAATAGGAGAGAAAAAGAAAGAAGCAATCTAACATCTACTTAATAGGAATTCCAGAGACAACAGGGAAATGGAAAGGAAGAAACTAGGAAAGAAATATCATATTTGTTTTTTTCCCACATTTTAATATTTCTGAAATCGAAATGTTTGTTAAAGCCAATGGTGTGACACATTTTAATTGGCTGCATTTTCTTCTATAATGGTATAGTGATAATCATGCTCTTAGATTAGATGGAGTACTAAAATACCAAAAAAAAATTTTCCCTAATATGAGGACTGTGAGTTGCTAGATTAAAATGGCCTACTGAAAAGAAAGCCTGTTAATGAAAACAAACAAACAAAACACCTACTCTCAAGAAGAATCATTATTGTGAATTATCAAGCACCAGTGATACAAAACCCTAGAAGTTTTATTGGACTGAATGTGTCTCCCCACAAAATTTATATGTTGGAGCCTAATCCTTGATGTAGTGGTGTTTGGAGGTGGGGCCTTTGGGAGGTAGTTAGGTCATGAGGGCAGATGCCTCATAAATAGGATTAGTGCCCTTATAAAAGAGACCCAAGAGAGCTCCCTTGTCCCTTCTGCCATGTGAAGACACAGCAAGAAGATAACTGTCTATGAACCAGGAAACAGATTCTCACCAGACACCAAATCTGCTGGTGATTTGGATTTGGACTTCCTAGGCTCCAGAACTTTGACAAATACATTTCTACTGTTTATCATAAATGACTTAGTGTATGGTATTCTGTTATAGCAGCCCAAGCAGGCTAAGACAAGCTTTTAAGAGATTTTTAAAATATATAAAGGACAGGGTGTAAAAATAATATCAAACATTTCAACATTGGAAGTTAGAAGACAAGGAGCAATGCCTTTGAAGTGCTTAGTGAAAATGATTTTCAACCAAGATATTTTCAGACATATACCTATTTTTAGGAAGTCGCTGGAAAGTGGGCTCTGCCAACATGAGATGGTTGTTAACAAGAAAAAGACATGAGATTCAGGCAACAAAGGATCCAACATTTATAAGCACAATGAAGAAAGTTCCTTCACATTGTGATGAATAAAGGGTGCTTCAGAAGACTAGTTCATTCAGTAGGCTTAGAGAGTACTCAGTCCAGATTGAAGCAGACAGATGATTCCAGGAAAGCTGTCTCCAGGGGAAAAAAATAGAAGTGATGAATTATCCAATAGGTTGGAGTACTGAAAATTCACTTAAGAGGCAGAGTGAGAAGAATTTGTAGGCAAAAAGAAAGCAAATTTTAAAACCAACTGCAAACTTAAGAAGAAAACAGAAGTTGTACACAAGAAATGTAACTAGAGTATATTCCTTACCTTGGCAGTGAACAGTGTTTGCATAATCATAATAATATAAAAACTAAATACTAATTTAATCAAAATTTGTGATACGAGTTTTAAGTCATCTCTAATAGGATGTCTAAAGATAATATCTGAAATTGATGAGTCAGGAGGAAGTAGTATAAGGTTATTCTTTTTCCTTTTTTATTTAAATTCCAGTTAACATACAGTGTAATATTAGTTTCAGGTATACTGTAGTGATTCAGCATGTCAGTACATCACCTGGTGCTCATCAGGACAAGTGCACTCCTTAATCCCCATCACCTGTTTAACCCATTTCCCCCCACCTCCCCTCTTGTAACCATTCGTTTGTTCCCTATAATTAAGAACAATGGTGGGCCCCTCTCTTTTTTTTCTCCTTTGCTCATTTGTTCTGTTCCTTAAATTCCACATATGAGTGAAATAATATGGTTTTTGTCTTTCTATAATGGACTTATTTCACTTAGCATAATACTCTCTAGCTCCATCCATGTCGTTGCAAATGGCAAGATTTCATTCTTTTTGATGGCTGAGTAATATTCCATGGTATATATGTACCACTTCTTTATCTGTTCGTCAGTTGACAGACACTTGGGGTGTTTCCATAATTTGGCTGTTGTAGATAATGCTGCTATAAACATCGGGGTGCGTGAATCCCTTTGAATTAGTGTTTTTTTAATTCTTTGGATAAAAACCTAGTATTGCAATTGCTGAACCATAGGTTAGTTCTATTTTTAACTTTTTGAGGAACCTCCATACTGTTCTCCAGAGTGACTGCACCAGTTTGCATTCCCACCAGCAGTGCATGAGGGTTCCCCTTTCTCCACATCCTCGCCAACACCTGTTGTTTCTTGTGTTGATTAGAGATAAATACCAGAGGGGGCAATGAAAAGAGCTGAAAGGGTACCAGGAGCACTAGTTACTGCTGCTTTTTGGTCATATAAGCCTTACAGTACTATCTGACCATCTAACCATAGATAAAAATTTAAGTTAACTAGAATTTAAAGATTTTATTTATTTATTTATTTCACAGAGAGAGAGAAAGAGATCACAAGTAGGCAGACAGGATGGGAGAGGGAGAAGCAGGCTCCCTGCTGAGCACAGAGCCCAATGTGGGGCTCGATCCCAGGATCCTGGGATCATGACCTGAGCCGAAGGCAGATGCTTAACCATCTGAGCCACCCAGGCGTCCCTAAGTTAACTAGAATTTAAAGTAAAACTATTTATAACTGGTATAATCAGGTAAAAATCCACAGAAGACATAAAATTTTGGTATAGGTTTTTAGAAGTAAATGTCAATATTTGGGTGAAGGTATTCTCATGGGACAGTGTTGTAAACAAAAGCCAAAGGGGGAAAAATGTGAGCGGTAGCTAAATCAGGTTTGACTAAAATGATAATCATAAAGGAAAGGCAAATTTCTCCTAAACATAAAATACTTTCACTCAGATCTTCTTGACATACGAAGCTGCCTCTGTGTTGTATCTTGAACATGTCCCCCTCTGTTTTATCTTGAACATGTCCCCTGGTTTCTGTTTGTAGCAGTCATTTCATTCTGGCTGGATTGTTTCCTCCTTCACACCTCATCTCTTCTCTCTTCCCTTTGTTCTTTGCCCTGCATTCTGCCTTCTTCCCAGATCCTAGATCCACTTCTCTTCCATCTCCTGAAATTTTAATACTCTTTTCCTTTCAATCCTTTCTTGTCTTCACTCACCTGAAGTAAAAACTTTTATATTCTCCATGTATCTCATAAAATATAAGAACTTTATCCAATTAAATTGATTTCATACCAGAATATAACAGGTAGTCATCACCTTTCTTTATCTCCCTCCCCCAGGGATGTTTGCATATTAATCCATATTTATGTATAATTCATTGAATTTTTCACCAGTTAACTTGTTTTAGCTGGTGTCGTTTGTTCTCCCTCCCCTGCTGGAGAGACTTGATTATTTTTAGCCTTTATTCTGGTGGAGCTGGGGAGAGACTACCTTTATAGCAGAAGATAGGAGTGCTGGGGCGCCTGGGTGGCTCAGTCGTTAAGCGTCTGCCTTCGGCTCAGGTCATGATCCCAGGGTCCTGGGATCGAGCCCCACATTGGGCTCCTTGCTCAGCGGGGAGACTGCTTCTCCCTTTCCCTCTGCCTGCTGTTCTGCCTACCTGTGCTCTCTCTCTCTCTGTCAAATAAATAAATAAAATCTTTAAAAAAAAAAAAGAAGAGTGCTATATAGTACCTTAAGCCAAGATATCTTCCTGGACTCTGGAATTTCCCTTTTCTCAATTGGCTAGAGGACTCCTTGTTCTGCATGATCCATGCTGAAGAAATAGGAAGTCTTTTTTTTTTAATTAACATATAATAAATTATTTGTTTCAGGGGTACAGGTCTGTGATTCATCATCAGTCTTACACAATTCACAGCGCTCACCATAGTACATACCCTCCCCAATGTCCATCACCCACCCACTCCGTCCCTCCCACCCCCCTCCACTCCAGCAACCCTCAGTTTGTTTCCTGAGATTAAGAGTCTCTTATGGTTTGTCTCCCTCTCTGGTTTCATCTTGTTTCATTTTTCCCTCCCTTCCCCTATGATGCTCTGTCTTGTTTCTCGAAATCCTCATATCAGTGAGATCATATGATACTTTCTCTGATTGACTTATTTCCCTTAGCATAATACCCTCTAGTTCCATCCACGTCATTGCAAATGGCAAGATTTCACTTTTTTGATGGCTGCATAATATTCCTGTGTGTGTGTGTGTGTGTATACACACACATATATATGTATATACCATATCTTCTTTATCCATTCATCTGATGATGGACATCTAGGCTCTTTCCACAGTTTAGCTATTAGGGAGTCTTGACTGTTTACATCTCTGTAGTCATCCAAGAACCATCATTAAAGCTATTTCTTGCTTAGTTGGGAGATAATTCTCTTAGTGGTTCTTACAGTACCAGGCAAAGGTTCTTCTGAGGCTTCAGAATTAAAGGAGATAAATAAGTACCTAGCACAAAGTAAGAACCCAATAAGTGTTCATTTTCCTGTCCTCTTTCTTCCAGAGTCTGATCCTATTCTTTTAGACTATTCACCAGGGATAAAGTATGCCTCTTAGGAACTATGGTGGTATCCAGTAATTTTGTGGCTGACAATAGGCCTGGCCTCAGACCAAATTGTGAAATGAGTTAATTTTCTCTTAACTTGGTCCTTTGACCCTTCTGTTTCTCTTATTATTTATTTCTGGTGACCATGCATACATCAGTTATTTATGACATCAACTTTGTAAATATTATACGACTACAGTCTTTTTTTTTAAAGATTTTATTTATTTATTTGACAGAGAGAGAGAGCACAAGTAGGCAGAGTGGCAGGCAGATGGAGAGGGAGAAGCAGGCTCTCCGCTGAGCAGGGAGCTGGATGTGGGGCTCGATCCCAAGACCCCAGGATCATGACCTGAGCTGAAGGCAGATGCTTAACCGACTGAGCCACCCAGGCGCCCCTGACTACAGTCTTAAACACTGCATTTATCAACTCAGTTTTTGTAGCTCTTGTATCATGGTCACATGTGTGATTGTCAAGAATTAGAGAAAGCTTGTTTAAAGTAATAGTGATAAAAATGGCTTATAAAGGTATAGTGAAGATAGTTCATAGATGACCTTAAATGCCAGGTTAAGGAGCAGCACTCCATGAAGGACACAGGTAGTACACTGACAGTGCCTGCATTCTTTACAAATCCCCTGAAGTCGTGATAGGCCTTTAGTAGTAATTTCTTCCACTTGCACGCATGCCGTTACTCTAGCAATTGTTCATATAGTAACCCTAAGGCTGCAGTAATGTGTATGATGGCCTTCACAGTATCCAGGGAATTTCACCAGTTCCAGTTGTCCACTGATTTCCATTTCCTTGAAGGTTCCTTCAGGCTGCTTTAAACCTTGCATTTGAACATCCAAAGTGATACTCATAGCCATGAGTCCTGCACATACTTGCACACCTCTTGCAGTCATCGTGGATTCAACACAAAATAAACTATCAAAGGAGAAGCCCTAGCATAGTAGACAATAGACAGTGAAAAACCCACTCAACACAGGAAAGTACAATAGAGTGCTCATTGGCAGGGAATATTTGTGGAGTGGTACATTGACAGCACTTACTGATTAATTGTGTAGAGTATTGTCTGTTGTTCTCTCATTGGCTGAGAGTATATTTTAGCACTCAGAGCATGGGAAAAATATAATCTAGTACATGTAAGTATATACCACTTAGGAAAATATTTCTGAGATAAATAGCATTATAATTAGCACTGCATGGTGGCATTAAATCGAGTATGTGTATAATTGGCAAATTTTCCAAACATGTAAGGTTTCCCTTTGCTACATTTTTGGCTCTCTTTCAGGGCTATTTTTTCACTTCCTAGTGTCCCTTTCATCCATGCATAAGAGCTTTAAAAAAAATAAAATCTCCCCCCTTTTTTCATGGCTTGCCTACCTCATATGGTGCCTCTGATCCAAAATTGCCTCTCCTCTGCTGCAGTCTACACATTTTTTCAGTTTGAGTGATCTGATACACAAATGGAAAGAGAGCAAACTGATTTGATTAAGTTCTGTTCAAGTATGACTGGTTTATTGAGTCAATCTGAAATACTGTCATATATTGAAAGTTGTAACCTCTTTACTTACATGAGGGGGAAAAAAATGTGGCTAGATTGACAAGCAATACTACCTAGGATGTATTACTGCTTACTGCAGTATTCCTACCTGGGGCATTGGTACAGCTGCCCCCTTGCCCTCTCTCCATGCTCGTAGGAAATGGTGCAAGGGGTCATTGAGACGGGACCTTAGAAGGAACCCATCTCAGTGCTCTAGGAAGCCACTACCATTTGCTTAAGGTTGGTGATATTTCCTATCTCTAATTTAAAACCATAGAACTTTAGCACTTTGCAACATTATCTACTGATGGACGTGTGCTAGAGAGTAATTCTTCTGTACTTAAATGGAAACCCTTAGATATTAAACCCTTCAGTACCTGAAAAACTGATCCATACAAAAAATCATATCCAAAGGACTCATTTCAGAAAACATGTTCATTTTAAGTTTCTATCCTAGGGGTTGACTTTTCTCCAGCATGGTTCTGCTTTCATGGACTTAAGAAAATGGTTGATAATTGGGTTTGACCAGGGTTGGGGTTTTGCCAGACAAATATAATGTATGCTGTAGAAAAGTGTTCAGGAACTCTGCTATGGACCCTCTACTGTCTTCTGGGTCTTATCACAAGTTTTAGCACTTCCTGGTTTCTGACTTAAGTCAGCCACTGGCCATACATAATACACACTCCTTCCCCAGATAGACTTGCCTAGTTATGCTCCCACCAACATCACAGCCATTCTGACTTTCAAGAAAGTATGAACTTGAGCAACAAGTTCCTTAACTTCTCTTTACCGCTCAGTTTCTGCATCTGTAGTATGGATAATAGTACTTATCTCAGTGTAGTGAGATTTAACTGAAATAATTTCATGTAAGCACAGTGCTTAGAATATAGTATGTTAAATGATATTGTTAGAATTATACTTGAAAGAAAGAAAAATTTATTAATGAATGAGAATTCAAATAAAGGAATTTATTTCAGTGAAAGACGCTGGGAAAAGAACTACAAAGTAAGCTTCTAGAGAGCAAGAAGAAGGAATTAAATACAAATTCCAAAAACAGTGAATGAGAAAATGGGGTGGGGGGGGAAGCAAATATACAACATTCAGAAAGCAAAATACGATACAGCCACAGATAGGAAAGAGTTTAAAACATCTTAACAACAGAAATATTTATAGGTGAAATGATATAATATCTGGGATTTGCTTCAAAATAATTAATTATGGGAATGAATTATGGGAATAATTAGTTATGGGGGGAAGTGAGTGTATGAAGCAAGACTGGCCGTGAGTTGGTAATCGTTAAAGGTGAGTGATAGGTACATGAGGGTTTGTTATACTCATCTGTCTACTTTAGATATGCTTGACATGTTCCTTAAGTTTAAGTTTAAAAACATAGAATACTAAGTGTAACTGTATACTAACATAAAAGTCTTGCTGAAATGTGGTTTTCTAGGAAAATCTAAAGATATCATTTAGGAAGGGATAGAAAAACTGAATATACCAATAACAAGGGAGAAATTTAAGGCGTTAAACTCTCTGCCTTCCAACTACGGTGCCAGGCCCCTGTGACTTCATGGAGAAATCTTTGAAACTTTCAAGAAATAGATCATTCCTGTAGTCTTTAAATTGTCCCAAAGCATAGGAAAAAAATTTACATTGCCTTCTAGTTTGTTTTATAAAGTTAGCATAGCCCTGAAAATGAAAGTTAACACACAAAAGGAAACTGCCAGTTTAACTTACAAATATAGATGCAAAAATCCTTTTAAAAGATTACAAATCAAATACATATATTAAAATAATGGATTTTTCCCAGAAATACAAACATATCAGGACATCTGTTGATCTACATTATCAAATCGTTAGGTCAAAGGAGATAAATTAAGTGACTATATTAATAGATAATAAGACATTATATAAAATTGACTATTCATTCCTCTTTTAGTAAAGAGGAAGTAATCTGACCTTAACATGATAAAATAATGTCTAAAACCAAATATTGACATTGTATCTGAATGATTTAGTGAATATATTCCCAAGTCATCATCAAGTAGTGTTTCTTAGTGCCTGCTTTATGGTCCACAGACTGAGAAATTTGGGTTTTGTTCTGTGACAGGAAACCATTGAAGAATCTGAGGTAGGGGCATGACCCAGTCTGATTTCTGTTTTAAGATTATTCTGGCTATATATTAAGCCTCACCCATTCCTTTTCCCACTGCAGTAGCAGAGTTGACACAGACCATATGGCCTGCAAAGCCAAAAACATTTACTGTCTGGCCCTTTACCGAAAAAAAGTGATAATATGTATAGTATGGTTCAAGTGTGGACGTGTGTGTATACAGAAAAAGACTAGAAAGATAAGCACCAAAATAGTGATTTTTTCCTTTGTTTTTCTCCTTGTTTATTGTTCAAGTTTTCTGTAATGGACATGTATACTTTTTATAATAAAATTTACTTTTTGAATAAGATAAACATTAAAACCAGTAAGATATAAGAATAAAGAAAGATTAGCTGAAATTTTAGTAAGATAAATTTCAAGAAAGTCAAAAGAAGCAGGAAAAATATAAACAATAATACCTAGTTCCATGCACACAGCCACACAAGTAGTATCCATTTCAGATTTCAGCATATGATACTTCTTACTCAAGCAGCCATTATTTGAATTCCTACTATATGCTCTTTGCTATGGGGATACAAAGATAAGTATGGTGCCTGTTCTGAAGATTAATCTGGTAGGGGCAGTGGCATGTGCTTAAACAGTAATCAGTGTCTTAAGCAATGTACCAAAGGGCCTTAAGCGCTTTCATTTTGGGTTAGGGCTCATCTAACACCCAAATAAAGCTGTTGCTTAGTGCTGAGTTGTAATATGATTATAAGGGATTCCAATCATGTGAACCAGTCTTTTAAACTTTATTTATGGTACCTTTTGATATAGAGAAGTTGAATTTTATAATCAAATCTATACTAATATTTTCCTTTATGGCTTCTGCATTTCCCAGACAGGTAGCCAAATGTCCTAACATTCCGTCAGATGTAAAGTGTCAAATTTATTCTTTTATTCTTTTCTGACACTCTGTTTATCTTTTACACAGCAGTACTACACTGTTTTAATTTAGGTATCATTTCAACTCAGACTTATTTTAGGTTTTGATATCTGAAATACTGCTTCATTTTCTTAGTGTTAATATTAAAAAGCACAGCACACAACAAAATGTGACTGTTAACCTGAGCATCAGTAGTCATTAAAGCCAATTCAAACTAATCCTTTAAATTCAAAAAAGGTTATTTGGTTGCTTCTTAAGTATTACTTGAATAAAGTTGATGAGTGCTGTATACAGAGACAATCCTATTTGTTTTGTACGTCTTAATCAGTTGTGCAGTAACCATTGCTGTTTGCTGCTTCTTGACAGTCTTAAAAGGCATCTCATGTTCAGACTGCAATTTTATGTTAGGTGGTTGTCCTAACCATGCTGCCCTTTTGCAGCATTCTAAGGAGACTTAAATAATTCCTTCTGGGAGATGAACGGGTTGATGTTCTAATGGAAGTTTTCTTAAGTGCTTTCCTTGCTGAAAAATTGAGGCATGCATTTTTAATCAAGAGGACTGCACAATTCCCTAGCAGAATTCAAAATTTTATCTTAGACATTTATTTAGGTTCCAGTTGATTCTAATGTACCTGGTTAAGTAAGGTAATTTTTTAAATTGAGCAGTTTTTTTATTCTTCAGCTTCTGTTAGGTCATTTATAAAATATTGCCATAAAAGGTAAATGCAGCAGGAACATATATAGAACATTATAGAACATAGCTACAAAAATTTGATACGGCAGGAAGAGCCCTAGCCTTTCATATGGCACGTGTAGCACCTAATGGACACTCTAACGTTTGCTCAGTAAAGTAGTGCTGAACTGAGATCTCATTATAGATAGCTGCATCATCGAATATGTGCCTGCCTTGACCATGGTTCCTTCATCCAGAAAACTAGCTGATCATTTCTGGTGTTTTCTGAAGACTCTTAAGGTTTTGTGTTTTATTTTGTTTTTTTAATCAATTAACATATAGTGTATTATTAGTTTCAGAGGTGGAGTTTAGTGATTCATCAATTGCATATAACACCCAGTGCTCATTACATCTAGTGCCCTCCTTAATGCCATCCCCCAGTTACCCCATCCCCCACCCACCTCCCCTCCAGCAACCCTCAGTTTGTTTCCTATAGTTAAGAGTCTCCTATGGTTTGTCTCCCTCTCTGATTTTGTCTTATTTTATTTTTTCCTCCCTTCCCCTGTGTTCATCTGTTGTTTCTTAAATTCCACATATGAGTGAAATCATATGATAAATTGTCTTCAGGTTTTGAAAATTCAGTTATTTCATTAAATTTGTATAGGTTATATATGCTAATGATTGATGTGTTTGTTGGTTCCACATAGGTTAAATACACATCAAGTAGAGCATTTTCCCATAGCTCTCGATGTTTCTGTCCTTGGGTTTTGTTTAAATGCCACTATTTCTGTGATCATATTTTGATTATTGGCATATTTTAAAAACTATTTTCCAAAATAAAAATACCTTAGAAGAACTTCTAGAGGCTATTAGAGAATGAAATGGAGTAAGGGATTGTCCGGTAACTTAACCTCTCCATTTCCAGTTTGGCTTATATCAGTAAGTGTTCCTTTTGCTCACTAATAACCCAGGGGTTGGTCTTTCTTTTAACTCAGATTTTATCAACTAGGATTTTTAGCTATAGACCTTGAGTCTTTAACCTGGCCAATAATTGATGTCTATAACCAATGTGAATTTAAATATCATTTACTTCCATTTAAGACAGGAAGAATTTGTCCTTATATCACAATCAAAAAGTTTCTTGCATGTGGTCATTTTCTTCCCATAGTTATGAAACAATGCCTCATTGACAGGGAACACCCATGACTTGTCTACATATAACCTTAAAATAGTCTTGAGACTATCCTTTAGAGTGTGTGTATAAACATTACAAAGGGTAAAATTTCACATGTGCATCAGTGACTTACTATTTTAATAGTGCTGACTAGTTTCATTTGCTTTTAAAGAGTCGTATAGTTAAGAAATACTGACATTTCTCAGGATTCTAAAAATAATGTTCATTTCACTAGTTGTGAAAATTGTCTAGGTTCCTGGGAACCAGGAGTTAAGAACATTTCAACAGGATTTTGCTATCAGCAAATCTGTTTTGGTTTCCTGTTCTGGCCTCCCTACCTATCAGCTACATAGTGCCCTCGCCATTACGTTTCTCCTTTCTTTTACCACAGGAAAATTGTCAGGACTCTTTTTCTAGCATTTCAGGACCCGCCTGACAGGAAATTTTCTAATTGCCGGAACAGCTGGTAGGAGAAAACTTTGCAGGGGCTTGGCCTTCCCTTTCCAACCTAAGTTTTACGGTCAGAAATTCTTTTATCACCATCATGGTTTCGTAGCCATGTTTAAATTTTTGTCTTTTCGTGTTCGCTCTATACAGGTAAGCTTTGTTCAACTTCTGTAAAAACTAAAATGTTTTAGTTGGAGCTCAGTATAATTATACTAATTAAGCAATTATTTCATTTTATATGTTCTTTTAAGAAGCTTTTCAAAATTCAAAACCAGTTTTTAAAGAACTTTTAAGGGATAGTATTTCTGTTTGCTAAAAGTAAGCCACCTATGTGTATTATTCGTTTCAATTGTATATTTTGTAAATTTATTTTTACATTGGCTTTTTAGTGGTAGAGTAGTTTTTATTTTGCTTGTGTTTGTAATTTTGTATAATAAAACAGATGACAGTAACTTTCAGGATTAAACCAGGCATGAACAAAATTGTGAACTTATTGATAGTTAGGAGATTACTATAATGTAAGCAATATTTTGATGGGTTGGAGAATGTATTGTTTTAAACAGTCAAGACCTTAAAGTCAGACTTTTGTTGAAATTGATTCCTTTCAAATTTTGAAGTTTTTAACCAACCGTATTTAAGTAACTTTAAGTAATTTTATCTAACTTAGAATAGGCACAGTTTTCAAAGCATTACTTTGTTAAAATGTGCTTAGCAAATGATAATTTGCATTTTGTTTCTTCTAAAATTCTGCCAAATTAACTCGATATTTTGCCATGAGAATTGTGCTATCCTGCTGTTCTTTAAAGAGAATTTAATTCTTTGATTGGGATTCCCGATTAGGAGAAAACTGTGCTCTCTGTAGCAGTGATTAGGAATGTTAGTCTGGAGAACAGCAATGCTGTTTTCTCAAACGTGGAAGCTGGCTTGGAATACGCTTAGAGAACTTGGTTAAATGAAAAATGCTGAGCATATTTATCATCCATTGGCAAATAAGTAAATTGGATTTGGTCAGATTATAATCCAGAATACCTTAAAATGTTTTTTTTTTTTTTCCAGCATGGCTTGAATAACCAGCCTAATTATGTATCACAGCCAAATTTTTATGTATCTTGATCATCTAAAAATTTAACATCTCTTTTTAAAATTAAAAACTATGTTATAGAACCTTAGGTTTCTGTATACAGATTAATACTTGAATTTTGAATTACATTCAAGAGGCAAATGAAGTATACATTTTTCATTTGTAAGGTCTTCTTTATGTTAGGCCAAAAAATAGTTATATATCCATGGTTAGAAAAGATTTATTTATTAGTTTTTACCAAGGGACATTTAAATAATTTACTTCAAGTTTCATCCGTATTTTCTGACATTCAAAACAATTTAGAAAATACAAATGCCTTAAGAACACACTTCCTGACCCAAGGGAGGGCAGGAAAAAGGAAATTATGTATACAAGTCAGGGCATAATGCCAAAAGTTGAATCATTCTTTAAAATCAATTAATATCACGCAGTTTGTTTACTTAATGGTAGTGTGTTACAATATTAGGTTTTCTGTCTCAAATAGACAGCATCACTTTCTGTTCCTTTTCTTTAATCCTTTTACATTTTAAGAACAAAATTGTATCTTTTTCCTCTCAACTTAAAAAGGAAACATTAAGTTAATTTTTTTTTCCATTAAAGGGCGAACCTTAAGGACCATTTAAGAAGGAACCTACAGACCTCTTGATGGTCCTAGGAAGCAAATGAGGTGGCTTTCTGTGTGACTGGATGAACACCAAAAGATCCACCTGCCCATGAATTTCCTTCTGCCATTTTTCTGTGATGTCTAAAATGACATCCTTTACAGAATTCCTAAAATTATATATTTGTTAACTGAATTGACCTTGTTTTTTCTATCATGGGTCACATCTCAACAAGTATTTATCCAGTAATAAATCTTTGAAACCCTAAGTAAATTCTTAGAGGGCAGATACTCTTCTTTATCTTAGTATCTCTAATACCTAGCACACTACCTGGTTCATAATCTCAATTGCCTTCTAACAAAAAGGAATGGGCCTAAGAGAATATGTTACAGATCAGAAACATTTCCATTAGGACTAGGCAGTTAGGAAGAAGCAGAAGCACCAGAGTGTCCTGAGTTTTAGTCCCCTCTTGGACCTGTTCTTCTCTTCCTCTCTGATCCAAACACTGGTCTCCGTGTGTGCTCCCACACTGGCCTTTGCACTGGCTTGTCTCTGCTTGAAATGCTCTTCCCCCAGATGGTTGACTCCATCACGTCTTTCTGGTCTTTACTCAAATAGCACTTTTTCAGTAAAACCTGCAGTGATGGTTTTATTTAAAATTGTAAGCTCTCCTTTTTATCCCTGCACTTCTGATCCCTCTTACCGACTTAGTATCTTTTTCCCATGGTATTTATCTTGTTCTAACATGAATATACCTATTATTATTGTTTGTTTTCTCCCCCAAACGCCAGAGATTTTAGGTCTATTCCATTTATTATATATCTCAGGCATCTAGAAGAGTGCTTGGCATGTATTAGGTACTCAATAAATAAATGTTTAAATGGATGAATGAATGAATTCCCATATATAGCTTCAGGGTATTGAACATCTAGGCTGGGGGTGGGAAATACCTGAAAGTGATGGGGTTGTAGACAGATGATACAGGGTTGTGATGGAGACCAGCCGCCAGCCTCACACTTTTACCTACAGCTAGAACTTTACTTATCAAATAAACGTAGACTTTGTAAAAATAAAATACAGAATTTACCATAAGTTTTAGAAATACACAGTGTAAGTTTTTCATGATGATGAATGGGCAGCTATCCATGTATAATTTAAAATATATTTGTACCAGAGAATGTAAAAATATGTGAACCTCACAGGGGAATAATGGATATAACTTAAATCTGTGCTCAACTTCATTGACAAAATTCTTTTTCCATAAAATTGTAGTTGCTTTACTGTGTGCTTACAGGCAAAAATACAATTTTACAAACGGTCAAACTGTAGTTCTTTGTTTCCATGTGACAGATTTATTTCAGTTACAGGTGATTTATTCACATGATATGTTTGTCACATGCAAATGTCTGTGCTTGGATTATCAGTGCCTTTGGAAACTTGATATTCCTCTCTGCATCCATCTCATTAGATTCTAGGTATGAGCTAGAAGAGCACATTGTTGCTTTTCTACCTGTTGTCGAAGATTGCCCAAGCATTAATATTATGTCCTAGTTGAACCTCAAATTCATTTCTAAAATACCCATGGTCCCATAACTTGGAAAAACTGGTGACATTAAGCACATTGGGGGCATTAAGATACCAACCAAGGGTATTTTGCCTATTATACTGCTATGGCTGTATAACATAAAAGTAGATAGAAGGTAGCTTGCTAATGTGACTAGTAAAAATTTAAACTTGGAAGGAACAAAAAAATGTGTTGAAAAAACAGTGACGGGTCTTTAGAACTTGGGCCATAGGCCTCGATCTTTTCTTTCCACCCCCAAGCACACTGTTTTGCACCTTCTGAGCCCCGATGTAGAAAAAGACTTTTGAAATTCTCGTTTATATCCTAAAGAGGTTTGGAATGATTGCATCCATCTTGGGGTAAGGGGGTAGGGAGTGGAGGAAGTTGCTATTTTTTTTTTTTCAAAGAAACATTGACAAAAGGAGCACTTGCAAATTTATTTTAAAATAAGATTTGCCAGAATAAGAAATTCAGTATGAGGGTGGGAAAATAAAACCAAGGAAGTCTCTCGGAAAATAGGAGAAAAAAGATAAGTGACATACAGGATTCAATTCCAGACATACAATACCTAACTAATAGAGGAGTTGCACAAAGACAAACCCTGAAAAATTGATGGAAGGAAATTTATCAAAAAAAAAAATGTTAGAATTCCCCCAGAGGCAAAGAATTCAGATCTTTAAATTATAAAGGCTCACCAACCATCTAGCATTCTAAAGGAAAGAAGACCCATATTTATCTCACTAGTGTGGAATTTCAGAAGTACAAGGATAGAGAAAATTCTTAAAGCTTCTGGAAAGAAAACAGTTCACCTTCCCAAAAATGTGTATCAGGCTAGCATCACCCATCTCAGTAGCAGTCCTGGCTGCTAGAGGGCAATGGACCATTAGCGTCAGTGTTCGAGGCCAGATTGTTTTTATTTTTTTTATTTTTTTTTTTAAGATTTTATTTATTTATTTGATAGAGACACAGCGAGAGAAGAAACACAAGCAGGGGGAGTGGGAGAGGGAGAAGCAGACTCCCTGCTGAGCAAGGAACCCAATGTGGGACTCGATCCCAGGACCCTGAGATTATGACCTGAGCCAAAGGCAGACGCTTAAAGACTGAGCCACCCAGGCACCCCCGAGGCCAGATTGTTTTTATTCCATAATTTGGTACCAAGCCAAACTATACAAATATGAAGACAAAATAGGCATCTTCGGATGTGCAAGGTTCAGAAATTTTTTTTCCACATTACCTTTCTTAGGAAGTTACAAGGGAGTAATCTAAGAAAGAGAATGATATGGGAAACTGAGAATAGTGGGTTTGACCAGGAAAGCCCTGAAGAGATATCTGGAGGTAATAGCTGTGCAGCAAGGCCTAGAGACCAATCATTCCTGATGGGAGGGTAAGAGAGGGCTCTCAGAAGAATGGGAAGTATGGTAAAGGGTTAAGGAAAAATTAAGACTAATGGTCAGATTAACCTTTCCCTCCCGCCAGGAATGATGGGGCTGTTAGAAACAGGAAAAAAAGAAAAACATGTAAAAAATTCGTGGTCCCAATAGAACTCAAAGTAAAATGTATCATGAATTTAAGCATTTGATGAAGTATTGTTTTAGTTTGTTTTTTTTAAGTCCCCTCAGATTGTCTTGGAAGTCACTGCTATGGGCCCATATAAAAGGAAATTTAATGTACTTTCTAGCCTGCATTTAAACAATATATTGTCATAAAAATGTGAATGCTGGTGTATGGGCCTTTTGCTTTTAAAATCAGGCTGTGGAGACAGTATGAAGGGTTTGGTTGTGGTTACAGGAGAGAATGTTAATTTTCTCAATATTAATAATGTAAAAATATAGCTAGCAGGTTAGGGAAGTTTCAGAGAAAAAACGTACAGGCACTTTTTTTTTTTAAGATTTTTTTTTTTTTACTCGTTTATTTGTCAGACAGCGAGAGAGCACAAGCAGGGGGAGCGGCAGGCAGAGGGAGAAGCAGCCTCCTCGCTGAGCAAGGAGCCTGATACAGTACTCGAGCCCAAGACCCGGGATCATGACCTGAACCAAAGGCAGAGACACTTAACTGACTGAGCCACCCAGGCGTCCCAGTATAGGCACTATTAACCTCCTTTTATAAAGTGAGGAGTTAGGGGGTGCCTGAGTGGCTCAATAGGTTGTTTCCAACTCTTGGTTTCAGCTCAGGTCATGATCTCAGGGTCATGAGATCAAGCCTCGCACTGGGCTCTGTGCTGGGGTAGGGGGGAGTCTGCTTGAGATTCTCTCTCTCCCTCTGCCTGCGCCCCTCCCCCCTTGCACACTCTCCCTGTTTCTCAAATAAATCTTGAAAAAAAACAAAACTAAGTGAGGAGTTAGGATTCTATCCAAAACTAATAGAAAAGATGAGAAATTTATGTAAAAAGTAATATAATTATCAAATAGTGGGGAAGAAGATGATGAAAGGGATATGAGTGAATCCTTCATCTTATTTTTAAATCAGTAGGCATTGTCTTAATAAACCAAGAAATTACCAATGTAAGTGCAAAAGGAACTAACTTTTTTTAAAAACCTAGGTATGGGGGTGAGAGGAGACTTGCATTTCATCATAGGGCATTTTGTCACTATTTGATTTGTCATCCATGTGCACATATTTAATTTTAAAAACAAAAAGTTTAAGGAACAAGAAATAACCCAGGTTGACAAAAGATTATGTGTAAGGCAATGTTGGGAGATAATACCATAAAACTAAGTGCAGCCATATTGTAGAGGGTCTTACATGCCAAGGTGAAGCAGTACATTTAATTTAGGAAAATTTAGAGGAGTTTTTGGGCAGTCTGGTCATATGACTGGAGCTATCTCCTTTCAGAAAATGAATTTGTTGAGCGCCTGGGTGGCTCAGTTGTTAAGCGTCTGCCTGCGGCTCAGGTCATGATCCCAGGGTCCTGGGATCGAGTCCCACTTCGGGCTCCCTGCCCAGTGGGGAGCCTGCTTCTCCCTCTCCCTCTGCCTGCCACTCCCCCTGCTTGTGCTCACTCTCGCTCTCTCTTTCTGTCAAATAAATAAATAAAATCTTAAAAAAAAAATGAATTTGTTGGGAGGATGAAGTGGACTGGCAGTGGCACAAAGGGGCATTATGAGTAACCAAGCTAGTTTCAGTTTTCCACAGGCAAGGTAATGAAGAATTGTACCTGGGTGATGCTATTGGAAATGGGGGGGGCGGGAAGAAAAGAAAGAAGGGTATTCCCATTTCCATGTTTGATACACAGTAGATGTTTTAGTGTATGTTTGTTGAATGAAGGGATCAAAGGGAGATTCTGTGTTTTTTGGTAACTTGTTTGACATGAGAGGAAAGGAAGAGTAGTCATCCAAGACAGAATCTTTCTTGAATAGTTACTGCTGTTTATTTTGAGACCCATGACCTGATTGTAGCTCTCATTAGGAGAGTAAGACTTGATCCTATATGCCTGCTGCAGAATGCAAAACATTTATAATTCAGTGATCCTTCCCTGCCTGTGTTGCATCTTTGTGACACATAATTATAGTATTTTTATGAAATAAAAGATGAAACAATATTGCAGCCTAAAATTACATCCCACTTACCCAAGAAAGAAAACTGATAAGACATTTGGAATGTTATAGAGTATAGTTCTTCACAGCCTCATAATTTAAAGGCATAAATGGCTGTTAGATTCCAGTTAGGCTCTTGAACAGATAGTTTTTTCCATAGTAGGCTGACTGGCACATGCTAGAATCCAACCCATGACCTTGGCCTTTTGAGTTTAAATCTGTAATCTACTAGTCTTTAAAGTGCCATGTGACAGCACTTTGGGTTACAGAAAAGAAAGAGGAGAACTTCTTTATAATTTCATTCCATGTATAATGTATATAATTTAGTAATACAAAAAGTATATATAATTTTTAAGCCAATAAATGTACAAATACACAAAACAGAGGTTTTTTTAACTGATGAGGATATGCTACTAAAAGTTCAGAGACATTTCTCTAATCACTGTAGCTAACTGACCCAAGAGAAACAGACCAGTTACAAGGATCAAGGGAGTAAGTGTGTATGTTCCTGTCATTGATCTTGGATGGGGAACCACAGAAGCCTATGACAGTCTCAGTATGGTGTAATGCTATGAGCCTTGTTTTAGAAGTCATCAGAAGTCAGAACCTGGAATTGATCCATAAATCTGCCAGTTATTTGCTTGTGATCTTTACTTAATCTCTTTAAACTTCAATCTGTATTCAAACCATTTAGCCTTTAAAAGATCTGTCAAATTTCTCGTGATGAATGGGGGAGTCTGTAGAGTATTCTGAGATGTTTTTGCTTGCTCTGAGGTATACTCCACCCTGTTATCATCAGCCCTCTCTAACATTGATATGTAGTGAAAGATTTGTTATGAAGCAATAAATATAAGATAAAAGGTGAAAAAGCACCTAACCAGGCTTGGTACATGGTAGGTGCTTAATAAATATTTGCTGGATTTTAATCAGTTCCACACATACATTGTTCTTTGAAAATTTTCTTAGAAGAATTTGGTAATTTGCTTCCTGCCTTTCCTAATGTAGCTACAAATAGCTATCACTCTTGAGCCCCTATACACCAGTCTCATTTGCAGAGAAGGGGTGCACAGGAAGGGGGGGTAGAGTCTCAGAGTCAAGTAATGCTTGATTCTACGCTAACACCTACTGCACAGGATGGTTGTGAAAAATAAAGGAGATAGTGCATGTGAAATTACAAAATAAAGGACTAAACCATATTAGGGGATTGTTTATTGTTGCCACAGTTCTGAGAGCATCCAAAATGATGAAGCTGCCTAAGTATTAGCACAGTCTACAAACTCTGTCTTACAGAGTAAAATAGTGGGCCTAGATTCCATTCTTGTCCTATAAGAGCTTTTCTTCCTTTTACTGCTCATTTTCAAAACCTGCCACATTAGTATACCAGTATATCTTTTTAAGAAATCTTTGTAATTCCATATATAGCCAACATTCTATCTCAGAAAATGCTAATTGAGCTCAAACATGCATATGGAACACAACAATAATAAAAACAATGAATTATTTGTGTACAACACATTTCGATTCTATTAATAATACTTAGGCACTAGGAAAAAACATTATAGGCAAAAAAAGAAAAATAGTCTTTGACTGGCTTATATTTCTGGTTTTGTTGGGTTTTGTTTTATTGTAGTTTTTGGCTGTAACATAGTACATGTCTTGATTAAATATCTGCTAATCCCAGAGTGAATAAGTAATTGAAATTCTGTGTATACATACATATATTTTCAACCTTTCTCCCTTTCTGACGCCTTCCCTCAGATATACTGAAGCATCCACTGTCTAACAATCCTTCCCTTAACACTAAGACTTTCCACTGTTCCATTATGCTGGGTAGTAACTTTTTTCTTGTGTCTAATCCTCCATTTCAAATGTTTAAATCTTTTTTGATTTTGTGTTTTAGAGTTATATCTTTCTCCCTTAGATCTCAAGTAGTCCTAGAAACAGAAAGTAACTTACATATTTCCAACAGAATAAACTTCAGCATACTGATCCAAATGGCCTTGCTGAGGGTAGAAATCTCCATGTTTGCCTTGGAATATTTTTCAACCCCACTCCCCAATAAATACGGGGTGTGTGTGTGTGTGTGTGTGTGTGTGTGTAGCATTGGTTTTACCTAATACAAGCACATGTCAGAGCACAGCAGATTACTCTGTTGTGTTTTCAGACTTCTTTATACTCTCTGCCCTCACCCCATGAAACTATTCTAATTATCTCCAACAGGAAGAATGAAGACTTGGAAATACTCAGTGCTAATGTTAAGTAGAGGTTAAATTGGTCTATGCAGTGGGCTGGTATCATTCTCTCTGACATTTAACTTGAAAGTATATTCCTGGGGTCACGTGGCTCGCTCAGTTGGTAGAGCATGTAGCTCTTGATCTTGGGGGTCATGAGTTCAAGTTGGACGTAGAGCTTACTTTAAGAAAATAATAATTTGAGGATTTCTAATATGATATGCTAAATTTATATTTCTTGATTTATAGCTGGAGAAAGTATCTCTAACTCTCTTTTCTCCCTTTATATTTGCTTCAACAGGAAGAAGGCAGTATCAAAGAAATTGCAATCACACATCATGTAAAGGAAGGACATGAAAAGGCAGATCCTTCCCAATTTGAACTTTTAAAAGTATTAGGGCAGGGATCATTTGGAAAGGTAAGTCATGAGTGTGTGTTTTTAAAAAGTTGTTTCTTGGAATTTGTGTGTATTTCATACAGATGGAGAATGGAAATATTTAATGAAATACTACCAATCTCCGTACAAGCAGTGTTTCTCTGTTCTTACATTTCTCACTATTGGTAGTGTGAGAAAGTGAATAAAGTCATTCAAAAGTACACTGGAAATTTTCATAAATTGACAATAATCACTTCATATTTATTTTATGTTCAAGACCATGTGACTTCTCTTAATTGCACTTTGCAAATGATTCAAAATTAAAAAAAAAATCCCCTCATACACTTTTTGATACTCTTTTTGAGTCCTCGTGTAGATTTGGAAGGTGATGTTGCCAGATACATTATAACAGTATATCTCAGTCTTTCCTTCATAATATCCCTAATACCAGCAGGAAGTGAATGCCTACTCCAAAGGAATTGGGGGGGGGGGGTGGATTACCACGATGAGTATAAAATTTTGGAGACTTACAGCTTCTCTTTAAAATGAATATAAAGGGGATGCCTGGGTGGCTCAGTCGGTTAAGCATCTGCCTTCAGCTGAGATCATGATCCCAGGATCCTGGGATCAAGTCCTAGGTCGGGCTCATTGCTCAGCGGAGAGCCTGCTTCTCCCTCTGCCTGCCACTCCCCCTGCTTGTGCTCCCACATACTCTCTCACTCTCTCTCTCTCTGACAAATAAATATTTTTAAAAATAAATAAATAAGAATGCAAAGGTTAGATTCTAGTCAATGATATCCATGTTTGTATTTAATATCAAAAACGTTTCCCAAAGCCACCAACTAAAATTGCTCCTGGAGATGCAACATCTTCATCATTTTTCTTCAAATATTCCTTGTTCCCCTGCTGCATACCTCAGGAGCACTTTCTGTCCTTCATTTTGAGAAGTACAGCATTATGATTACTATTATTTGATCTAACTATTCCGTTTCTCAGTAAGAGGAAGATTCTGAGATTGCATTCAACTTTCACATTGCAATGCTTGCTTACCACCTCCCTGTGAGGAAACATTTGAAGATAATATGGTTTGCAAGCTTCAAAACAACACCACTTTAGCTCCCTTGTGTATTTTAGGGGGACTGTTTATCAATTCTTGGCTAATATAGGTAATTTATTACAACTGTTAACCTCCTTTAAACCCAAAGTGATGCTTTTATTTCAAATACTGGTTAAGGAGGCAGTAGAATATAATGTCTGCAACTTTGGGCTCCAGGTCAGCCAGACATGGATTTGATTTTTTTTTCTTCTACTTACTTGTTACATGTGCTTGAACAAGTTACTTAACCTCTTCAAGCCCCATTTTCCTCTTCCAGCCAGTCATTAAGTATTGAAATTCCTCAAGGTTCCATTCTAGGCTGCCTTCTCCTCACTTTATACTCCCTACTAATTATTTTCTCTATGCCCACTATGTTAATTATAACCCACATACAGCTGTCCTGACAGATTTCTCTCTCCAATCTAGATCGTGCCTCTAAGCTCTGAACTCTTATGTCCAGCTGCATATTTTGTTCTCCTCACATGATTCAAAGGCAGTTTAAACTCAACATGTCTACAACCAAAGTCATGATTTTCCCCTGCCCCCCCCCAACCTGTCCTGTTTTATTTTTCTCTGCAACTGTGAATGGCATCCAGTTAAGCAAATAGAAACTTGGGAGGCATTTTTGACATATCCTACTGCCCACCTTTTCTGCTTGCCTCTCCCCACCAATCTAAACTATTGGCAAGTCCTATTGATTTAATAAAGATTTCTCAAATCATGCCTGTCTTCTCCTTCTCCACTACCACTCCTCTAGCCTGTGCCACCCCCATTTCTCCTTGGCCTATTGAAGGAGGCTCCTAACTGGGACTCCCAAATTTATTCTTTCCTTAAGCCACTATTTACATAACAGCCAACAAGAGCTAATCTTATACTTCAGTAGCTTCCTTTAGCCTTTAGGATAAAGACATACTCTTAAGACAGCTGAGAAGCCCCTTGTTCTGGTGCCTAGCTACCTGAACAACATCACTTCATATATTTTTCACTGTCTGTGTTCTGGCTACATTGGCCCTTTTTTTCAGTCCTTAAGCCCCTGGCTCCATCCCACTAGAAAGCCTTTGCACGTGTGTTTCCCTCTGGGTGAAACACCCCGCCGCACTCTTTCCTCATCTTATTAGCACCTCTCATGCTTATGATCTCAAAGAAGTCTTCTCTGCCATTCTAAGTCATATTCCTCTATTTTACTCTGTCAGAACATTATATACCTCTTCACAGCACTTACCACAATTGCAGTTTTTCATTTGTGTAATTGTTTGTTTATTGGCTATCTCCTCCCCTAGACTATGTGTTCTTTCCATGAGTACAAGGGACATGCTTTGTACCATGTCTCAGCATTGAGCTAGTAGCACAGTGCCTAGCATATAATTCTGGAAATAAGTAATGATAAAATAATAGTCCTGACCTCAGAGGTTAGTAGGGAGAATTAAATGATAAAAGGCCAAGCACATAATATCTGCTATGAAATTGTATTATCATGCAGTCATATTATGGGTAAACCCAAATAGATTGGTTTCTTTCCATACATTAGATTTTCAGGGAACACAATATTTAAGTTGCCAGTAGTTAGCATGCATCTCCCTTTATTTCTTTAAAAGTAACTTAAATACCTTACTATAAATAGCAAACATTAAAAACAGGGCGTCTCCTTTCTTACTCATCCTAAAAAGCCCGTGCAAGCCAAGGAAACAGGGATGACCTGTCAGAGCTTAGAATAGCTTCATGGGGGAGTTCGAAAGGTCATGAATGCTCTGGCTGGGGAAGATCCGATGGCATCTGGGACCACTGCTGCTCCTGCTACACTTAACTGGTGACCTGCCAGAGGGAACAGATTAAGAGCGCCTGAGCAAGAGCACAGAACTGGGTGGCTGGCCTGGTTCTTGTTCCAATACCTCCACCGTGACACTAGTCAAATTATTTAACCTCTCTAAGCCCTAGCTTGGGCAGCTATAAATAGGCATTCCTTAGTCTGCCTGCCTCCCAAAATTATCATGATGACGTATTACAAATGCTTGTGGAGGTCCTTTGTAAACTAAGAAGTGCTGAAAAGTGTTAAGGTACTTTCAAAGAAGGGTGAAAAAAGTTTGGAATCCACAAGGAGAACTTTTCTTGTGGAATGGCACAAAGAAGCTTGATTAGGGAATCTTAAGAATAAATACCAGATAAATCCTAATTATCTCCACCTAATTAGAATTTTTTTCTGTTCAAAAATATTAATAATCTCTGATTATCTTTAACATTTGAACATCATTCCATCTTAGGAACCTGATTAAGAATGCTTTTTTCTCCCTAGTTGGGCTCACTACTAACTGGCTAAAAAGAACTAAAGGGTGGGGCATCATGGAAGGGACAAGAGGGAGTGATTTGGGGAGAGGAACACACAATGCATCAGGGTTTCTATGCAAGTTGTGGTGCTCTTCACTAAACTTTTGAGGTCATTGCCAATCACCTTTGGCACAGCTTCTCAAAGTGAGGAACTCTGCCTCGCCCTAGAATCAGTTGAATGTAGCATTTTTTTATTTTTGCTAATAGCCTGGCATGCTAGTGCAGATCATTGAGAGCTGACCTGAAAGTTAATTCTCAATTATAATTGCTTCTCTTCCCATCTGTGGCAACTCAATAGCAACTGCTAGGAAAGAATAGAAGAAAAAAGTTCAAATTCAGGTCCATTTAGCAAATATGTTTAAAGTTTGAATGAAAAAGATCATGAATCACTATATTGTACACCTGAAACTAATATTGCACTGTATGTTAACTAACTGGAATTTAAATAAAAACTTTAAAAAAAGATCACAAACTTAATGGTCAAAATGAACAGAAAAGATTTATAGTTTTGTATTAGCCATATTATAGCATGACTATGAATTATTTAGAGCAGACTTTATTCTTTTTGCATAAATTTCACACTATATTTTGAAAGCAGATAAAAATAATTTGGAAAATCAAGAGGCTCAGTAACATACCTAGGAACTGTGTTCTTCATATTTAGGTATATGTGATAATTTGATTTTTAAAAGGTTGAAAGGTAGGGTTCTGTCTTGTCACATTAAATATTTGTGAATAGGCTTCTTCAGTGTGTTTTAATTGTTCTTCCCAGCGATGAGAAATTTATGTACAGTTTTCATACATAGACAAGACCAATTATCAGTGAATAATTGTATCAACGGAAAATGGTGGTCAAGGGGAACTCCTGTGTGACAATTTTTATCAAATCGGAAGAATTTTTGTTTTGTTAAAAGCAGAGCAATGACCACTTGTGTTATACTTTAAACATGTTAGACTTTAATTACACAGTTTAAAGATTTTTGTGACTTATATATTACATGCTCTGGGCATTGGCAGACAACAAAAAGAAAAAAAACAATGTATTCACTTATGTTGACACCCCAAGTTATTACCACTGTTTACAACTCATTGTAATTATAATTGTTACATAAGAAAAATAAGCATCTACAGTGTATCAGAGTCTCTCTAATAATACACTGTATTATAGAAAGGGTCTTATTTTTAACAATGGCATAGTTTGTGATACTTTGTAAAACTTATTTTCTCTCATTTAAATACAGGTTTTCTTAGTCAAAAAAATCTCAGGCTCTGATGCTAGACAGCTTTATGCCATGAAAGTATTGAAGAAGGCCACATTGAAAGGTGAGTGCTGCAACTGTTTATACTGTTTGCATAGTCTAAGCAAACTGAAAGGTCTCAACAGATCTCCAGTGACTCCTAGGCCAATTACTTACATTCTGAATCTGTTCCTGTTACTGTCTTTAAATTTAGACTTTCTTTTAGTGAATTTTTCCTACTGGGCTAGGAATCATATGACTAGTGAGAATAGGAGTTGCCATGTTACAAAAGAAGTATTATAAATTCATCTTGGGTTTATGCAAGTAGAGGTTTAGAAAATTCAAACTGGGTTTGATTCATCTTCAAATCAGTGTGATTATTTTAATGTTTTGAAAACCTACTGATTTACCCAATGCAAAATAGCTTTTATCTTAAGGACTTTATCATCTTGACTTCTGGTCTCCAAGTAAGTTTTTATTCTAAGCCTCTGATTTTGAAGAATCTTATATAGGATTTGATTCTTTTAGGTAAGTAGTCATTTAGAAGAAATTATACATAGTTTTAAAAATACTTAAATCTTTTATTTAGTAGTTTTGGTTATTTTACCACATAAGCTGTAGTTGTTAATGTATTGATTCCCAGCATCATTTTTTTCCTCTTCAATTTACATGTAATTTTAAAGCTTTTAAAAATGTTCAGGAAGGGGGGGTCGTGTCTGGATGGCTCAGTTGTTAAGCGTCTGCCTTCGGCTCAGGTCATGATCCCAGGGTCCTGGGATCGAGCCCGCATTGGGCTCCCTTCTCGGCGGGAAGCCTGCTTCTCCCTCTTCCACTCCCCCTGCTTGTGTTCTCTCTGTCAAATAAATAAACAAAATCTTAAAATAAAAAATAATAAAATATTCAGGAAGGAATATTTGTGATGATCATTTATTATTTCTGATGTTATTCTTTCCAGTTACTCACCTACCCTGGATATCCTTATTCCAAGAAATTCCACCATTCTCTATAAACACCTTCCTTTGCTTCCTTTCTCTTGTTCCCTTCCTGAATGTATTTTCTTTCCTATCTAGTCTCTGCAACTGGCACACTACTTACTTGATTCTTGCTAGGACCAGGGAGTTAAATTATATCCTCAGTGCCCTACTTTATATCACTACTTGTATAACTTTATGCCTACTCCCAAGTTATAAAACTACATTGGTGGAACTTACACAAAAGAGGTCATTCACAAAAACAACAAGAGTAGGTTTCATATATTTAATAGGATCTGTGTTGTGCATAATATACGTAAAGGAAACTATGAAACTGAAAAACCTAAAAGATATCAGGGAAGGAAATAAATGCCCATTTCCTTTTAGAGAAGGCTAACTGTTGTTAAGAATCTCAGTATTCATCTAGCCATCCAATTAGCTCTATATCATCAAGATTCCAATTGAATTTTCCTTTATTTAAAATTTCATTTGAAGAGCATACACATCAAAGAGAATATGTGCTGTGCTATATGGCAAACCAGGTATACAGAACAATGAGAAATAATGGTTTCACAAATTTTGTTTGAAATACTCCTGAGCAACCTGGAAAAAAAATTAGTCTTCTCTTAAACCCTATGCCATAAAAAAAATCTAACAATCTAACCAAACAATCTAACTGAATATTACAACTTAACATATCTAGTAAACTTGTGAACAGATATTGAGCAAATTACAAGTTATAAACAGATTGACACTGCAAAAATTTTAGCCTTTCACACAATGAAAAATAGTATAAATAAGAAATCATGAAATTACTTGCCTCAAATACTAGAAAATAATAATACAAGGAATGAGTACAGGGCTCCTACGGGCCAAATCTAGGACAATTTGAAAATTGCAATAATTAATGATAGTGCTAGAATAAACCACTGAATAAAGCAAAAATCCATGGATTGATCCATAAATTAAGTAATGGGGAGCAAGGGAAAGCTCTTCCTTATAGTGGAATTCCAACTAATAAATGTAAAAGGAATAATTGAGTTAGGAGGTCCTGAAAAGTAGCATTACAACCTCTACCTAAAAGGATTTCAGAATGAATTTTATGAAGGGGGATAAAATAATGTTTGGAAAAATGTTCCATTTTGATGATAAAGAAATACATGTAAAATAATGTTATCATTTCATATAATGTCAACATAAATTGGAAAGTGGTTTTGCAATATATACAGAGAGCCATTATTGCTGCTAAATTAACCTGAGAAAATAATCTCAAAGAAAGAATTCATGCACTTGAAAATTCTTGCAGCAACATTAATTTATAATGTTGAGAATTTAGAAATCACACAAATATTGAAAATAGAGGAATGTTTAAAAATTATAGTATACCATTTAATAGGATATTATTTAAAAGAAATATTTCAGATATAATCCCCAAAATGAACTTAATGAAAATATGTAAGTGAACAATTATAACAAATTTGGCTACCACAAGTATATAAAATTATATGGATATAAGCTATAAAAGAAACCCTGGAAAATGAAAGTATTTGACATACTGGAATTGTAAGCTGTCAGATAACTTTAATGCATTCTTAAATTCAATTTTAATTTCTTTCAAAGTAATATGTATATAGAATCTTACAAAATAGCATTGCCTTACCAACCCTTCTCCCTATTCCAATTCTCGACCCTCAGAGACAATGACTTTCATCTCTTTAACTGCTATTTCTGTCATTTAACTCCATATTCAATATTCTTTTTTGCAGTTCTTTGATTGTTTTCATTTGGTGACATAATTTATTGACTTCCTATCATGGCAGATTAGGATTTAGTTCTTTCATGCTACCACCCACACATAATTCCACCTTTCATGTCTGCCCAGTAATGTTTTCATTATTACAGCTTGCTTTCTTTCTTTTTTTTTTTAAAGATTTTATTTATTTATTTGAGAGAGAGAGAGAATGAGAGACCGAGAGCATGAGAGGGAGGAGTGTCAGAGGGAGAAGCAGACTCCCTGCCAAGCAAGGAGCCCGATGCGGGACTCGATCCCGGGACTCCAGGATCATGACCTGAGCCGAAGGCAGTCGCTTAACCAACTGAGCCACCCAGGCGCCCTACAGCTTGCTTTCTTTTTTAAAAAAGATTTTATTTATTTATTTGCCAGAGAGACAGAGTGCGCGAGCACAAGCAGGGGGAACAGCAGGCAGAGGGAGAAGCAGGCTCCCCGCTGAGCAAGGAGCCCAATGCGGGACTCGATCCCAGGACCCTGGGATCATGACCAGAGCCAAAGGCAGACACTTAACCAACTGAGCCACCCATGTGTCCCACATTATTACAGCTTTATAAGAACTGTTCCTAAGTAAGCCAAATAGTATACTGGAGTCACATTACCTTCACATCTTTGCTGTATTAGATCTCATTTTCTAAATTCTGTGTCTACCTCTTTCTCAGTTTACTCACCAGTCTAGGTAGAACACATCTCCTAGTAGCTACCTCAGAAAGGGTGAATGGATGGTAAAATTTTTGTGACTTTGAATGTCTTAAAATGCCTTTATTCTACCCCTCAATTTATAATTTGGCTGAGTGTAAAATTCTAGGTGAGAAATAATTTTCCCTCAGATATTTGAAGGCATTGTTTCCATTGTCTTCCAGTTTCCTGTCTTGCAATTATGAGGTTTATTGCAATACTGACTTCCATTCCTTTGTACGTAAGCTGCTTTTCCTCTTTGGAAGTCTAGAACCACTCTATTCTTTATCCCTGGTGTTCTCGAATTTGTAGTGGTATTTCTTTAGTGTGAACTTTTAAAATTCACCATACCAGGTATGGGATGGTCTCTTCCAGTCTAGAAACTCATTTCTTCAATTTTGGCAAAGTATTTTGTCTTTTCTTCCCCATTTTGTAACTCCTGCTCTTTGAATATGTTGGACTTCCTGGATCATTTCTTAATCTTTTTCCTTACTGTTTTCCAGTTTTGTCTTTTTTTTCTATTTTCTAGGAAATATTACCAATTATCTTTCAAACTTTCTATTGACGTTTTTGTTTCTACCAGCATTTTTAATTTCCTAGATTTTCCTTGTTCTCTATTTTTAAAAACTTTTTATTATGGCAAGTGTCAAACATTTACAGAAAGAAACAAAAGAATATAGAGAACCCCCATATACCCTCCTTGCTGCTTCACCATTTCTCAACTCACGGTCAATTTTTTTTTGCATCTGTGTCCTTTCTTTTCCCCTCTCTTGATACTATGAAGCATATCCTAGACATTGTACAATTTCTTCTGTAAATATTTTAGTATGTATCTCTAAAAGATAAAGATTCTTAAAAGAAATAATACAACTCTATCACTATACCTAAAAAATTAATATAGATGTCTAATCAATGTTTGAATTTCCAGTTGTGCTGTTGTTGTAATTCATCTCTCTTTTTGCAATTGGTTTGAATCGAGATCTATAGAAGAGCTCTATTTTGTAGTTGGTTGATTTCTCTTTAGGTCTTTTAATCCACGAACTTTGTCTCCGTTTTTTTTCTTTGTAGTTTATTTGTTGAAGATACTGGTTCCTTCCCCCCTACGCCTTTTAAAGCTTCTTGTTTCATGGGTACCGTATGGTCTTTGCTCTGTTGGGGTATTTAAATTACAAGGTTGGTTTTTAGGTTTTCCCCTCTTCTTTACATTATCTCTATTTCCCTTTATTCCCTTTTTTCTGCTTATTTTGATAACTGTTTTTCATCTTTAGAGCCTTTCCTCAAGTGCCTGGAGATCCTTTGCTAACTTTTTCACATTTAAGAGTGAGGCACCAGGGGGCGCCTGGGTGGCTCAGTTGGTTAAGAGTGAGGCACCAGGGCACCTGGGTGGCTCAGTTGGTTGAGTGTCCCAACTCTTGGTTTCGGCTCAGGTCATGATCTCAGGGTCGTGAGATCAAGCCCCACTTTGGGCTCCATGCTTAGTGGGGAGTCCGCTTGATATTGTCCCCCCTCCTCTGCCCTTCTCCTCTCTCTCTCGCTCCCAAATAAATAAATAAATCTTAAAAAAAAAAAAAAAGAGTAAGGTACCAAATAGCCAATTGGAATGAGTTCTATGGCAAGAATTTCCTTATTTCTCATTGACTTCATTCCCTTAGGCTTAGCTTTTAGCATTCTCTTATCTACTGTGTAAGTTACCACTTACTCATCTGCTCTTGCTTCCTCTCCTGTTCTTTGTCCTTGTGATTTTATGCATAATTTTTCCATTATAGTGATTTCAGTGGGACTTTGGAAGAAAGTAGAAAGTAAAACATTTATGTTTAACCAGAAATCTCTTTCTATTTCAGAGTTCCTATTAATACAATAAATGGGGTCAAATAGAAGTCAGTAGTGTTAAGTTGAGTTTGTAGGGACTTTTGTCCTAATACAATAGTCTGTGGGCCTTAAAGTTTCTTAATACATAACACTAGAGGGGCGCCTGGGTGGCTCAGTCGTTAAGCGTCTGCCTTCGGCTCAGGTCATGATCCCAGGGTCCTGGGATCGAGCCCCGCATCGGGCTCCCTGCTCAGCAGGAAACCTGCTTCTCCCTCTCCCACTCCCCCTGCTTGTGTTTCCTCTCTCACTGTGTCTCTGTCAAATAAATAAATAAAATCTTTAAAAAAAAATACATAACCCTAGAAACATAAACAGCATTTCTTCTTGTTCACTCTTAGGTTCAAGTCAAGGAGGATTTAAAATCTAATAACTACTATATGAGAAAAATTATTTCAGAGGAATGTAGTTGCTTTGCCAGCATGAGTCATTATTAACAAATTCTATTTTAGGGTTTAGAGTTTAACCAATATAAAACATGCCTTCTTCTAAACCAGTATATCCTAATCAAAATTCCTGATTGTAGCATGATGTAGGACTTTACATGAGTAAAAGAAACCAGATTAGAATTATTACACAGTCCTGCCTCAGACAAAATGAAGGAATTCTTGAGTAAGTAAATCTCGCTGCTCATTTTCAACTAAACAAGTTCTCATCAGTGTTACATGTAAGGAAACCACCTCACAGGATAATCATAATAGAAAAAAATCATCTTGTTCTAGCCTCTCATTTTATAGAGAAGAAAGCTGGAAGTCCCTGAGCAGTGTTAAGAATTTGACCAGGTAATTCATCTAGTTACTAGCAAGGCCACTGAAACCTGTAGTTCTTGACTCCCAAATAATTGTTCTTTTTATTGTGGTAGAATAATAGATGAGGGATATACAGTAAATACATTGATGGGTATTTTTGCTGCTCACTGAGCAGAGAGTTAAGTTCTAAATGATAAGCTTTGTAATCTTTGTATAATTATTGAAAGAGATAGAAATTTGGAATCCAGCTTTAAGGTAATAGAAACTGAATCCAAGATCATATGGGTAGCAGTAGGAAAAGCACAGATGTGGGCTAGACTGGAACAGAATTATCAGCAGACCTAGGTGATGAACCTCATTCATAGAAATAATAGAAGGGGCCTGTTGGATAGAACACACCAGAGTTATTGTGATAGGATAAGATAATGAAATTGATATACTTGCTGGACAAGTCATTTAAAAGACAGAGCTTTATAGATATCAAGAGCAAAATGATTTCTATATCTGGTTTGCCCATTTTCAGTCACTGGCACCGAAATCTCTTAATTGGAAGTGGAAAACTGGTAGAATGGGAAACATTGGATTTTTTTTTATATTGTTTCTTTTTTCCAGGGGTCTTATTTCTGTGTTTTAAATATCTGGTCACTTTAAGATTTTATTTATTTATTTGAGAGAGAGAATGAGAGAGAGAGAGAGAGAGCACATGAGAGTATCTGGTCACTTTATATTGAAAAGAATACCAGTTCATCTTTCTCTCTGTCCCTACCCTCCCCCCACAGAAGACTCTCTTTCCTGTTCTTTCTGCTTAATCTTTGACATAACCATTCAGTCACTCTGGCCTGAAGATTGCAAGTCATTTATGATTTATCCTTATTATGCAACAGAAAAGAATAATAAAATTTTAATGAATGATTATTTTCACCACTTAAATCCATTGAGCTACCAACACAGAATATTTATCAGAATGTATTCTATTTAGTTAGTTGTCTGTCATTCCCACCAGATTATGAGCTCCTTGAAGATTATTTTGTTTGTATTTGTATCTCACAGTACCTGGTACATAGAATTTGCTCAGGAAATCATTAGTTGGTAAAAGAGAGCTTTACCTACAGGATCAAATAAATTTATCTGCCATTACCAATTGTCAAGAATCTGGGTCTTCCCAGTTTCACCTCCCCAATTTCCATACCGATTTGGTTCCTTTCTTTTCCTCATGCATGCCTCCATGTCCTTGCTTGCATACCTGGACTTTTCTTTTTTAGGCCTGATCCTTCATATCCATCTAAATTCCACTCCAAAAGTTCCTAACTCCACCTCTTCCTTCTTGCTTTCCCATGCAAGTAAAACTCATCTTTACCTTCTCTGAATTTCTGTACTACTTACTGCTAGTTATAAGTCATTTTATCCCTTTATCATATTCATGGTGCTATAGCTACCATTTAATTGAATATCTCCTATATACCAGGCTCTGGGATGTACAGACCTTATCTCAAATGGTCACACAGCCCACAAAGGTACAGTGGTGTTATCTCTATTTTATAGGTGAGGGGTAACGGAGGCTCAAAGAGTTTAAGTAGGTAACTTGCTTAAGATTACACAGATCTTTTTTTTTAAGATTTTATTTATTTTATTTGACAGAGAGAGAGACAGCGAGAGAGGGAACACAAGCAGGGGGAGTGGGAGAGGGAGAAGCAGGCCTCCCGCCCAGCAGGGAGCCCGACGCGGGGCTCGATCCCAGGACCCCGGGATCATGACCCAAGCCAAAGGCAGATGCCTAACAACTGAGCCACCCAGGCGCCCCAGATTACACAGATCTGAATCCGATTTTTTTTAACTCTATAAAGCCTTTGCTCTTTCAGCTGCACCACATTATTTTTTCTTCCTCTCCCTTTCCTCCTTCCCCCAAAATAGACCTTTTGGGTACAGCCATCCGTCACCATGTCTGTCATGCTTTACAGATGCTTAATGAATGCTTGTTGAAATGAGTTGATAGGGTTGGTAGGGGTAGTGAAACCTATTCCATTTTCTTTTGTGTGTATTTTAATATTTCATTGGGATGCCTCATTTTTAAAAAGTTACTCTTTTTTGGTCATTTTTCATAACTTTGATTAAAATACTTATAAATTTGGGGCACCTGAGTGGCTCAGTCGTTAAGCGTCTGCCTTCGGCTCAGGTCATGATCCCAGGGTCCTGGGATCGAGCCCCACATCAGGCTCCCTGCTCCCCGGGAAGCCTGCTTCTCCCTCTCCCACTCCCCCTGCTTGTTGTGTTCCCTCTCTTGCTGTGTCTCTCTCTCAAATAAATAAATAAAAAATCTTAAAAAAAAATAAAATAAAATACTTGTAAATTTAATGTTAAAGCCAACATCTGATTCAACATCTGATATGTTCTCTGGTTTTTTTTAACCTAAAGCACAGATTTTATAAATATAAACAAAATTTGTATAATTTAATAAAAAAATATTAATTTTGAAAATTCAAGAGTAATAGTTTTATTTGTACATATAAATAATTTTATTGGTATGTATAAAAATATGAATTCACATTTTAGCATAATTTTATTTAAAATAGGCACCAAAGAGATTTTGTTTTAAAGACTGTCTCTGAAAGCTATTGTAGTACAGCCATATGTACAATATTTTGTAGTTCGAGATCGTGTTCGGACAAAAATGGAGCGTGATATCTTGGTAGAAGTTAATCATCCTTTTATTGTCAAGTTGCATTATGGTAAGTTATGAACCAGTTGCAGCCTCATCCCTCCACTTGATCCCCCACTCCCTGAGTGCATTCAGATATATTAATGTATATAAATATTTACTTGTGTATATTTATATGTGTTTAACAGATAAAGTCATGGAAATTAAGCCATTACTTCTTAAACTTTAAAAGCCTTTATTGCATTTATACTTATGTTTCTGAGTAGTAGCCATAGGAATAGGTAATAATAATCATTGTTTTCATAATAATTCATAATAAATCATAATAATTGTTTTTTATTATAATAATTAATAACAGTGTACCAGCATTTTATAGTCCATATGTGTTAGCCCAACTTTTCCTAAAAATAAGACAGAACCCTAATGTCAACATCCTGAAGCTTTTATCACCTTTCTTTTCCCCAAAGGTGTATGTACTTTTTCTCAGTGGGTAAAGTTTTCTCAGTGGGTAAAATACCCTTAATATGTGTAATTAAAGCTAGCCAACCCACATTTTTCCTGCACTTAAGTGACATGGTTCTTGTATTTTGTTTCCTGGTTAAGTAACCATGTTGGGAATTTTTCTTATTGATCACATGTTTTAAAACTACTATATTCCTGGGAGACTATTGCCTGAAGAAAATGCAACAAATGTTCTAGTGGTTCCATGATGAGAAACACTGCCTTTAACATTTCCACATGGAAACTAGGAGCAATCAGTGGTTATCTTCTCAGTAAAAATCAGTTTAGATCTATGATATAATCATTAATTTGCTTAAAAATAATATTTATTTGTGAATCAGTTGACCTAATGTAAGCCAAAAAAATAAACTCTGGTGGTTAAACAGAAATTTTCATTTCTTCATTCAGCTTTTCAAACTGAAGGGAAGTTGTATCTTATTTTGGATTTTCTCAGGGGAGGAGATTTGTTTACACGCTTATCCAAAGAGGTATGTAATTAATCTCTATTTTTAATCTATCTATACGCATCCTATTTTAACTAAAGCTTTGTTATATTTCAATATTATGTTTATCGTATTTTCTGTAGTGGTACAAGAGTCTTACATTAAGGAATTAGAGCCAAAAAGAGTTCTTTTCCTACCTTTTGAAGTTATTCTGAAAGTAGGACTTTAAATTGATAAACTGTCTTTGTCTTTTGTCCTGCTTCTTTTAGTTACAATTTTTCAGAAGCAATAATATATCAAGATATCCTTAAACAATTAGTAGTGGAAATTCAGTATGCATTTAAAAGATCGTTTTTCATTTTTAAGATGTTACTGTGGTAGGCCAACAATGGCACAATCTGAATATAGATGTTACTTAACAATATGTAAAATTATTTCCCCCACACTGCACATTTAGCATTTAGAAAGTGATTAGTTGACTGATTCGATCATTTTTGCAAGTTCCTTTCATTAGTAAATTGTCGATAAAACTACATGTGATTAGCATATTTATAACTTTTTGAATATTTAAACTCTAGGATGGATTTTAAATAAAAACTACAGACACAGAAAGAGAATAAGACAGAAAAATTATTATTTTATTTTAGGTGATGTTCACAGAAGAAGATGTCAAATTCTACTTGGCTGAACTTGCACTTGCTTTAGACCATCTACATAGCCTGGGAATAATCTATAGAGACTTAAAACCAGAAAAGTAAGGAATCATGCTACTAAGTTGAATACAATGTTATATAATTATTTAGGAGGTAATAAAAAATAAAATTACTTCGTAGAACTACCACAAGAATTACATTAGAGTGCCTGTGCTTCACATTTCTGCTAATACTGTGTAATCTCATACTTTTAAAAATCTGCCAATCATAATATCTGTTATTGTTACCTTGTCTTCATTTGCATTTTTTTTTAATGAGGTTGAAATCCATGTTCATATGTTTATTGGCAATTTGTATTTTTGTGATTTTTCTGTTCATGGCCTTCATTCATTTATCTTGGAATATTTTTTTCCCATTGTTTTGTAAGGGACCTTTAGAAATTAAGAATTTAACCATTTGACATATATTGCAAATAGCTTTTTTAGTTTGTCTTTTAATTTTAACTTATTCTGGGGCGCCTGGGTGGCTCAGTCAGTTAAACGACTGCCTTCAGCTCAGGTCATGATCCTGGAGTCCCGGGATCGAGTCCCGCATCGGGCTCCCTGCTCAGCAGGGAGTCTGCTTCTCCCTCTGACCCTTCCCCCTCTCATGTGCTCTCTCTCTCTCTCATTCTCACTGTCTCTCAAATAAATAAAAATCTTTAAAAATTTTTTTAACTTACTCTATTTTTACCTACACAAGTATTTTTTTCTCTGTCAGATATACCAATCTTTTGTGATCTCTTCCATGACTTTTATTCTTTTTTTTTTTTTTTTTTTTTTTTTTTAAAGATTTTTTATTTATTTATTTGAGACAGAGAGAATGAGAGAGACAGAGAGCACATGAGAGGGGGGAGGGTCAGAGGGAGAAGCAGGCTCCCTGCCGAGCAGGGAGCCCGATGCGGGACTCGATCCCGGGACTCCAGAATCATGACCTGAGCCGAAGGCAGTCGCTCAACCAACTGAGCCACCCAGGCGCCCCCATGACTTTTATTCTTAAAAAACTTTTCCAATCCCATAATCAGATACTTTTCTTCTTATTTTATGGTTTCTTTTTTTACTTTTAACTCCGTCTGGAAATTTTTTGGTATGAAGGATAGCATAGAGCTAATGCTTTCCTTCAAATACCATTTATTGAATTTTTTTTTTTTTTTAGAGAGGGGGAGAGAGAGCATGCATGAGCAGGGGGGGCAGAGGGAGAGAGAGAATCTTAAGCAGGCTCCACATCCAGCATGGAGCCTGATGTGGGGCTCAGTCTCACAACCCTGAGGTCATGACCTGAGCCCCTGAAAATTTTCTTCTCCACATCATCTCAAATTTTTAGTGTGAGTTGAGCAAATTTCCCATTGTTTTTGTAGTAGCAAGTATCAAGAAGCTAATATTTGAGGCGCCTGGGCGGCTCAGTTGGTTAAGTGTTCAACTCTTGATTTCGGCTCAGGTCATGATCTCAGGGTTGTGACATGGAGCCCTTTATCAGGCTCTGTGCTGGGCATGGAGCCTGCTTAAGATTTTCTCTCTCCTTCTCCTCTGCCCCTCCCCCCATTCACGCTCACACGCGCGCTCTCTCTGTCTCTCTCAAATAAATAAATAAATCTTTTTAAAAAAGAATTTGGATATTACTTACATTAAAATGTTACATATGGGGTGCCTGGGTGGCTCAGTCGGTTAAGCGTCAGCCTTTGGCTCAGGTCATGTTCCCAGGGTCCTGGGATCAAGCCCTGCATAGGGCTCTCCCTGCTCAGTGGGGAGCCTTCTTCTCCCTCTCCCTCTCCCTCTGCCCACGTTCCCCTTGCTTGTGCTCGCACACTCTCTCTCTGTCAAATAAATAAATAAAATCTTTAAAAAAATAATAAAAAAAAATGTTACATGCAAAATTTAAATTATATATTACAAAAGGAAACAGGAAATGATCCTTTGGAATCCTATTACATGATCATTTAGAAATTATACTTTCACATTTTACTTTTGTTTTTCATACATTTTGGTTTTGGATAAGTTTCATATGGCTCCGTTGTTATTCCTCAGATAATTATTAAGTTTTTCTCATCATTTTCCTGATTTCCAACTGTCAAGACACAAAATATAATTCCCAGTGAGAATAAATATTCAAGCATATAGTCCTTAGAAGAAAAAAATTACTATAAACATAAGCTTAAACATTCATAATAAAAATGTGTTAGTGTTTTATGTCATTTAGTTGAATGTATTTATTGTAAACATTGGATTAGCATTGGTCATAAAATTATGTATACAGCATGGGCCCTTCTTAAAGTCGAATAAGATCAAATATAAGTAAGAAGTGAGATTTTTCACAAAGATGCCTACATGACGCCAGTAATTGAAATAACATTTAGTTCTTAAATAATTCAAGTATATACCATCATATAGAACATGGAAGAAATCCCAATTTTTAGACCAGTTGTTTTATGCACTATAAGGGGTTTTCCACATTCTTTTAAACCAGAACTCTGTTATAATAAATATGGCTGAAAATTATTAGTAGTAGTTGAAAGGAAACTTTGCCTATTGAGAGTAATACAGTTGGCTTTTTCTTTCAAAGATAAAGGATGGGCATGATTATCTTAAAAAAAATCCATTTGCTATAGAAGGCATAAGTAATGTTCTTTTAGCTATGTTCTCTTTTTTTCTCAAAATTATGAAGAGTAATTTGAAGTTTTAGAATTGTCTTTCATGCATTTATTAGACAGAAGGGAGGATGATTTCCACCATACCTAATAATTCCCTTTATATTCCGTAAATGGTTGGTCTGCTTTGTAATCAAGCATAATTAAGATTTGTATTTTTTTCATAAGTCCCTTACGAAGAAGACATGAAAAATAAGTCCCTACTGAATTATCCTCAGTGGTAAACTTTATTGTAATCCTATTTGAATTGATGTAGAAAGGTTGGTAAGTATTTCTGACATAGTAAAATTTTATATAGCAAAATTTGGCTTTCACATTTTTTTTAGTTAGAATTAAAAGTAAGGAAATGCTTATGTTATGAAATGGTTTTGAATATAAGTGAAGCAGTTTATTACTTGGCCTTTCAAGTCAGTATACTAAAATACCTATCCAGAAATAGAATTATTGGCCTATAGCCTAGTACTTATCCCTTCCTATAACTTGTTAATTAATGACATTATTCTCCACTCAAGTATCTCCTAAAGCCAGAAACCTGAGTATCTTCTCCATTTGTTCTTTATCATGATCCATATCTAAGAGCTCACTAAATACCCTTTACTTTCCCCTCTAAATTGTTCTATGAAAATGCAGATCTGATGATCTCTACCTTTCATGCATATAAACTTTTTATGATCTTCAGTGCCCTTGAGAAGCCCAAACTATTTGGAATGCCTTATTGACTTTTTGTAGACTGGCCCCATGCATTCAACATACGTTTCTTATTTGTCTCTACTCTGCCAGGCATTAAGCTACAAGATGAATAAGGTCAAACCTAGAAGCTCAGAGTTTACTGAGAAAGAGAGAAAACATTGGAGAATGTATACAGTGAAGGGATGGGTCAGTGAAAAACAAGGAGTATAAGGAGGTTGTGTTAAGGAGAGGATTGGAGGGCACCTGGGTGGCTCAGTTGGTTAAGCGACTGCCTTCGGCTTGGGTCATGATCCTGGAGTCCCAGGATTGAGTCCCACATTGGGCTCCCTGCTCGGCAGGGAGTCTGCTTATCCCTCTGACCCCACCCTCTCTTGTGCTCTCTCTCTCACTCTCTCTGTCTCTCTCTCAAGTAAATAAATAAAATAAAATCTTAAAAAAAAAAAAAAGAGGATTGGATAGGGGGTGCCTGGGTGGCTCAGTTGGTTAAGTGTTCGACTATTGATTTCAGCTCAGGTCATGATCTCAGGGTTGTGAGATCAAGCCCCGCGTCCAGCATCGAGCCTACTTAAGATTCTCTCTCCCTTTCCCTCTCCCTGTCCCCTGCTCTAAAAAAAAGAAAAAGAGGATTGGATGGAGAAACTAGGAAAGAATGATTGAGTCAGATGCCCAAAAAATGACCAAGAAAATGACAACTTTTATGCAATTGACTTAAATATGTGGACCCTCTGTCTATTGTGCAAGCGCTAGGGATTTTAGTTAGGCCAACTCTGCAGAAAGGCATTGGAAAGAGCAACTAGAAATTAGAGTATAGGTTTTGGTTCTTTTCCTAATAGTTTTCAGGTGCCCTTAATACACATTTATAAGGCTTTGCCTTTGGGTTTTGTTATATATATGTGTCCCAAACATTTTTCTCCCTTTTTACCTTTCCCCTATTCACAGTCTAAAACAATATTTTAGAACAAATGTGGTGATCTGGTGCTTAACACCATAGTTTCAGTTCCAGGTTCTATAAATATCTAGTGGTTTGAAAAGATTTTCTGACTTTGTTTTCTTTCAGCATACTTCTTGATGAAGAAGGTCACATCAAGTTAACAGGTAAAAATCCTCATTTTATTAAAATATTCTCTTCTACATAATTTCTTTTGAGGTTGATTGTGGTACAAATATTGAGTAACACATTGCCTTGAAAACTAGGATTAGAATTTTTTAATAATAAATGTAAATATTAGAACTCAAAGCTTAAACTTTAAATGTGGAAATTATTGTAGGATATTTATGAATTTTATATTTATTTTGGCAGATTTTGGCCTAAGTAAAGAGTCTATTGACCATGAAAAGAAGGCATATTCCTTCTGTGGAACTGTGGAATACATGGCTCCCGAAGTAGTTAATCGTCGAGGTCATACTCAGAGTGCAGATTGGTGGTCTTTTGGTGTGTTAATGGTAAGGATTGGGGTGTTTTTTTGAGTTTAGTAATATGGTAGAACTATAAATCACTTGTTATTATATAGCAATTTTACAAGATTTGGTTTGAATTAAGATGATGCTTTTTTACTTTCTGGCCTTGAGATTTTGTACTTATTAACTAATATACCTCTGATGATATTGCCTTTTTTGTAGTTTGAAATGCTCACTGGTACACTACCTTTCCAAGGAAAAGACCGAAAAGAAACAATGACTATGATTCTTAAGTAAGTACTCCCTAATGGATATGTTTTGATGAGATTTAAAAATAAATGCTTCAAACTAAAATATGAAATTTTATTCATCGATATTAGGATGTTAATATTAATGTGTTTCAAATATGAACAAGCCCCGTAGATTTAGAGTACTCATGTTATTTTTTTTCCTGGCCACACAAATGTTGGAGCCTTTGGCCTTTATTCATGCCCACCACCAAGTACGGCCAGAGACAAGGCCCCTGCCCCAAGCAGAAATACCCAGGCATCCAGGGTTCTGGGTTACATCTCCAAAGGAGTACTCATATAATCCTCATGTTAATGTTAAAATATTGAAAGCTTCACCTTTGAGATTTGGAATATGAGAAGGACATCCATTATTCCACTTCCGTTCACATTGTCCTGGAGATACTAGCAAGTACAGTAAGACCAGGAAAAGAAGTAAGGTTTAAGGTTTAAAAAGAAAGAAGTAGGGCGCCTGGGTGGCTCAGTTGGTTAAGCGACTGCCTTCGGCTCAGGTCATGATCCCAGGGTCCTGGGATCGAGTCCCACATCGGGCTCCCTGTTCGGCAGGAAGCCTGCTTCTCCCTCTCCCACTCCCCCTGCTTGTGTTCCTGCTCTCGCTGTCTCTGTCTCTGTCAAATAAATAAATAAAATCTTTAAAAAAAAAAAAGAAGTAAAATTGTCATTGTTATATAACAAGATTGTGTCCATAGAAAATCCAAATCTTCATATACATTCTTGGAATTAATAAGAGTTTAGCAAAGTTGTTGGATCAAAGGTCAATAAATAAAATCTATTTCATATCTATATACTAACAACAGAAAATGGAATTTTTTAAAAAGATAGTCTTTACAATACTATAAAAAACTCAAATAACTAGGGCTAAATCTAGCAAAAGTTATACAAAAACTCTATGCAAAAAACTAGGAAATTTTATTTAAAGAAAATTTAAAAGGCCAAAATAACCTGGAAGGTTGTACCATATTCGCATTGTGACAGACACAGTATTGTAAAGATGTGGGTTTGTATAGATGAGCATTTTCCAATAGAAATGTGATGTGAGCCACATACTTAATTTTAAATTTTTTAGTAGCAACATTTAAAAAGTAAAAAAATATTAATTGTAACATATTTTATTTAACTCAATATATACAAGATATTATCATTTCAACATATAATCAACATTAGAAAATGATTCATGACATATGATACATTTTTTTCATACTTATTTGAAACTCAGTGTGCATTTTATATTTTTTCCAGGGTGCATTTTACACTTACAATTTGGGCTAACCGTATTTCAAGTGCTCAGTGGCTGTTTGTTGCTAGTAGCTACCATATTGGACAGCATAACTATAGCCTTAATGCAGATGGAATTTAAATTTTAAGAAGTTTTTTGTACGAAACTTGATAAACTGATTCTAATATATAGTACAAAGGACCAAGAATAGCTAAAACGCTCCCAAAGAAATCAAGATAGGAAGAATTGCTTTACCAAGTATCCAGTCTTACTCTAAATTTAATTAAGACAAAATGTCATTGAAAGAAGTATAGAAAATATACTTGTGCAATAAAATAGAGAGCCAGGTAACAGAACTGTATATATATAGACATTTGATTTATGACCATTGGAAATTGCAGAACAGTAGGGAAGTAACAGCCTTTTTAAACAAATCATGCTAGAAAAATCATATATAAAAAGATAAAACAATCCCTACCTCATGCCACACACAAAAATCATTTCCAAGTATATTACAGATATACATATATTTTAGTATATGTGCTGCCAAAGTAAGCATACAAATATATATATATTTACATATATATGCAAATAGGCAAAAATAGGTAAAATATATGTAAAAAGGCAAAAAAAAAAGCTTCTATAAGAGTATAGGAGGTGGGCACCTAGGTGGCTCAGTCGTTAAGCGTCTGCCTTCGGCACAGGTCATGATCCCAGGGTCCTGGGATCGAGCCCCACATTGGGCTCCCTGCTCTGCGGGAAGCCTGCTTCTCCCTCTCCCACTCCCCCTGCTTGTGTTCCCTCTCTGGCTGTCTCTCTCTCTCTGTCAAATAAATTAAAAAAAAAAAAAGTATAGGAGGTTATTTTCATGATCTTTGGGTGGAAGTATAGTCTTCAGCTACAAAAAGCACTAGCCATAAAAGAAAAGACTGATAAATTATTATTACATTAAAACTGATTAACTCCTCATCAAAAGATTCCATTGAGAGAGTAGAAGAAAACATTTGAGACACATAACCAGCAAAGGGCTTGTATCCAGAATATATCAAGAACTCCAGTCAATCAATAAGAAAAAGACAGCCCAATAGAAACATGAGTAAGAGATGCAGGGACTTCACAGAAGAGGATATTTAATGGCCAATAAATAGTTGCTCACCCTCACTAATCAGAAAATACAATGAGCTACAACTGCATACCCACCAGAATGGCTACCAATAAAAAGACTGACAATATAAAGTGCTGACAGGATGTGGAGCAGTGGCAACTTTTATCTATAGCTGGAAGGAATATAAATACTCTTATAACCACTTTGGAAAGCAGTTTTTGACATTATCTTCTAAAGCCAAATATATGTATACCCTCATCCAGTAATCCCATTCATAGGCATGCACTCAGTTTACATGCATCAAGGTACTTGCACATCAAGAAACTAGAACAAAGACGTTCATAGCAGCATTATTTGTAATAGCCAAAAAGTGGAAAATGGATCACTAGCAGTAGAGTGGATTCATAAATTATGATATATTCATACATGAGATACAGCAGGGGTTGACAAACAATCTGTAAATATTTTAGGCTTTGCAAGCCAATACACACTGTGTCTGTCACATATTCTTATTGTTTATTGTTTGTTTCCAACACTTTAAAAATGTAAAAACCTGGGCGCCTGGGTGGCTCAGTCAGTTAAACCTCCAACTCTTGATTTCAGCTCAGGTCATGATCTCAGGGTCATGGGATCAAGCCCCATGTCAGACTCCGCCCTCAGCACAGAGTCTGCTTGTCCCTCTCCCTTTGTTCTTCTCTGCCACTTGTACTCACTCTCTCTCTCAAATAAAATCCTTAAAAAAATGTAAAAACCATTCTTAGCTTGAAAGCCATACAAAAAGAGACTGAGGCCTTTGGCCCAGGGGTACAGTGTGCCATACAGCAAAGACAATGAACAAACCACAGTTATATGCAGGTACTTGGGTAAATCACGTAAGAATGCTGAGCAGACAGATACAAAAGAATAAATAACTATATGATTCTATTTATAAAGTTTTTTTGTTTTTTCTTTCCAAAGATTTTAGTTATTTACTTAAGAGAGAGTGAGAGAGAGCATGAGCCGGGGGCAAGGAGAGGGAGAAGCAGGCTCCCTGCAGAGCTGGGAGCCCGATGGAGGGCTCTATGCGGGGCTCGATCCCAGGGCCCCAGGATCATGACCTGAGCCGAAGGCAGACGCTTAACCAACTGAGCCACCCAGGCGCCCCTCTATAAAGTTTTAAAGCAGACAAACTAAAGCACAGTTTTTAAGGTCCATATTTAGATGGCAACAGCCAAGGCAAAATAAGAAAAGTGGTTACATTGAATGAGGGGTTACAGTGTTATATTTCTTGGCCACATGACTTTGTGGTAAATCAGTGAACTATACTTTGGTGATGTTGGGGTTGTGCAGGGTTGGTTTGTTTTGCACGTTATTTTATTCTCCACAATAAAAAAGGTAAAAAAATATTTGCTGTATAAATTAATGTTCCTAAACCTTCATTACTCCATCGATTCTGGCCCCTTCCTTTCAGCTAACAAATATACTCTAGTGTCGGGAAAACAAAAACAAAAAACCTCTCTTTGACCTGGCTTCCTTTCAACTTTCTGCCCATCTTTCTGCATCCTTTCATCACAAAGCCTCTTTAAAGAATAGTCTGTGCTTTCTGTTACCATTTCTTGGATGCTTTTATTCCACAGCCTGTTGATCATTCATTCCCACCACTCTCCTGAAACTCCTCTTATTATGGTCAGCAGTGATCTGGTTGCTTAAACCAGTGGCAGGTTGTTAGAAAGGTGACTCTCCGCACCATTTGTTCACACAATTCATTCAACAGATGATTGAGTTCTTGCTGCATTTACATAGGATGCAATGTGAACAAGACGGACAGGATCTTCTCCAGTCTCACAGAGCTTGCATTCTAGTCGGGGAGACAAGGAATTAATATTTTAAAAAATGAATATAATAATATCAGATAGTAATAGGAGCAATAGGCATAATAAACCAGATTATTCTTGAAGTGTGAGGGAAGGGGCAGGGGCAGAAGCCATTTTAGAGGAGACAGTTAAGAAAGGTGTTTCTGGGAGTATTTGACACTGTTGGCCACTTTCTTCCCATTTAGATCTTCCTACTCGCATCTGCTTCTCCTGCCTCCCTAACAGTTCCTCTTTTGATCTCCTGCTTGACCATTCCTTCTCTGCCTGCTTTTCTCTGTTTAGTTACGAAAAACTTCTAATGTAATTCACAAAAATAGAATTAATACAGTGAACACATATATCAGTCATGCAGATTCAACAGACATCAAGATTTTGCCACATTTGCTTCATCTCTTTCTTCACTGAAATATTTTAAGCATTCCAGACATGCCATTTCTCACCTACTGCAGTTTGCATCGCTAGAAAATATGGATGTTTTCTTACATAACCACACCTAGCAAGACACTGCTAAGGTATCCACTAATACCAATTCTTAACCAGACTTTTCAGATTTTCTCCAGAACTGTGTCTTTATAGTCCCAAATCACATCTGAACATTTCATTTGGTTGTATTTCTCAAGCTTCTGTTTTTCCAGAACACTCTACCTTGTTTTTCCCTACCATTTACTTGTAGAAGAAACCAAGACAGTTTTATAGAATTCCACTTTCAGAATTTATCTTGTCAAAAAGACAACCTCTCAGTATATGAAACAAAAAGCATAAAGCCAATCCTATTGCTTACTATAGTAAGGGAGAGTGATGCTGATCTAATAGTGTCTAAGCAGCATAGACCACTCTTCTTAACATAGGGTTTGGGGGAAGGGTGGAGTTCAAGAATTGGCAGATTTTCAGGGCCATAAGTGGGTTGACATCATCTCTAAGAGTGGTTACTTGGGTGGGACTGTTGTTGATCACTTGGCACTCAGGTGTGGTTGTTGGAATTAGTCCACTCTTGTTTGGCTGATTTTCACAGATGAAGAGCAGTTATTGATTGGTTGGTTTGGAAAAAAACAAAAACAAACAAACAGTTTACCTAGGCAGGTTGTTTTTGATCAATTGAATGAGTTTAAAGCCAGTTCTTGTGGCTCTCTTGTTAACATGGTTACACAATTAGTCTTTTCCTAGGAGTGATGAAATTGTTTTATTCTCCTTGTAATATTGTTTAACTTGTCCCTTTATTGCATTTCTGGTTAAGTTTTTTTGGGCAAGATTATTTCATAGCTCATGCTGCACCCTATTGCATCACATCAGAAGGCTTAGAACACCTGGTTGTCCCACTTTAAGTGATGAGTTCTATAGTTACAGCTGATTCCTCTATTACAAAGTTCCCTGGCAGGCTTTCATCTAGTGGTTTCAACCATTGGTAATCATTACTTGAAACATTTTATTAGGAATTCAAAAATCGTGATTTTCTATTACTTTTATTCCTTCTTTATTTATTAGCTGGTATTTTCCAAAACACTGAACTTTCTCTAATCAACTAGGGCTCTTTAGTTACCTTGAAATAAGGCTCAAACAAGAAAGTCAGAATAAATACTTGATTCTTAATTATTTCCAATTGCCAGAGCCCTGATTACCTCCAGTGGGGATGGTGTCCAGTGAGTTGGGTTTTATGTTAGTTTTTTCTTTTTCTTATTTTACTAAAATGAATCTATGGGATTTAATAATCAGTGTGATTCAGCATTTACAAACAGTTGCATTCATTATTTTTAATGCTCAAATTGTTCTTTTTCTGACCACTCTTTAAATGTTCTTGTACCCCAGGGTTTCATCTCTGATATGCTTTTCTTCCCTTCTGTGCTCATTTTCCTGGCTAACTTCAGTCTTTCCTATAACTACTGTCAGCATTTTAATTACTCTCAAATCACTCTTTCTTTAACTTAACCAGGCATCAGACCTATATTTGCATTTACTCACCTGCATGGCTCTCTGAAAAAGTGATATGTATGACTTAACATTTTTAAACTAAATTTATCTGTTTGCTGTTCTTTTTTCTTGTTGTATTTTCAATTAGCCTCATTTCTAAGCACCCTGCTTCCCAAGCCAGAAACCTAAAAATCATTCTTGATTTCTTCCCCTCTCTTGCACATGTAGGTATTGACCAAATTTGCTCTCAGAAATATTTCATTGTCCCAGGCTTTCCTTTACATTGCACTGCTTACAGTTCTTAGACCATGGTGGTTTCCTACCTACACTACTGAGTCAAGCTTCGAAGTAGAATGCCTACAACTACCACCACTTCCCACTCCAGGTCAATCTATACTACCTTTGGAGTTACCTTGTTGAAAATAAATTTGGTCTTGTTAGACCACTGTTTAAAGACCTCTGCTAGGGTGCCTGGGTGGCTCAGTTGGTTAAGTGACTGCCTTCGGCTCAGGTCATGATCCTGGAGTCCCGGGATCGAGTCCCGCATCGGGCTCCTTGCTCAGCAAGGAGTCTGCTTCTCCCTCTGACCCTCCCCCCCTCATGCTTTCTCTCTCAAATAAATAAATAAAATCTTAAATAAATAAATAAATAAATAAATAAAATAAAGACCTCTGCTATATCCTTATTACCTAATATGGCAGTATTTTCCCAGATTTGTTCAACAGAATCCTAATTCTATAAGATGTGAATAGGTATGCTCTGAAAAAGATGTACTGGAAGCAAATGTTTAGAAAAATACTGATTACTTTAGATTTCTCAGCCTTTTATATGCAGTGTATTTTATTCTGTGTCTCCAACAGGGGGTATAATAGATACATTCCACAAATTTATTAGATCATGAAGTATTTTGTTGTTGTTGCTGAGTGTCTAGAGAATTTAAAGTTATTTAGTAAAATGTTGGGGGAACACTGGCCAAGTGAATAAATTCTCAACCTTTAAACTGCATTTAAGGCCTTTCAGTCTCTCATGTTAAATTAGATGATCCCCTGCTGTTCCCTTAGCAGTCTTTCTATATGTCCTTCTGAATTTGCCTCTTCACATATTAGGGTTATCCTTGGGTTATCCATCTCTGTCTTCCCCACTAACTGGAGGGGGCTATCTTCATCTCTATATCCTCAGCACTAAGGAATATCTGGCACGTAGTAGCTCAGTAACAACTCACTGAATAATAAATGGATCTATTTCTGAAGTAGAAATTTCTCTGCTAGCCATTTCTCCAGCTTTGTTACTATTTTCATACTTAGAGGATCATTAGTTCCTTAGTTTATAAGTTAGAAAAAAAGAATAAAATTATATATTAGAGCTGAAACTGACCTTCAAGCTCATTCAAGCTGGTGGGTTTCAGACTGTGTGCTGTAGACTCTTAGGTGTTCCACAGACCCTTTTCCCACCAGCTCCTCTTCCTTGTAGGACTATTAAAGGGAATGGGAGGAAAACATAGGCATATGTAGCACATGTTCTTTTAGCAGTTTTAAATAGTGGATTTCTTAAATTTCTTTTGAAAAAAGGTTCCAAGGCTCCAGTTGGGGAGCCATTGATCTGACGGTTAGTCCCCTTGCTTATAAAGAAGTGGTAACAGACCGAAGGGAATTGTCTTTTCCCAAAGGTCACAAAGTTCTTAGTAACAGTGCCAGAACTAAAACTCAGATGATCTTACTCTCACAACAGTGCTTGTTGCAAAATTTATAAAAACGGAAAAGTTTGTTAGAAGATTATGGACTAGGGGGCCAGGGTGGCTCAGTCAGTTAAGTGTCTGTCTTCGGCTCAGGTATTGATCCTGAGATCCTGGGATCGAGCCCCACATCGGGCTCCCTGCTCAGCAGGTAGTCTGCTTCTCCCTACCCCTCTACCCCTCTCCCTGCTTGTAGTCTGTCACTCTCTCTCTCTCTGTCAAATAAATAAATAGAATCTTTAAAAAAAATTATGGACTAAAATTCTATTAAGTGTTCACACAAAAAAACTATACACAAATGTTCATAGCATCTTTATTTGTAGTAACCCAAAATTGGACACAATCCAGATGCCCTTCAACAGGTAAACAGATAAACTGGTACACCCACACCGTGGAATACTAATCAACAACTTGGATGAATCTCAAGGGAATTTATGCTGAGTAAAAAAAAGATTGCACACTTTATGATTATACTTACATAACATTCTTAAAATGACAAAATTATAGAAATGTAGAATAGATTTGTGATTGCCAGAGGTTAAGAATTAGAGAGGGAAGGAGGCAGGTATGGTTATAAAGGGACAACGTGAGGTATGCTGGTGGTAATGAACTGTTCAGCATCTTTACTGTGGTGGTGGATACAGGAACCTATACATATGGTAAAATGGCATAGAACTAAATTTAAACACACAATGAGTGCAGTTAAAACTGGAGACATCTGAAGGAGATCAGTGGATTGTATCAATGTCAGTATTCTGGTTGTGATAGTGTACTATAGTTTTTTAAGATGTGATCATTGGGGAAAACTGGGTAAAAGGTACACAGGATCTGTCTCTATTATTTCTTACAACGTAGTATAAATCCACAATTATCTCAAAATAAAAAAAGATTAAAAATTTTAAAATAAAATTACAGATACCTCCAAAAAATAAAATGTTATTGTGTGGATTTATTATTTAGAGCCAAACTTGGGATGCCACAGTTTTTGAGTCCTGAAGCCCAGAGTCTTTTACGAATGCTTTTCAAACGAAATCCTGCAAACAGATTAGGTAAAATTTGTAATTAATTTGTTTCTTTTGTGTGTTTGTTGGTCTTTGGGGTTTTTTGATGGGCGGAGGTGGATATTTGTTTTTGTTGTGGAATTATGACATAGTAGGACAAACATTAAAAGCAAAGACTAAATAAATTATATATTCCTCCTTGAAATAAAATTACCATTTAATCAAAAATTTTAAACCATTTAATTTTTGATAGGTGCAGGACCAGATGGAGTTGAGGAAATTAAAAGACATTCATTTTTCTCAACAATAGACTGGAATGTGAGTATAAAATGAAAATTTGTTTGAATTTTTTTTTGTAATTAATGCATGTCTAAGTCTCTCTTTTTTCCCACCAGAAACTGTACAGAAGAGAAATTCATCCACCTTTTAAACCTGCAACTGGCAGGCCTGAAGATACGTTCTATTTTGATCCTGAGTTTACTGCAAAAACTCCCAAAGGTAAGGAGAAAATGTAAAAACCTAAATGTAACGTATATACGTATGACTCTTAATGCTATCCTCATATCTCCCCGTCATACCATATCCCTGCTGCAATAACTAGATAATTAATAAATCCTTTATAGCATTTTATAGCAGTTAAGATCCTTGTTAAATCTTTTAGCAAATTAGGTTGTGCCTTAAACTTTGATACTATTTATGTGAAAAAATTCTTTGGTTGTGCATTTATTTACCTGTAGCTATTTTTACATGAAATACTCTTCAGTATAGATAGTACTCTTTAAAACTCTGATATTAGGTAGTATTCTGGAAGTACTTGTCAAGTTCGAATCCAAAACATAAACTTTATATGAGGTGTGATAATTTCAAAATGATTCATATCCTGTGTCATGCTTTATCCTAGAATTGTGTAAACAATGACTATTATTAGAGAAATTATCTTTGAAACGGTAATCTGTATTTCATTAAATTAGTGTGTGTATGCATGTAATGGTGTGTTCTGCACTCTCGTACTCTCTCATTTAGGTGTACCAGACCCCAGGTTTATCATTGACAAGCAAAGAAATAAAAAGTATATTTGCATATATTTTCTATAGAGTACATCATTTAAACCTCACTTTATTATAAAGCTTTCCAGTCAATAACCTCATAAATTATGTTAAACACTGGTGGATATTTATTATTTTTATAAGACAGTCTTAGAAATTTTGATTAATACATGAACAAAATTTTATCAAATACATGAACAGTGGTATGCATAGAATTGATGATATATGGTAATGTTTTACTTTCCTTTCTCATTACAATTTGGCCTGATAGAGGAAAAATCTCAAAAGAGAGCAGTTATACATTGTATTCTGCCCAGATTGGTTCTCTTAGCAGAGTTCTTCAGTATAATACTGTCACATTGGTTTAAAATGCACTAAACAATCTTTGTTGCTGAGAATATCAAGCTGATATTAAAAAAGAACTTTATGTGGAGTTGATATTTAAGTATATTTGCCTGTTTGCTTTTTGCTTGCCCTTAGCCTTTATAGTATGATTATAAATATTAGTATGCTTAATATTGTCTTTATATTTATGAATAGCACATTTGTTCTGCTTTTATTGTTTGTTTTTGTAGTGAATATTAATTATATTTTTTAAAAGTATTTTTCTATTTTTGTTAATGCCAGTAGATTCCACACAAATAATTTGAGTAACCATACATGTCATGTCATAAAATATATTTTAAGGACTGCATACCATGATTGTCTCAGAAATTACTTTTGTTCCTGGGGCACCTGGGTGGCTCAGTTGGTTAAGCGGCTGCCTTCGGCTCAGGTCATGATTCTGGGGTCCTGGGATTGAGCCCCACGTCCGGCTCCCTGCTCAGCGGAGAGCCTGTTTCTCCCTCTCCCTCTGCCTGCCACTCTGCCTACTTGTGCTCTCTCTCTGTCTGTCAAATAAATAAATAAAATCTTTAAAAAAAAGAAATTACTTTTGTTCCTTATATATATAAATGTAGTAATTTTTAACTTGTAGTTTAGATTTCCAGATTCGGATATTATATATTGAGACTACCAGACTAAATTCTTTTCTCCTAAATTATCTGTAGGTGAACCTTGTATCTCCCCCTCACCAGGAGCTGTAGCATTGTTAGGTTATCATGTAGGGTTGCACTGTTTAATATGGTAGCCAGTAGTCACGTGTGGTTATTTCAATTTAAATTAATTAAAATTTAAAATTTTGCTTCTCAGTCACACTAACCACATTTCAAATGCCCAGGAGCTGCATGTGGCCAGTGGCTACCATATTCGACAGCACAGATAAAGAAAATTTCCATCACTATAGGAAATTCTATGAGACAGTGCTAATTTAGAATAACATTAGCCTAGTAATTCATTGATTTATTATATTCTTCAATGAGTTAGCTATTTTCTGGGCTCAGAGGAACTAGGATGTTAGAGTTGTGATGCCAATAAGCCATCAGGACAAAGCTGATAGAGTGTTTCACTGAGTTATCCTAGAAGCCCTGGATGCCTAAGAAGTGGAATTCCAGAATAAGTGAGAAAGGTCATACTGTCAACAGTTCTTCCCTTAATTATCTTTCAGAGTATTACCTTCTTAGTAATGTATTATTCTTTTCAGATTCACCGGGTATTCCACCTAGTGCTAATGCACATCAGCTTTTTCGGGGGTTTAGTTTTGTTGCTATCACCTCAGATGATGAAAGCCAAGCTATGCAGACAGTTGGTGTGCATTCAATTGTGCAGGTGAGTGAATGTATAAATAATTTAAAATTTGAAATGTTGTAAAATATAGTTTACTGTGTGAATAATTAGATTTAACTGCTGATTTTAAGTGGGCAGTTTAAAATAATACATTTTATATCATTGATGTTACTCTTAGGAATTCCTTTCATATGCCTTTAAAAAGATAGGGTGCCTGGGTGGCTCAGTTGGTTAAGCATCCAACTCTTGATTTCAGCTCAGGTCATGATCTCCTGGTCGTGAGATCAGGCCGCTGGCGGGGCTGTGCACTCAGTGCGGAGTTGGCTTGAGATTCTCCCTCTGCCTCCCACCTGCCCCGGCTTGCACACGCCCATGCGTGCTCTTTCTGTCTCTAAAATAAATAAATAATGAATCTTTAAAAAAAAGATTGCATGCACCAGAGTCCTGGATACCTATCTGACTTGAAAGGGGAGGGGCGCCTGGGTGGCTGAGTTGGTTAAGCCTCTGCCTTCGGCTCAGGTCATGATCCTGGGGTCCTGGGATCGAGCCCCACATCAGGCTGCCTATTCAGTGGGGAGTCTGCTTCTTCCTCTCCCTCTGCCCCTCCCCCTGCTTGTGTTCTCCCTCACTCTGCGCTCTCTCTCAAATAAATAAATAAAATCTTTAAAAAAAAAGGGGGGGGAAATTCTAAGAGAGTTGAGATGCATATCACCATCTTATCTATACCCTCTCCTATGCCTCATAATGTTTATCTGGCCTAATTTGTTTCATCTGCTGCCTCTGTCAGGTCAGTTATGATGAACTGAGGTCTCCTGGTTCCCTGATGGCTTGGAACAGGGCTCAGCAGACTTATTCTGTAAAGGGCCAGTTAATAAATATTTGAGGCTTTGTAGGCTATATGATCTCCATTACAACTACTCGGCTCTGCCATTGTAGCACAAAAGTAGCCATGGGCTATAGCTAAATAAATGAGCGTGGCTGTGTGCCAATAAAACTTTATTTACAAAAGCTAGTAATGAAACAGATTTGGCCCACAGGCTATATAGTTCACCAACTTCTGCTGTAGAAATGTGTAAGAAATAAAAGTGAACTTCAGTCTTATGTTCTCCAAGTTTTGTGTCCTTGTTCTTTTGGAGCCCCCATTGCTATTTAAAAGAAGTGGTTATAGGCACAATCTTAGGGTGTCCCCCACCTCATTATCCCATCTGTGTATCAGAGTTGGAGCACAAGGTAAAAACAATAGAAGCAGGTTTCCAGATGTCTGTGTGTTTGTAACAGGAGACTGAACTAGTAAATGTTATTAGAGAAACACAAGTAGTAAAAACCATTAGATTTATTTCATCCCATCCCAGCATCATGGAAAGGTAAATTTAATAAATCTTCCAAATCATAAGAGGGAATAGATATATCTTTTGAAGCACTGATTGTTTTTAGGGCACTAATTAGTGCTTGAATTTGCTTGATGATGAAGTTGCTTTTGCTCTAAAGTTTTTTCTCGAGTTAAGTTGCTTTCCACTTTCTAGAAAACCAATTTAAACACTGGTTTTTAAATAAAGTTCATGATTGAAGTAGTTTGTTCCTTTTACTATAGCAAGCATGTGATGTATGGCAAGTTTTTAAGTTGTAACTTCTGTACCTGACATAGAAATCACAAACATATATTCTACAGAATTCAAATGTTAACCTATACACAGTTCATAGGCATTGGTGGGGGGGGGGTCTCCTTTCAATATAGCCAAGGACAGCACAACTTCCCTCAGCCTGCTTATGGAACTACTAATATGCTAGCCATCATCCTACCACGTGTTACTAGTCCTTAACCCTTTAACAGCTTCTCTAGCAGAAGTTGTATTGAAACTTTGACTTGAGGGTGGAAATGGAGGGCATGGCTACTGATAGTCCACAATGATGATAATAGGTATCACCTTCAAATATGTTATTTTTATTTAATCCTCACCATTACCCTCTGAGAAAACACATGTTCAGGGTTGCAGTCTGCCAGAGGGGCATCTGAGACAAGAATCTGGATATTCTAATTCTGAATCCTCCTAAATCTTTTCTTCTATATCAGAGGCTTCAAACTTCTCCCTATTTGCAAAAGTACTTCAAAGGCCTAGTGCCATTTGGGGAGTGGAATAGGGCTCAGTCGCAGGCAGGGCTTTTCAACCCCTTATCAAGTAACTCTGCATTTTCTGTTGTACGTACTCAATTTTTTATTTTTAACATAAGCTTTTTAAAAAGCCTATTTCTTGGGGTGCCTGGGTGGCTCAGTCGTTAAGCGTCTGCCTTCAGCTCAGGTCATGATCCCAGGGTCCTGGGATCAAGCCCCGCATCAGGCTCCCTGCTCAGCAGAGAGCCTGCTTCTCCTTCTCCCCCTGCCCCTGCTTGTGTTCCATCTCTCGCTATCTCTCTCTGTCAAATAAATTAATAAAATCTTTAAAAAAAAAAACTTCTTAAAAAAATTAAAAGCCTATTTCTTGCTGTACGTTTTATGGTAGACACCTCTAAAATACATAGTTGTAGAAGAATAAATGCTGTAAAGATTCATTTTTATTTTTGCTTATATTCATTTATATTTATTGTTAGCATCAACAATGCATAATGGGTAACATATTCCCCTATTATGAATTGTACCATAGTCATTAAAAAACTCTTTGTCAATTTGTAATTGTGTTTGTAGCAGTTACACAGAAACAGTATTCAGTTTACTGATGGATATGAAGTAAAAGAAGATATTGGAGTTGGCTCCTACTCTGTTTGCAAGAGATGCATACATAAAGCTACAAACATGGAGTTTGCCGTGAAGGTAAATATTTTTAGATTTAAAATACAACTCTGGGGCACCTGAGTGGCTCAGTCAGTTGAGCATCTGACTCCTGATCTCAGCTCAGGTCTTGAACTCAGGGTCATGAGTTCAAACCCCACGTTGAGCTCCATGCCCAGCATGGAACCTACTTAAAAAATTTAAAATAAAATATAAAATGCAACTCTAACAGTTATTATTCACATGTGTCAGTACCAGTTAAACTTAAACACTTCTTCTTTGGTAAATGTGCCTTTTGTTTTGTTTTTTAAAAAAGGTAAATTTAAATGTTTGCCTAGCAACCCTTAGGGATCTTAATCTGGAACCACGGATTCACCTGTAAACTAAAGGCAAGGTAGCGTACCTCCAGTTTGCTCAAGGCATTAGTACAGTTTACACCTGACCTGATTTTTAGTAACATCCTTTTACTCTAAAAAGTCCCCCATTTTGTGGTCTAAGTATCAGGGAATTCCTCAAGATTGTATGCCAAATTTTATGTGTTTCCATTTTTCTGGCAAAAATGTTCATACTGTCCTTTACATATAAAAGGATCTGTGAACCAATAAAAGTGAACCACTACTGTTATAAAATTTATTATCATTAGCTGTTTTAATTTCAGCAGGTGTCAAGACAATAAGAATTTTCTAAGCCAAAAACCAAATCACGTGGCTCTATGATAAAGTTTGAGTTACAAACCTTAGTTGTAAGTGAAAAAATGCTATATTCAAGTCTCTGCCTTTTCATTTCTTGAGATGGTAGTCACTACTCTCCCAGTACAAGCGATTTAATATCTAAAGCTTTCAACTTATTTTGGACCTTAGAACTGGTCTATAAGTGTGGGTAGCTCATGTTTAGTTAGTAGGAGAGGGGCATTAATAATTATTTCAGTACATCCATCCGTCTATCATCTAATATGATTTCACTGTGTAAAAATAAAAATAAATGTGTTTTATATATGCATAGCAAAAATCTGGGAAGACGCACACATACACAAAAAAATTGTAATTACTATTCTAAACTTAGATGTAATTGTTTTAAAAATCATCAGTGTCCGGCTTTCTGTCAGACGTAGGATGAACCATAGAAATGCATGTTAATTTGCTCTTCTCCTACTCATTGCTCATAGTGAAATCTGGGGTACATAGGAATTTTCAGATTGCTTACATGAAAGGAGAGAAGGTGAGTAGTGTACATGAGGGGCAGTTTAAGGGTGTATCTTGCCTCCATAAACACATCAGAAAAAAAGCATAAGTGCCCTGAGGCCCCCTTTGAATTACAGAAACCAGAAGCTGTATACCAAAACCTTGAGAATATCTTCAAGCTATTTGTGGATTCTTGTGACTTAAATTTGATTCATAAAACCAATCCCAGCACAACTTCATTCTACTGAAATTACTACAAATCTAAGATCTACAAACACAAGTATGAATGTGACGTAAACTCTGCTCAGATTAACAGATCAAAGAGAATGTTGCTGGGAATAACACCTCCCAGTGTGTTCTAGTTTTCAAAAGACTATTCCCGGATCATATCCCCTGAATTAGGATGTCTATTCCATACACCTTTCGTCTTAATCATCCATTTGCCTAATTCCACACATTTGCATTTGCATTTGATTACAGTGTACACCTAATGTTTGTATTCCCTGTTCTCCACGTACAGAACTGTTTTACAACTAAATCCATTTCAGATAGCAGATTTGGCTATCTGAGTTGCAAGCTCTTTCCTTGACTGCTGGAGCAATTGAGTATTTATTGTGTACATTAATTACTAAGCTTTTTTAAAATTGAAAATATGAAGGTCACAAAATTTGTTTCAGACTACCCTCTGGACAAAATGAAAGCCAAACTTGTCCTTTTAAAAATATAATATTACTTTAACAGATTAAAACATTAAGAGGTGTATTTTTAAGAAGCAGCTGACATAAAAGGGTTGGAAAGCTACATTAGTATTTTAAAGGGCTTTATTATAATAATTAAACTTAACTCTAGCCAAGTAAAATTCTAGGTGTGGTTTTCTGCTTAGCTTTCTGCCTAGCTTCAAAAATAAGCTTGTTCTACTTAGCTGTGAATTAATTTTTTATGTATTTTAAGTAGCTTACCAACTAATTGGTTATTCCATTGAAGACTTTTATTAAAGGAAGTAAAGTTAATTCAATAAACAGATGTTAGTGGTGGTGTTGCAGATACATCTTGTTCTTAATTATCTGTATTGATAGGGGTTAGAAGTTGACTTGAGCTTCCAAGGTTTTAAGACATTCAAGGATGGAAGAAAGATATGTTCTTGGTACCTTTTCTTGAGGCTTTTGAGTGTTTAGAAAGTCCTAAACTTAGACTGGCTTTCAAATTTTGATTAGACAGTCTGGCCAGGTACTTGAATAAAATTGGTTGATAAATGGCTCATATGTCCAGTATTTATGTAAGATAATACCTAAAGTCTGTAGCTGTAAATTCTTAAGGTTTGTGACCTTAATAGTTCATGAGATTTTATGATAAATATTTGCCTTTTAGATTATTGATAAAAGCAAGAGAGACCCAACAGAAGAAATTGAAATTCTTCTTCGTTATGGACAGCATCCAAACATCATTACTCTAAAGGACGTAAGTAGTAGATTCTTGAACTCTGATCATTTGAATCAGTTGTCCAGCTCACATTTGGAATGTTTTCAAATATCATGTGGTAGACAAAGAACCTAATAGGAGTAAGTTTTTAAAAAATTGACTTAAGGACAACATATATAGCATAATTTCAGTTATAAAGAAAAACCTGTTGATATAGTTAATTTTTATACTTTTGCTTTAAGAAGAAAAGTGTAGCTGACATTATTGCTTTTGATATCTTTGTTGGAACATGTGTGTACTAATTAGTATTGGGGATTGACTAGTCTCATGCTTCATGGACTCCCCAGACTGTCTTCCACAGTACTGCCAGAGAGAGCAAACACTCACATGGAACCACATTACCCCTCAGCCTACATTTCCTACCCCCTCTCACCTCCAGTCCTTACCTTCCTCTGTCTGCACTGGTTTTCACACTTCCTCTCCACCCCATGCTCCAACCATGCTCCACTATGTGCTCATCTTTAAACTTTCCTCCTTTTCTCATGCCATTCTATCTTTGAATTTATGGTTTCCTCAATTAATACTACCACTTCCCTTCTTTGCCTGGCTAACTACTGTGCATCTAAAACTTTGCTAAAACATTACTTCCTCCAGGAAGCCTGTCCTGCGCATCACTGCACCCCAGACAAGTAAAGTATCCTCTCCTTGCTGCCTCTGTTTTTTTTATCATAACAGAGCTGTTGGCAAAGGGTGTGAACTCCCCAGACAGCATTAAATCTTCTCTTGCTGGTGGTGCTCACAGAGCCTCAAAGACTGTATCTGGGTTGTAGACCTGATACGTCCTGTGGCCAACTAAGCCACAGGACTTCTAAGGTGCCTTTCGCCTTTCACCTCTGAGATTTCATGAATTCCAAAGTTTACTCTCCCTTCTTCATAACCAAAACTCCTAATTTCCTCAGATTAATTTATCCCTGCTCATTGTTAGAAGGAGAATGTTAGCTTAGTGCCATTAAATGTGAAGCTGTGTAGCTTTAAGTGGCTCTTTGATATAATCTCCAAGAATCCAACTAAGTAAATCAAAAAGGAGGTATGGAAAATATTTTCTCTCATCCTTGCATTATAAACTCCCTAAGCTGTCACTGTTTTTCACATCTTTCCTCCTTCCTTCATTTCAAATTCCAAAGTCTCTAAAATTTTCCCTACTTTTATTACAGTATCTCCAACATTTTTTTAACTCTTGTTTTTATGTCTGTTTCTCTCTACTAGAATAAAAACATCGAGGACGGGTACCTTGTTTTCTCCATTTTTGGGGCCCTAGTACATGGTACCTCTTATGGAACTAAATAAAAAGTGTATAGTAGCCCTGTGGTGAGGGGGAATAAAAGGAACTGAAGTTTAATAAAGGGGTTATTTCAGTTCGGGATTGCCTGGAGTACAAATCCAAAATTACAATGAGCTTTCTATTTCTACATTAGGAGTAAACTGGCATGCTTCTGTGGGGTTAGATGGAATTTCTTTTTGCTACTTAATCTTCCTACTTAATTCTTGCCACAACTTGTCTTTCAGTTTAATCAAAACCAGGATAATTCATTGTACTGCGTATGTAAATACAGTTCTGCAATTGTAGAAGTTCCAGGAAAATCACAGGCATGTGTCTTTATACCAGTCCCTGCTGTCATCGGTAGATAGAAAGATCAAGAGAAACAAACCCTGAGAGCAAAAGTTCAGTGCCCCTTGATATACGCTGCCCATAGTTACTTTGATTGCCATGACTTATGTTTCATAGAAGGAAATTACAGTTTATTTTTCTGACATTCAATCTAATCAATTTGTATTTTAATATTCTTATATGTATAAAATGGTTTGCAGATTTTATACCCTCTATTGGCTGTGATAAGTAAAATTTTCCTTGACTATAAAATGAGTTTTAATTTTCTCTTGAATATGCTAAACTTTGTTCTGAGTACATATAAAGCTTCAAATAATTTTTTACATTTTGATGTTTAATTTTACAGGTATATGATGATGGAAAATATGTGTATGTAGTGACAGAACTTATGAAAGGGGGTGAATTGCTGGATAAAATTCTTAGACAGAAATTTTTCTCTGAAAGAGAGGCCAGTGCTGTCCTGTTTACTATAACCAAAACTGTTGAATATCTTCATGCACAAGGGGTAAGTCTTTTTAACATTTTATATACACACACACACACACACACACATATGTATACATACACACACATACCTTTACCTTTTTTTTTTTACCTTTTTTTCCTTAATGTTTAAACTAAAATTACAAAGGTGGAAGTTACTTTATGCATTAATGGAAAATAACTGTTATTAGCTTATTCTGCTGTTCTTCCTCTATGTAAACTTCTCCCACCGAGCTTGAAGTGATACTTTGAAATCCTAACTTGTTTATATTAAATTCTTATGCTTCCCAAGAAAAAGTGAGGTCTTCTGACCTGGAAGACCTATCACCTTTTTTGCTAGGCCACTCTGTACTCTTGAGAACTGGGTCCATTGCAAGTTTAGAAGCAGAACCAGAGAGGGGCACCTGGGTGGCTCAGTCGTTAAGCGTCTGTCTTCAGCTCAGGTCATGATCCCAGGGCCCTGGGATCGAGTCCCGCATCGGGCTCCCTGCTCTGCGGGAAGCCTGCTTCTCCCTCTCCCACTTCCCCTGCTTGTGTTCCCTCTCTCTGTGTGTCTCTCTCTGTCAAATAAATAAATAAAATATTTTTTAAAAAATAAAATAAAATAAGGGGCGCCTGAGTGGCTCAGTCGTTAAGCGTCTGCCTTCAGCTCAGGTCATGATCCCGGGGTCCTGGGATCGAGCCCCACATCAGGCTCCCTGCTCCGCAGGAAGCCTGCTTCTCCCTCTCCCACTCCCCCTGCTTGTGTTCCCTCTCTCACTGTGTCTCTCTCTGTCAAATAAATAAGTAAAATCTTTTAAAAATAAATAAAAGGAAATTAAGAGCTTACTTCTTAAGGGGTTTATTTTCAATACATTATTCTCATTTTGTCTTTGCTCATAGAAGCTAACAAGTGCAATGTATTAATTTCATCCTAGAGCATCTTGACTTCTAGCTGGTCAAGATTTGCCTAGTACACTAGCTCAAAATTAGTGGGACTCTGTATTCACTGAAGAATTGATGACTTTGCAGTCATCTGAGTCTTCTCTGTTCTTTTCCTGTTGCCTCAGCAGTAATTAGTATTCAGATGGTCTGGAGAAGTAATGTTCTCAATGTTAGGAACTAAAACTGAGATGATTGATTACACTCTAGACTCAGAATTTCACGGTAGAAGAAACATATAAGTCTAATAAGGAATGTCAGAAGGCTTATGTACGAGAACTATTCAAGTAGGTAACTAAAGGGGGAAAATAATACAAAACTCTAAAGGAAACGATATCTTTTTGTATGTATGACATTGTCACTTAGATATCAAATAGGCAATACTTAAAGTCTGGATTTTTTTTTTTCCTTTTTTACTCCTGAACCCCATGCCTATTCCATTGAGCCTGTGGGCATATGTTTATTGTATACATCCATCATACATGCTGTTCCCTCTACTTAGAATGACCATCCCCCACTGTTCTGGCTTGTTCATTCTGTTCTTCAGGTCTTGGATCAGATGTTACCTCCTGTAGAGACCCATCTGTCACCTGTTTATTCTCTGCCTCCCCCACTACTGTGTAAGCTCCTAGCATGGGAAGGCAAAGATCTTATGGGTCTTGTTGAGCATAGTATCTAGAGCTCCTTATATAATACCCTGACACATGATAGGCATTCAGTACATATTTGTTGAATGAATGAATAACCTAGAGACAGATATTATTGCTATTTGCATTTTACCTTAACCCACTTACTCAACTGGACAAAGAGGAGGGATGTACATACTATTTTTTTCTTCCTTCTCTCCTTGCCCCAGTTCTGTGTTAGAGAGTTATACTTACATTAGCAGCATTTTAAAATGAGATAATTTAAAGGTCAGCACTCATCATCTTGTTAAGTACGTTGCTTGACAGTTTGTGAATAAAGAGTTTTCCGTAATTGAAATGTATTGTTAATGTACCTCTTCAATTTGTATTTCAATTAGGTGGTTCACAGAGACTTGAAACCTAGCAACATTCTTTATGTGGATGAATCTGGCAATCCAGAATCTATTCGAATTTGTGATTTTGGTTTTGCCAAACAGCTAAGAGCAGAAAACGGTCTTCTCATGACTCCTTGTTATACTGCAAATTTTGTTGCACCGGAGGTAATTGTGAAATTGTTTGCTTCCAGTATTTCAGTATATTTAAAAATTCATTTGCTGTGTTTAATATAGAATAGTTAATAGTTTTTCCATTGAAGACTTACTGAACAAATAATTAAAATGTCAACCCTTTTTCTTCTGATGGTAATTCATCCTGTCCTCAGCCCCCTACTACTTAGTCCACTACAGTCCTTTTGTTGCTCTACCTTCTGTCTTCTACATAATCACACATCTGTAGCGGTCTGCTATCACTGACACTTTTGTGCTGTGAGCACATGGAATTAAATGGAAACTAGTTTATTCTCATCCTTTCCTAATATCCTTCTAATTTCCTGGTTTTGTCACCATCTTCCTGTATTTCTGAGGCTAAAGCATCATGGTCTCTTCTTGTCTTTAGCTACGTAACTAGGTACCATCTCTGTTATCCCCTGAAACCAGTTTGAGGTTCTTCTTTTCACAGAACTGCCATCCTAGCCCCTGCTTCCTTCACCACAGCCCAAATGACTGCCACAGCCTGGCTGCACCCTGCTCCCTCTCTGGTTCTGTGATCATTCCACAGAAGAGCCATCGACTTACTGAAGTCTTCAAGCACTGCTGTGATCAAGTTGCTTCTTTTCCTAAGAAATTTTGGTTCCCCATTGTAGCAAATCTAAAGTCCACTGTTTTGCCTTCAAGATTTCTTGCCTTTTTATTATCACTATGTTAAAAAAAAATGTAACTGTGAACTATGTAATAAATAATAGTTAACCCTAATATCAAGCTTCTGTGCCAGTCACATGTATTAGCTGATTTCATCCTCACAAATAGAGTTTACATATAATAATTTTTTCTCTTATAACTATGTGAAGTGAGACCTTTTACTCTTTGAGTTTTACAGGAAACCAGGTGCACAGTGAGAGGTTATGTAATTTGAGGTCAGATTGAGATTTGAGCCCAGGTAATATGGCTGCAAAGTCTCTGCTTTTACCGTTAGATATTTCACCAAAAAATGGTAACAGTTGGTAATGCTAGGACAATTGGATTGTAGAGCTGGATTTCCCCCCTCTATTTTCCAAACTTTTTGTAATTTTGTTACTTTTGAGGTATAAAATAATGCTTTTAAAAAGACTACTTGCACCTGTTCTCCTGGTGGGACTAGAACTAATGAGGGACAGACTTTTTGCTTGTTTGTCCATATAGCCACAGCTTCTCACACATATTGGTGTCCAAGCATGGTCACTTCATCTAGCCATCTCATTTTTCCTCTTTCCTGCTTCAGACAAGCAATCTGCTTCTGGAAATCACCATGTAGCTGTTTTGCCTTGGCATGTTGGAATGTTTTTTGCTTCAAAACCTAATGTGTTTTGTTTCAAATGTTTTTTGCTTCAAAACCTTTTTTGCTTCAAAGCCTCTAAATTCATATTCTTCAGGAAATCTTCCATGATTAAACTATCCTTAGACTTGACCTTTTAACTCTTTGTCTCAGATTCACCACTTAGTCGTTCAAGTTAAAATTTGGAAGTCCTCCTGAAATCCTCCTTCTCCATCATTTCTCTACATCCGGTCAGTCACCAAACCCTTTCCATTCTGATTCCTGAATATTTTAGACCCCTTTTCCCTTATCCCATACATCCCAGCTCTACTAAGTCCTTCCTATTTTATCATTACATCTTTTTCTCTCCATGTCCTGCCTTAGTGTGGTTCCTCATAGCCTTTCACTTAGTTTGCTACAAATTGCCTCCTATCAGATGGCCTTGTTTCCAGTTTGTCTTCTTGCCAGCATTTCCTCTATACCTTGAGTTATCCTTTTGGTATACCCATCTACTTATTTTATTTCCCTGTTTAATGCTTCAATGACCACAGATTGCCTGCAGGAAAAATCCTTAAGATATTTATAAAAGCCCTTCTTTGTTCTCTCTGGTATCCCTTACCTGGACATCTGGCCACACTGAATCCTTGCCTGTCCTTAAGCATGCTCTGCTCTCTTGCCTCTGTTCTTGGAGTGTCCTCTGCTCTCCTCTACCTCCTCCCTTTGCCTCCTGAATTCTTACTTATAGGCCCAGTACAAGCAGGCTGCCCCGTAGCCTTCCTTCTCTCTCCATATCAAGAATGAATTGTTTTGGGGCACCTGGGTGGCTCAGTCGGTTAAGTGTCCAACTGTTGACTTCGGCTCAGGTCATTATCTCAGGGTCATAGGATCGAGTCCCATGTCAGGCTCCATGCTCAGCGGGGAGTCTTCTCGAGATTCTCTCTCCCTCTCCCCCTCCCCCGCACTCACTCTTGCTCTCACTCTCTCTTTCTAAAATAAATAAATCTTTAAAAACAAAAATGAATGAATTGTTTCCTCATCTTTATACCTATACCACTTTAGGCATAATTTTGTTATAATATGTTGCTTTATTAACTATATGTTTATTTCCCCTGCCATAGTCTAATTTTCTTAAGGAAACAAGAGTGTTTTGTATTTATCACTGTTCATGCCTGATAATAGTTGGTGATTACTCAGTGCTCAAGTGAATCATATTTTATATATGTAAAAGTGTAATTTTTCATTATATTGTTTGTACTTTTATGTGTTCCTAAAACTACTGTTTTATGTAACCACTTCTGCAACCTCATACAAAATGAATATAAATTCATTTAAATAAGAAACTTAGGGGTGCCTGGGTGGCTCAGTCGTTAAGCGTCTGCCTTCGGCTCAGGTCATGATCCCAGGGTCCTGGGATCGAGCCCCGCATCGGGCTCCCTGCTCCGCGGGAAGCCTGCTTCTCCCTCTCCCACTCCCCCTGCTTGTGTTCCCTCTCTCGCTGTGTCTCTCTCTGTCAAATAAATAAATAAAATCTTTAAAAAAAAATAAAATTAAATAAATAAATAAATAAATAAATAAATAAATAAGAAACTTAGAGGGAAGCAGTGGGGGGAGAAAAAGAAACTTACCTTCATTTTATTTTATAGTCCTCTGTCTGCCATGGCATCACTCAATAAATGCTAATTCAAATACCAAAATCAAATTTATATATATATATATATATGAATTATGAGTTGTAGAATGTTATAGAATAGGATTAATATATTGCCTTGTTTGTTAACCATGTTCTTTTGAGGTTTTTCTTAAATACATTGATTTAGAAGATAGTGCATTTCACAGCCTATTCAAATCTCTAAACAGTAGTATGTTAATACTAATTTTTACTTTTTCTAGGTTTTAAAACGACAAGGCTATGATGCTGCTTGTGATATATGGAGTCTTGGTGTCCTCCTCTATACAATGCTTACTGGGTGAGTGGACCATATGTTGTAAGCATTTATCCATCAATATTTTTTTTCTATTTTTTTTTAATCTCTGTGTTGTAATGTCTTTCTTTTCATGTTTTCTCATGTTATCTAATAATGTAGTCCTGTGTGTGTATCTCTCTGTGTGTATATATATATATGCACCACATTTATAACTGTATCATTACTGATTTTCTTTAATGTACCATTTGTTAATGTTTTAAGGTCTTAACTTGATTTTTTCCATATCTCTTTTGTACTCTTATGTTGTAAACATACACTGTTTTTAAATATTCTATTCTTATGTGTCATATCTTAAAATATTTATAGTATATATTAAGTCTAATTAATATTTCATAGCTTATACCTTGACCTGGTGCTTAATGGAGCTTCATGATGTTGATATTTTTTACTTTAGGAGATTTCAGTAAAGTATTACATTAATTTAATTACCCGGAGTACTCTTGAACACTGCAAATAAATGGGAAGATTACCAACCAAAAAAGAAATTTTATTCATTAACATTTTAATTTCATTATAAATTAGTTACACTCCATTTGCAAATGGCCCTGATGATACACCAGAGGAAATATTGGCACGGATAGGCAGCGGAAAATTCTCACTCAGTGGTGGTTACTGGAATTCTGTTTCAGACACAGCAAAGGTAAGTATGGCTTCCTATTATAAGCTTTTTTTTTTTTTTTTAAAGATTTATTTATTTATTTATTTGAGAGAGAGAATGAGAGAGAGAGAGCATGAGAGGGAGGAGGGTCAGAGGGAGAAGCAGACTCCCTGCCGAGCAGGGAGCCCGATGCGGGACTCGATCCTGGGACTCCAGGATCATGACCTGAGCCGAAGGCAGTCGCTTAACCAACTGAGCCACCCAGGCGCCCCCTATTATAAGCTTTTGAGAAAATAATTTTTCATAATCCCTGGTGAGAAAAAAATAATAGTTACAAACTTTTGTTTATGAAGTATTACTTTGAAGTGATGTTACCAAATAACTTGAACTCAAAAATGGACCAATTATTTTGTTTCCCAGAAGGTATTGGTTTGGCTTTATTACCTATACATCTAAAACTACTTACTCACAAACATGATGAATAATAATGGTGGTATAAGAGACTCTTAACGAGAGAGAACAAACTCAGGGTTGATGGAGGGATGGGCAGGGGATGGGCTAGATGGGTGATGGGTGTTAAGGATGGCATTTGTTGTGAGGAGCATTGGATGTTATATGTAAGTGATGAACCACTAAATTCTGCTCCTGAAACCAATATTACACTATATGTTAACTAACTAGAATTTAAATAAAAATTTGGGAGAAAAAATATATAAATCTGTTAACCATAATAATAATAATGGCGGTAATCTTCATGATTTGTGTGTTCTGTGCCTCACACTGGACCTCACCTAAATCATCCCATCTAATCCTCTTCCAGGGATGCCTGGGTGGCTTAGTTGTTAAGCGTCTGCCTTCAGCTCAGGTCATGATCCCGGGGTCCTGGGATCGAGCCCCGCGACGGGCTCCCTGCTCAGTGGGAAGCCTGCTTCTCCCTCTCCCACTCCCCCTGCTTGTGTTCCCTCCCTCGCTGTCTCTCTCTCTGTCAAATAAATAATAAATTTTTAAAAATTTTAAAAAAAGATTTAATCCTCTTCCAAACCCTGTAAAATAGGTGGTAGTATCCCCATTTCACAGAAGGAAACCAAGGGCAGAATTTTTGTGTGAATTTGTCCATGGTTACATACAGGGAGCATGTGGGTGCTTCAAACTAAGCAGTTGGTTCCAAAGCCCTTATTCCCTAGAATAACTGCACCATGTTCTATTTTTGGTCCATATTATGTAGAAAAGGGCCTTATCTTTTTCACAGTAAATGGTAGTATAGTTTTATAGTGTCTGCTTGAAATCCATTTGAAAAGCCTTTCTCACTGGAAGATCTGCAATCCTTTGGCAGACTTGATTTCCAACTCTGTTCTAGTTTTACTTTATTCATAGAAAATGCTCTTGTAAAAACAAGAGGGAAAATCTTAAAAATTCGAAAAAGAAAAGCAAAGTTTTCCACTTCTGAATAAGGCAAAACGTAGAGGAGATAAAGAAGATATATACTGGTAAAAGTGCTTGCTGATTTCTCTTAGAGATGGAAGCCCAAGTTGAGATGATTGCATAAGTAAATAGGGTATGTCAAAAATGTAGGTTGATACTTTTGGCATAGACATGAAGCCTCTGTTAACTAATTTAATGTCTGCATAGATGATATTTGGCTTTGTAACTGATTTAAAATGAAATGTTAGCCTTTCCCCTTTTTTTAACAATATTTCTTAAACCAGATGATTGATTTTTTCTGGGATTTCTTTTTAATCCATGTATTAAGCACCTACAACATGCTTAATATGTGAGGGTCTAGGGATCAAAGATGTGACTGAGATAGAATTCCTGATCTCAGGAAGCTCATAGTCTAGTTGGGAGATGGCCAGAAGTATACAGTAGAGTGTCACGTGTGCTGTTACAGTGGTACATTTTCTGTGTTAAAGAAGTTCACAGATGGTGCTCGGTCAGAAAGATTTCCAGGAAAGCTTTCCAGAAGCAGTGAAGGGATTTTCCTGGCAGCTTTAGGGAGCAGAAGGATGTATTCCATCCCAGGCTGAGGGAGCAGCACATGCTCTTTGTGGTCAGGACAGCCTGAAAATGGCAGAATGCCTCCAGGTTGCTGTGCACAGTTTGTTGTGACTAGTACAGGGTACACATGAGAAGGTAGCTGATGAACCCAAATTATAAAAGGCTTTGTAGATTATACTCAGGATTTCAGGTTTATTCTAGGTATTGGAGAACTGTTGAAAAATATTAAGCATTATAGTGATCAGATTTTCCTTTTTCAAGTTTGTTCTGTAGAGCAGTAATTCTTATCTCTGGAGTCTGCCAGAAATTGTCATGATCAGTTGTGAGACTTATTAAGTAATGTCACCATGTAAAGTATCGGAGCTTACCCATTGCCTCTTTTTTAAATAAATTATAGAGATAACCTTAACTTGCTTTAATTTTGATAATTTGGTTCTCATTGACTTGCATTCCAGTATGCTTTTTTGAATGAAAGAGAAAGATAGCTGAGGATGAGATGAAAATAGAGCACAAAAAAATTGGATCTAACTCACAGCCTTTCTTATAAATATCACGTTATTACTGATAACTTTTGCTAATTTGTCGAGTTAAGACTTGAGATTACAAGCATTATATGGTACAGTGAATACCCACAAAATTGGGAGGGAGAGTTCTATCAGTCTGATGTGTTGCCTCAAGAGCAAGTGGCACATGTGAATGTCATCAGTCATATGGGCCATATGTGTCATATGTGGCTTTGAGAAGAACAGTACCATCGCTACAATTCACTGGGCACTTATGTGCCAAGGACTGTGCTAACACATATACCTATATTATTTCATTCAGTCCTCACTGACCTAATATTAAGGGTAGTTTTATTTGTAAGGTTTTACAATATTTCAGGTCACAAATGATGAAGACCTAAACTAGAGCAGTTGTAGCAGGATTTGAGGCAAATGAAAGAGAAATTTAGGGGGCAAAATAGACTCAGTAGTTAAATGGACATAAGAAGCAAAGGAATGGCACCTGAGTGGCATAGTTGGTTAAGCGCCTGACTCTTGGTTTCGGCTCAGGTCATGATCTCAGGGCCCACATTGGGCTCCGTGCTGAGCACGGAGTCTGCTTGAGATTATCTCACTCGCTCTCTCTCTCTCTCTCTCTCAAAATAAATAAAGAAATCTTTAAGGAAAAAAGAAGCAAGGGAGAAGCAGATAGTAAGCGTGTAGTCCACATTTCCATCTCAGGCAAATAAGTCGGTAGTGGTGTCCTTCACCAAGATGTGGAATACAAAAGAAATGGTTTTGAAAGGAGTGATGATTACAGATTTGGACATGAAGAATTTGAAATGCGACTGTGATATATAATTAAGAGATGTATGTCCATTAGGCAACTGGCTATATGGATGCAGATCTTAGGAGAGAAGTCTTGGGTGGACAGTGGAGTTAGGAGTTGTCATCATCTGTAGTAGCTAAAGCCATGAGCACGAATGAGCTTATCTGAGCAGAGTGATGAGACCTATGGAAGGAATAGCGTTTTGTTATGCCCCTGGGCAGTTTTGCAACCTTTTATATCCTGGAAGCACATTTTCCCACTTTAAGAATTTGGAAGGGGAGTTCCTGATTGTTTCACTTTTTATTTCTAATTCTGTTCCGTAGCTTGTTCCTGTTCTTAGTTGTTAATGATAACTAAAAATAAGAAACTGTAAATAACAGCAGAGGAATACTTGGAATAACATCTCCTCAATTCCCAGTACCAGTCAGCGACCAGGTTCTGTTGGTTCTTTCTCTTAAGTACCTCAATACCATCCATATTTCTCCGTCTCTTATACTTCCCTGAAGCCATCATCTCTCACGAGTCTCAAATTGGAGTCTTCAGGCTTGCACCCTCCGATCCATTTTCCTCCACACTTAGTGAGCGTAAGCTCTCTAAAGTACAAACCTGACTGTATCACTCCTTTGCTTTGAATAATTTCTTACCTGCAGACAAAGTCCAGATTTGCTAATGTAGCTTACCAGGGCCTTCATGGTCTGGTCCCTTCTCGCCTTTCCCACTTATCTGCTGCCATGTTCTACTTGGCATTTTTTGTTACAGCCTCACTGCACTCCTTTTAGTTCCTTAATTGTGGCATGTTCTCGTCCCTGAAGGCTTTCCTCTAAACACACTCTGCTCTATCTCCCTGAATTGCTCTGTTTCCTCCTCCCCTTCTCTAATCCATCTACTGCTCATCCTTCAGATCTAACATTCCTCTAAAGAAGTCGCTTCTAAGCCACCCCATCCTGTTCAGGTCACTGTCTCTTTGTGTTCCTCTAGCTATACCTCTTTATTCATCCCATCAAAGAACTTATTGTTTGCTTTGTAATTGATTCTTTGTTTCTCCCTCACTGGGCTGAAAGCTTCATGAGGTCAGAGTTCATTTCTATCTTGTTCACTGCTAAATACCCAATGCCTAGCAGAATACCTGGCCTTTAATAGATACTCAATAGCTATATTTTGAATGAAAAATTAAACAAGTTGTAGATGGCTTTTATAAGTCACAACTGTTGTTGTTGTTTTTTTTTAAAGATTTTATTTATTTATATGAGAGAGAGAATGAGATAGAGAGCATGAGAGGGGGGAGGGTCAGAGAGAGAGGCAGACTCTCTGCTGAGCAGGGAGCCCGACGTGGGACTCGATCCCGGGACTCCAGGATCATGACCTGAGCCGAAGGCAGTCGCTTAACCAACTGAGCCACCCAGGCGCCCCACAACTGTTGTTATTTTAGAGAGTATAAAACTATCTAGCAATTATATGGATCACATGCATAGGAAAGCATTTGGATAGATAGAAAGCATTTTCTTTGGAAGAGTGGGATTCTGGGCGTTCTTCATGTTCTTTTTGCTTCTCTGTATTTCTGATTTTTTTTTTTAATAATGCCTGTGTGATGCCCATGAAGTGGAAAAATAAAAATCTGGGGCACCTGGCTGGCTCAGTCGGTGGAGCATGTGACTCTTGATCTTGGGGTTGTGAGTTCAAGCCCCACGTTGGACATGGAGCCTACTTTAAAAAAAAAAAGAACTCTAATCTTTTGGAGGGGGCATTTGGAGCTCTCCAATTAAATTCCTATTATTGGGACAGTTATGTTCTGCTTTTCATTATTACCAGCAGCACAAAAAATTACTTAGAAATAAACCTACAAAAGTGTAGAAAAACCAGAATATCTCAGTGAAAAAGGAGCCAAAGTACTTAAAGATACATAAATGTGGTAAATTTACTCTTTGTAATGCACCAAAATTACTGTTACTCAGGGAGGAGAAAACAGAGACTTAGGTTTTTGCCTTTTTTTTTTCCCCGCAAAGAAATTGCCATGTTGGGGGCACCGAGGTGGCTCAGTCAGTTAAGCGTATGACTCTTCATTTCACCTCAGGTCATGATCTCAGAGTCGTGGGATTGAGCCCCATGTCGGGGAGTATACTTGAGATTCTCTCCCTCTCTCTCTCTCTCTTTCGCTGCCTCTCCCCCTGCTCATGCTCACTTGCAGTTCTCTCTCTCTGTCTCTCTCGCTCACTCTCTCTAAAATAAATCTTTAAAAAAAACAAGAAAAATTGTCATGTTGACCAAATTGCTTTGAACCTCAAGGTTTGGTACCAGGAAAAAATAGTGTCATAAAAGCTAAGGAAGAATGCTGACCAGTATCAAGTGCTATAGAAAAACAAACAAAAGTTTAAGCTTGTTTTATTCTTCTTCTTCTTCCCTTTACAGGACCTGGTGTCAAAGATGCTTCATGTGGATCCTCATCAGAGACTGACTGCCGCCCTTGTGCTCAGACATCCTTGGATCGTCCACTGGGACCAACTGCCACAATACCAACTAAACAGACAGGACGCACCCCATCTAGTCAAGGTGAGCTGCCCCATTCAGGCACTGTTTTCTGCATGTCCTCCAGAACACTGTGAGCCTCCCTCTCCATGCCCGCAGCACCTTTTTCCCTTTCGCTCAGCCGGCATCCATTTCCTCAAGTGAGATTCTCTTACAATGAGCGGTTTAGAAAAGAAAAAGTCAAAGCACACCAAAATATAATAAAACTAGTTTAAGAATGACTTCTGCATTTATCAGTCACGTAGGCCTATGGATTTCCTAACTGTTGTGTATACTTTGCTTTCTTACGCAAAACCCAGAGCAAACTCTGAGGTTGTCAGCAGTGGCAAAACAGGTTCCAAAAGAGCATGCTTTGCCACCTCTCGTGTTAAAGTATTGCAAAGAAACAAAAAGTTGAATAGTCCTGAGTAAAGTGAGGCCTGCTTGTTATAAGCCCATCCCTGTCCTTTCTCATCTCCAAGTTCAGCCTCCCACGTTTGCCTCTTTAATTTTAGTTAAATCAGAGCGTTTGACCAGTACGGTTATTTTCATTATAAGCCCAGTTAAATGTATATACATTTCCATATGAAGAAATTATCTAGGGGGGGACAAAGTCGGCATTTCATATTCTGTGTACTTGTGACTAGCCATTGTCGTTTGTGTTGTGACCTCTCTTTCCTGTTTTCAGGGTGCTATGGCAGCTACATATTCTGCTTTAAACCGTAATCAGTCGCCAGTTTTGGAACCAGTAGGCCGCTCTACTCTTGCTCAGCGGAGAGGTATTAAAAAAATCACCTCCACAGCCCTGTGAAGTGACCTCAGTGAGCTCTTTGGTACCATGGTGTAAGCTGATAGCACAAGTTCTGGCGACAGGTAGCGCATACCTGAGAGACACCTGCAAGCACACACTGTCCCAGCTGGTACCCATAATGCTGCTGCTCCTGCTGCTGCTCCTGCTTCCGTCTCTTCTCGCTTTAAATGATTGTTAGCAAGTTAGATTTTCCTGGAGCTTCGGGTGAAATGAAAATGGAAACGTGATGAAGACATATTCACTGAATCAACAAGAATAATGAACATATGAATACCACCTAAAAATACACTGAATAAAGTACTCTACACCATATAGCATTATTTTTATAGGAAATATTTCATGTCCCTGAAATATTCTTTGTTAGTTATAGGGATGGACAGTTTATGTTAAGCACTTAGCTTAAACAATCCGTTTCTATTAGCACTGTATCCCTTGTGCCATCCAACATTTTGTATGTTTTTGTAAACAGTTCATATACAGTACATTTCTGTACTGCTTTCTTTAATGTATACATGCTTTGTTTAACTTGGAATCTATTATTATTAACCAATTGACTATTAAATCGGGTTAAATAGTTCACCTGGATTAACAGTATTGTTGGACAGCCCTAAAAATGGCCAGATTGTGGAACAGCTGTTGAATGTAATACTTCCAAAATGTATATATCTTTCCCCATGTCTGTTTCACTGGTTCGTTCATTTGTTTGTTTCTTAAAGTCAGGTGCTTTGTCAGACTAACTTAGAGAGCTGTTATGGTAGAGAAAGTTATCACGTGTGTGTGGCATGACATCAAGAGTACACCTATGAAGTTAGTCCGTATACGTTGCAACTCCTTACGGTTCTTTTTTCCTTAATTAAGGAAGTAGTTCTTGCACTTTTGATCTTGAATAGTATCCATACTTAGTATTTGGCATATAATTGGGGATTTTGCCAATATACATCAAAGGCCTTTAAGAGTTATGGTGAAGATATTGGCGAAGGAAAATTTAACAACAGGTCATTCAAGTCCCATTAGATCTTTCATGTTTAAATAGATCAAATTGCAGAATTTAGCGTATGAATAACAGGATACCTGTTCTTGTATACCTGCAAGAAAAGTATGCTTTTTTGGAAAAAAGGTAAATCATAATGAGTTCTATCCCATTACAATGCTCTATATTAAACACTAATTTGAATGTAATAAAGGCCACCAGCCTCTCTATGAAATTGGATTTAAACTTTCTTATTCGAGGGAATAAAACATTCTTGATCAAACAGTATCTGTTCTCACCTGAAATCATAGCTCAAGTAGCCTAAGTGAATGTTCACCATTGAGTGTTTTCTGAATTCCTTCTGATAATTTATAGCCGTATAATGCTTCCTTTAACTTCAGAAATGATCAGCTTTCATAGTGGTCACTGGGTCTGCTTAGATTACAGTATTCATTACCTACATCTAATTTGGGTAGTTTCCACAATTCTATTTGATTAAAGAAACTTTTGTATCCATTATTACCTGCATTTTAGTCGAGCTACCTAGTAGACATTGATATGTAATATGAAAAACATGAACAAGGAAAAAGTGATTTAACTTAACCTCATCAACAATGTGCCCAACAGATCTCTTAGCCATGTACTGAGCCATTTATATCAGAAGTCTTTTTACCTGCCCGAAGCTTTAAATCTTTCTTTGAGAGTACAAAGCCAAGAAAGCGTACTTTAGTTAAATGTCTTAGAAGCCACTTATTATTCCTTAATTTCTCCTCTATGCAACTAAAGAGAAAGGGAAAATCTATAACATTCACTTTGCTTAAGTGACACAAAATGATTATTGCATAGAAATCAAATGTAAGTTTATCTTCTAAATAAAAAAATGTATAGGAAGAAGGATGCAGGAGATCTAGATGGAGAAAGTTTTATTAAAATTCTTGAGTATATGAATGCTAACTATCAAAAACTGCTTCCCATTGCCTGTAAAGAAAACATTTTTTCTTTCTTTCTCTCTCTCCTCTGTTCAGTGTTTCAAACCATGACCATCCCAAATTCTTGTCACTTTTAAAATGTTAATGTAACTCTGAGCAAAAAAAAAAAAAAGGTCAAATTTTGGACACTGATGCTATTCCATAATTGCTTAGGTGTTTTGTCCATCAGAGTCTTAGAACCAGAAGTAAATGTGTAAATCCTTATAAATTATCTATATAATTTATTATCTAAATAACTTATCTAATTTAGATAATAAATTATCTAAATAACTCTCATATTGCATGTAAAGTACCTAAGACCCAAAGCAAAGACTAGAATCCTTAACTTCCCATTCAGTTTTTTTCCCTCATAACACCATGCTGCCTTCCCTTCATATTAATACCCAACCAGGAGCAGAGTTGTTCAAAAAAAAAAATACATATTTCTTAGGACAATACTCTACTGGTAGATGAATGGCAAGTTTATTGCTTTCAAAGATACTGCCTTCTTTGCCTACTCCAGCTGCCAATTTTATTGGAGAAAAGCAAGTCGTATGTTCACAAAACTGAAGGCTTTTGTTGCCTAAAATGCAGTTCGTGAGCTTAATTTATTTCATCTGTGGTCCTGGTGTTCCTATTGCCTTTGACTTATGGCAGACAAACTTGGCCAACAATTGTGTAATGCTTGCCCTGGGTTTACCTTTCCATTAATTACTGAGTCCAGCTCCACTGGGCCCTTCACCATTTAGTTCCCCTAGTTACCAGGGCTTCTCCCAGAAGGTTTTAGTTCAGTCTTAAAGATTATTTCAATGGGAAAGAAAGAACTAAACCATCAGGCCACTTTTACAAACCTCCTCTTATCCTATAATCCAAAATAATATCTAGAATGGTAGATTGCATTTAACTTTTCCAAGCACATGCTGAAAAATATGGATTACACTACCACGTGTTTTGTATCTTCCCTTTCAAGTGATGATGTTAAGGTAAGTTTTTGTCCTTTTAATTTTTTATGTAAGTCATTTCAGCTTCTAATTTATAGAGATGTCTTTTTTTCTAAGTACGGTAGACCTTTAACAGATTTAATACGGATTCATTTATTCACAAGCAACCCCAAAAATGCAAAAATGTAATGATTTTGACAAGGCACAGAATCAAGATGCTGCCAGGCTAATGTGTGGGGAAAAGTCACTTAGTGAGTGTCTGGAGGGGGTGTGTGTATGCAGTAGAGATTCACATTTCACATGTGGTAGGCTGCAAAGTATGGGTTTGGATCAACCATTTCCCACCTAATTTTAAGAAGTAGTTGCTTTTGGGGCCAGGGGACATTATGAGAGGTGGGGCTGGCCTGTTTGCTGTTCCCTGCACCCTCAGCCCAGGAAAGATTTGAAGGGGGAGGGGGGTGCAAGGGCTTCGTGAGTAAGCAGAATGGATTGGGTTGGAAAGGAACTGGGGCAGGTCCAGCCTGGGATGAGAGCAGAGAAACATTTAAGATTTGGGAGCCTTGGTATAGATGTACTTAATCACCATGGAAGTCAGCAATACATATCTCAACAGGGCTTTGATATTCTCTACTTCCTGGCCTTTATAAATGATGGAAAATTTTTCAGCTTGCTTTACCATATTTTATAGAGAAAATTCTCATAGTGGTATCAAGCATTTATGAGATTTGTGAAGGCATTAGGACAGGTATCTCAGGAATGTAAAGAGTTAGAAAAGGTCTGTTTTCTGTGTTTAAGAAATACGATGGGTTCCATGGTTGACCCTTGGTGCTTAAACCAAAAGGTTCCGATCTAGTCCTAGAGTTCTGTCCCTCTGAAAGGTCCAGCTCCATGTGACTCACACTAGATGTATACATTGAGTTTTATTTAATTCACAGATAAGTTGACTTAACTCAGTATTTATATTTCAGTGAAAATAGTCCTCTTTTCACCTCCAGATTGCTTATATTTTGCTGGTTTCCCCAAGTGACCATTGGTGGAGACCAATTAATGAAGGAATGAAATTTGCTTTCTTGGGACTGTGGTATTCTGCAGAGCTACGCTTAACCACTTTTTCTAGTGAAGAATCTACAGAATGATAATACCTAAATATGGATGGCCAAGAAGAATTTGTATCTACAGTGTGCTTTATGTACTTCTGACACTGCTGTATTTTGTGTGGTCAAGTGACTTGTAACTGGTTCCAATGTGACTGAGTGTTCTCAAAGAATTCTAGTAATTAAGTCGACTTAATTTTCTTAAGCCTTGTATTACTATCAGTCTCACATTTACCACTTTGATTCTAGTCTTTTAACTGTTCATAACAGGGCATACCAAGGGTTGGGATGAGAGTCTACTTCCTACCTCTTACGGCACTTTCCTCATTATTTTGCCATATAACCTTGAAGTGCATGATAAGCTGTTTAAATGTCCATGACTTCTCCCAGAGCAACTAGCAAAGTATATGACATTGAATAGAGATTAGTGGAAAGGAAAATTTAGAGACTAGGTTCAGAGATGCAAACCTCAAGAAAACCTCTTTTAGAGCACATACCATTTGAGTACAATATGTGTAAACGTATGTGAGAGGAGAGTCTCTGTAATAGTCTCTCTAAGTAGATTAGTTCAATAATTGAAGTGAAAATCTTTACTCCTAGTATCACTATAGTACTGAATGAACTGTATACTGAGTTTTTCAAACAAGTGTGTAAAGTAGAACTTTTAAATACAAAGCAAGGGTATAAGGATAAAGGTTTTGGTTTGTGTTTCTCTAAGTGTAGTTTATCATCTAAAGCTTTTTTTTTTTTTAATTGCCATTCCTTAGCATCCTTAATAATTATGGGTGATGAGTTTTTAATTCTTAAAATTGTGTACATGTATTAGGTTTATCTTAACTCTTACCCTAAGCAAAAGGGAAGGTGTACACCTAAGGGATGTAATTATTTTGCATTTTTGGCCTTGGGTGGGAATGGGGTGGGCAACTACTTAAACAGTTTTTAAAAAAGAAAAAAAATCACAAATATTTTTCTACTATTATACATGATCTTACTTTATACTAGTTTCTCTCTAGTAAGGCATGCCAGAAGCCCAAGGTACCATATCATGAGTTCCTATGTATTGTACCTTTTATTGGTGGTTAAATTGCATCAGATGCTTGGCACTGCTGCCATAATTATGAAATGCTTGTAAAGGATTAATTATCACTGAATACTTTAAATTGTTTTACTTAAGAGTTTAATCTGGGAAGTTTTCAAATCATACTATTAATGTGTAATCTAAGCTCTTTCAGATGTATCCATGAATAATCCTGGAACAATATTGCTTGTATTCCTGTCACAGAACAGGTTTTGTAATCTTTAAAAAAAAAGAAAATTTATATAATAAAATTTCAAATAAATGCATGTATGTCATTTATCAGGTTATTTCAATTATATGATAATCCTTCATAATGTCAAATTCTATCCAAATTATAAATTTATCAAACTGGGTTGATAGAACTTAAAATGGGAACATTTCTGAGTTAAGAAGTGCAAGATAATTTTTGTATGCAAAGTCTTGGTTAGCCCAAAGAGTGTCACATCAGACTCACATGAGTCATTGATCTTAACCCAATACCAAACGTGATTAATGATTCAAAGGATACAGAGTGATCACCAGGCATAGGTGAAATAATCTTTTCTTGGAGACGTCCAAAATTATCAGACTTAACTCCAAAATACCGTTGCTCTTCCTCATTATGGTACATTTTGGACTCAGAATTAAAGGACGAGTTTCCTTCTGAGCAATGAGGAGACATTGCTTAAACAAAGGGAGTCATTTGGTTCTGCAACATCCCCTTTTTATACCTCATTAATTACACAAATGATGAGTCCCCATTCTCCAGCCAACCATGCTTCATCAATCCATAAATTCCATGTTTTACAATAAGCCATCTCTATAGACAAAATGTATCTTACTAAAAGCATTTTAGAGATAAGGACTTTTCGTTTTCTTTCTGCTAGTTAGTAAATATCATTGGCACATTTAAGGGAATTTGATTGAGGTCATTGATTCCTGGTAGAGAGGGAATGGGTTATAGGCCTACGGTTAGCCCTTTCCTTCCCCGTTGACATTTTGAGTAGTTTTGTATTATGATGGTGTATTTATTCATCTCAGGCTGCCATAACAAAATATCACTGACTGGGTGGCTTCAACAACAGAAATTTATCAGAGTTCTGGAGTCTGGAAGTCAAGATCAAGGTGCTAGCAGGGTTGGGTTCTTCTGAGGCCTCTCTCCTTGGCTTGCAGACGGCCACCCTCTTGCTGCCTCTTCATGTGCTCATTCCACCCCTGCTGTCTCTTCCTCTTACAGGGATACCAGTCATATTACATTAGGGCCTCACCCTTAACAGCCTCATTTTAACTCTCTTACCTCTTTAAAGACTTTAACTCCAGGGTATTAGGGGTAAAGGCTTCAACATACGAATTTGGAGGAAGACACAATTCAGCCTAAAATAGTTTAGGGACTATCCACTTGGATTAATTTGGGTATTCAGGTTAAGATGGAGAGCTTCAAGGTCTACTTGGTATTATACAGAGGCAACATAGGGTTGTTAATGTACTTGTTTTCTGCTGCTGTAACAAATCACCACAAACTTTGAGGCTTAAAACAACACAGATTTATTGTCTCACAGTTCTGTAGGTGAGAAGTCCAATATGGGTCTCAATGGGCTAAGACCAAGGTGTTGGACAGGCTGAATTGCTTTCTGAAAGCTCTAAGAGAGAAGTGTTTCCTTGCCTTTTCCAGTTTCTGAAAGGCTAGCTGCATTCCTTGCCTCATGGCCCCCTTCCTCCATCTTCAAAACTAGCAATGGTGGGTAGAGTCCTCTTCACGTGGATCTGACTCCTCTCTTCCACCTTTTCTTCCACTCTTAAGGACTCATGGGATTGGCCCACCCAGGTAATCCAGGATAATCTCCCCATCTCAAGGTCAACTGACTAGCAACATTAATTGCATCTGCAATCCTAATTCCTTTTGCCATGTAGGATAATATATTCACAGCGTCCAGGGATTAGGACATGGACATTTTTGGGGTCCATTAACCAGCCTACCGTGGTTATCTAGAAAAACATTTGGCTCCTCAAGCCAATGTGGAGCAGCAATTTTTGCCATGGTCATTCTTCTGCAGCTTTGTAGATCCGGGTATTAAATTTTATTAACCCACCCTAAATTGAAAAAATGGATTGACACTAGCAAAGCTAGGTAAAGGAAGTGCAGGATGCTATAGGTATATATAGCAGAGTTGCCTAAGGGTCAGGGCAGGGCAGGCCTTCTAAGAAAACAATGATTATGCTGCAACCTAAAAGGGGAAGGAAGGGTAGAATAGAATGTACAGAGAGAGTTAGAGGCACTCAAGAAAATAAAAAGTTCTGTCTGAATGGAATCTAAAACATAAGAAGCATGACATAAGGTTCAAGAGAGAGGGGTCAGACCATCAGAAATAATAAGTCATATTAAGGAATTTGAATTTTATCCCTTTTGTTTCTCCCCACCCTTTCACCCCCAATCCTCATTCTTTTTTTTTTCTTTTTCCTGGTGACCATGTTATTATTTATTTATTTACTTACTTATTTATTTATATTTAGACGAGGGTGACTGCAGAGGGAGAGAGAGAATCTTAAGCAGGTTCCATGCCCGACGCGGGGCTCGACACAGGGCTTAATATCACAACCCTGAAATCATGACCCAAGCCAAAATCAAGAGTTGGATGCTTAACCAACTGAGGCATCCAAATGCCCTGGCGATCCTCATTTTTTAGCTCCTCTGCTACCAGGCTGAACCTTATGGCCCTATAGTTAATCATCTGAACTTCTACCTCAGAAGCACCCTGAAATTCTCTACATCCTTGTCTCTATACTATATCCACTGAGCAGTAACTGATATGTTGGAAAAAAAACCATACAATTATGCAAATTGCTACCACTGCAAGTTTATGTTTTCTAATCTCAGCTAAGCTCTCAGTACCATGTCAGTCAATTCTTTCATTTTTCCTTGGTCATCCATTTTCCCAGTTCTTTTTTTTTTAACAGCTTTATTGATATAATTTACATACTTAAGGTTCACCCATTTAAAGACTATAAGTCATTGTTTTTTAGTATATTTACAGAGTTGTGTAACCATTATCATAATCTAATTTTAGAACATTGTCATCATGTCACAAAGAAACCTTATATCCTAGTCCAAGTCACCACTGTCTCTTGCTTGGACAATTGCAGTAGCGTCTTGCATGGTGTGTTTCCTCCCTTGCCCCTCTACAATCTATTCTTTTTTTTTTTTTTAAGATTTTTAAAATTTATTTGATAGAGACACAGCGAGAGAGGGAACACAAGCAGGGGGGAGTGTGGGAGGGAGAAGCAGGCTTCCCTCGGAGCAGGGACCCCGGAATCATGACCTGAGCCAAAGGCAGCCGCTTAACAACTGAGCCACTCAGGTGTCCTACAATCTATTCTTATTTATTTATTTATTTATTTATTTATTTATTTATTTATTTGAGAGAGAGAGAGAGAGAGAGAGAAACAGCATGAGAGGGGATAGGGTCAGAGGGAGAAGCAGGCTCCCCGCTGAGCCGGGAGCCCGATGTGGGACTCGATCCTAGGACCCGGGATCATGACCTGAGCCGAAGGCAGTCGCTTAACCAACTGAGCCACCCAGGCGCCCCTACAATCTATTCTTAATAGAGAAGCTGAAATGATCTGTTCAAAACCTACCAAGGATTATAACAAGTGGTTTGGTCCCCTTTACCTCTCTGATTTTATCTGCCCAAACTCCCCCTGGCTTACTGCGTTCTAGCCACATTGGCCTTCTTGCTATTTCTTGAATATGCCTGATGTGGAAAACAAAGGCAAATGAAAAAAAATTAAACTTCCTTAAAACTTACAGCCCATTGACACATACTTGAGACAGGCAGAGTGACCTTCCTTCTGGAACTCAACTGCCTCAGTGTTAATACTTTGCTAAAGGCAAAAGGCAACCTTAGCTTGACATTAACCAGACCTCTAGGATCCTTCCAAAAATCCCTTTGGAAACTTCCTTTTTCTCTACCCGCCCCCCACCAAGATATATGTTAGCAATCATCCTCCAAACATACGGCCCACTGATATACCTCTGAAGGGTCTCATAACTAAGATTTTACCAGATAGTGGTAAATGACCTTTTCCTAACAACAGCTAGCCCCTCAAGGTCCTGGAAACCTTACTTTCAAATTCCTTAGAGACTTATGCCATCCTTAACACCCCCCAACTCGAAAGTGTATAATCAGACATTCCTCACAATCCCAGTGCAGCTCTTTCTGCCCACAGGTCCTGTCCCCATGCTTTAATTTTTGCACCAAGACATCTCAAGAATTTTTTCTTGACCATTCGCTCCTGAACCCCAACATTTCACATCACGCTAAGCATGCTCCTGCTCTGGGTCTTTGTCCTCTGCCCAGTAGTCATTTCCCTCAGATGGCCCCATGACTCACCTCTTTCCAAATGATTCTGATGATCAGTCAAATGTGGGAACCATCGTATGATAGTCAAATAAAGCCTGGTTTTTTTCTCCTTTGGGGTTTTATACTGAGTAATTGGCAGAGACTTTTGGTTTTTACATATTTGAACTTCCAGACACTTGGAGTCTGACTGATTACTTGTCAGGTGCTAGGCACAACTGCTAAACACTGAATGCATTATATTAATTTAATTCCCACAATCACGCAATATGGTAAGTAGTATTCCTATACCCAATTTACAGTTGAGGTAACTAAGACTTAAATAGGTTAAGTAACTTGTCCATAGTCATAGAGTAATAAGCTGCTGCAGAGCTGAATTTGAACCCAGCTCTCTCTAACTTCAAAGCCCAAGTTCATAATCAATTGGCCTCAAAGCAAAATTTAAATAAATCTCATAGATATCCTTCATCCTCAATTGTGAATATTACAAATTATTGCAAATGGAAAGAGAAACCCAGAACTTTAAGTCCCCCATCGTCTTTCAGTTTCCCTCTGAGAAATACATGTCATTGATTTCTCATACTCACCTCTATTAGTGTTTTGGTCTGGATAATGCTTTGTTTGGGGGTGGGGAGTCTGTACTGTGCACTGTAGGATGTTTACCAGCATCCCTGGCCTCTGTCCACTAGGTGCCAGCATCATCATCCTTCTTTGCCAGTTGTGACAACTAGAAATATCTCCAGAGACTGTCAGATGTCTCTGGTATAAAACCACTGTTTTCAACAATTGTACTTTATTTCTCTGTCATTTAGGTATGTCCATTTCCCTGGAAAGATAATGCTGACACCCTAATGTTTTCAGAAAAGTGATTTATTTAAAAGTAAGTTTACTGGGGCACCTGGGTGGCTCAGTCGGTTAAGCATCTGCCTTTGGCTCAGGTCATGATCTCGGGGTCCTGGGATCGAGCCCCGCATCGGGCTCCCTGCTCAGTGGGGAGCCTGCTTCTCCCTCTCCCTCTGCCTGCCGCTCCTCCTGCTTGTGCTCTCAAGTAAATAAATAAAATATTAAAAAAAAATAAAATAAGTTTACTTAAAAGTGAAGTTATATGTTCTGTATAGTCAGCTGTGTAAGTTGGCAGAGATTACTATAACAAAATACCACAAACAGTGGCTTAAACAGCAAAAATTTATTTTCTCACAGTGTTAGAAGCTAGAAGTCAGATCAAGAGGTCTGCAGTGTTGGGTTCTTCTGAGGATTCTCTCCTTGGCTTGTAGACAGCCACCTTCTTGTTCACACGGTGTTCCCCTCTGTGCCTGTGTCCTAATCTCTTCTTATAAAGATACCAGTCAATATTGCATTCCGGCCCACCATAATGAACTCATTTCAACTTCATTACCTCTTTAAAGACCCTTTTTTTTTTTTAATTCTTAAAGGACTTTTTTATTTGAGAGAGAGCACATGCACAGGAGTGGGGGGGGGGGAGAGAGAAACAGACTCCCCACTGAGCAGGGAGCCCTAAGCAGGGCTACATCCCAGGACCCCGGGATCAAGACCAGAGCCAAAGGCAGACGCTTAACTGACTGAGCTACCCAGGTGCCCCTAAAGACCCTATTTCTAAATACAGTCACATTCTGAGATGTTAGGGGTTAAGAATTCAACATACGAATTTTGGGAGGGCACAGTTCAGGCCTTAACCCTGAGTTTATGTCTTCTCCCCTCCCTCCCTTCTGGTGTATATTGAGCACCTACTCTATGCCAGACATTCTGCTAACTGATGGTAATAGTAAGCAACAGATGTAGTCTTTTAAAGTAATAACAAATGTCATGCAAATATTATGCCTTGGTAATGGAGATGACCGGAGAGCCTTGCCCTTCCCCTCAGGCTCCCGACCAGGTTGGGTGGGCGAAAGGGCCTAGTTAAAACTAGCTGTGAGATTCGTTAATGAGTCAGCAGTAGCTCAAACCCCGAGACGCGGGCTTGTCACAAAGCAGCAGAGAAGTCTGATGTCAGCCAGCAGCGGGCGCCACCTGAATCCGCCCTTTATTATGACGCCTGGGCCCCGCCCACTCCCTCCCTGACTCCTTCTCCTCTCGGCTCACTGTCCCGCCCCCCGCGTGTTCCTGTGAACTACCGCGAACGCTCCAAAAGCGCGTCACCATCCGCTCTAACAATGGGGGGGGGATAAGGGGAGGGGGGGTTCAGTCGGCCACGCCTGCGCCGTAGGGCCGGGAGGGGGGCGGGCCAGCCGGCGTTGGGAGGCGGGGAAAAGCGACGCAAGCAGCCGCGACGCCATTTGCTGCGGCTGAGCGTGGGCGCAGGCGGATCTCGGAAGAACTCGGTCGCGAGACTCTCCCGCGCACGCGAGCCGGCCTCTCTTGCCTGCTTGGTACCGCGAGGTCCCACGCGTTGCCCCGGGGGCCCCTCGGAGGAGTCGCTGCTCCCGCCGCCGCAGCCAACCGCAGGATAGGAGTCGGAAACGCCGGGAGGCTTCCGTCACCGCCATGCCCAAGAATAAAGGTAATGCTGCCTGGACCCCGGGACCACGACTCCACTCCACCCGGTCTCTCCGGCCCTGCCCCCGGCCTCCGGATTGCCCAGGCCGCAGTGACCTTCCTCTCTGCTGTGCCTGCACACGGCTGCACGATACGGACGCGATTTGGGGCTTGGGAGAGAAGCTGGGAAGTTACTCCTGTCTTCCAGTTTGGTCACATTGGGGTGGAGCCGACGCCATTTTTGTAGGGCCTCCTGCGGGAGAATGTGGGCTTTTGCTCCCGATTCGCGCCAGACTGACCGCGGCGCTTTATGGACCTGTGGGGGAGACCTCCCTGAGGCGGCCAGGGTTTCGCAAATGAGTGCCTTTGGCTTCCTGGGCAAGGAGTTAAGCCCTGAAAGCAGTTCTTAACTTTAAAATGATAATGCCTGCTTTAGTGACCAGGTACTCCTGTATGGGTTTCTTTATGGATAGTTGTTGAGTATTGTTGAGACTACTCCCTCTCCCTTGTAAACAGTGGACGAAACCTTGATGTAGATTTACTTATTTAAGGTTCATTTCTAGAGATTTACTCTTCCCCATCCCTTTACGGGGTTTAACTTTTTTTTTTTTTTAACCCCAGAACACTTGTTCCGTATTTATCCAAGTTTTCTATTTTTGTCTCATATCTTGTATAAATGTGTTCGGAGTAAAGACCTTTTAATTTTTTAAGTTCCCTCCATTCTGAGGCTAAACGTCCACAAATTACTTGTCTCGAAGATAAATTTTATTTGGAATTTCCAAAATGGAAGGTCTAATATACCTAAAAGCAGAGGAGTCCTAAAGAAATTATCCTTTTTTTTTAGACTTAAGGGGATTTCTCTTTTAAGTATCTTTATAATTTCCCAAGGAAATTGTATCTTTATAAATATTTCTTAAGGTAATTGTATCAATAGAAACAAGGAAACATTGTATTTCCTTCAGGAGAGGAGCATATTACACAAACCACAAGAAGTTTCCTTTGGTTACTCATCCTTGAGACCCCTTCCCTGACCCAGGCCTACTTCTGTTCTCTTTTCTACCTCACAGCTGGCTCCAGGGATTCTATCCCCTGGGGTACTTGGTTGGGGTTCTTTGCAAGATTTGGTGCAGTTCCCTTAGGGCACTCCACTGTCCTCAGAAATCTAACTTGCAGGTCCTTTTTGCAGCATATTACTGCTAATTATTCTGGGTGAAATAGAGTTCTAAAAAGTCAGTTTTCTTGTAACTTGTCCAATCCTTTATTTCCTTAGATGGTAATTGGATCACCTCAGTAAGTATCTTATTCTCACCTTTATTCTAGTGATGAGATTTCCAATTCCCTCACTAAACTCTAAGCTCTAATGGGCAGTAATAGTATCTGTCTTAATCACATTGAATTGACACTTAGTAGATGCTCAATAAATATTTGTTGGATTAAGTCACCTTCCTTTTGGTTGATTCTACTCAGATGAATAATAGGTTCCCCTTTGGTTCCCAGGGAACAGGACTTCTACATTAAATCACATCTAGTTCACTAGCCTATTTGAAGGTTATATTCCATTACATGGCAGTAAAATAGAGAGGCTAGTGATCGGGGTATGGTTAATTCTGATAAATTGGCAAGCAGTGGATCATTCTATAAATAATATTTGAAGCATACAAAAAATATAATACAATAAACACCTGGGAGTCTATTACTCTGAACTTGAAAATTAAAACACAGAATCATTTAAAGCCCTTTGTGTCCCCATCTCCAGTCCCCTCCTCCTGTCTTCCTCTGTTTTGGGAGGTAGTCACCATTTTGAATTTGTTGTTTATCATTTCAGTACTTGTAAAACCAATCTCTTATGTTAGTGCTTTCCAAGACCCCTGAATTTTATGAGATGAGGTTTACTAATGTAGAATTAAATTCATGTTTATTTTTGTTTTTCTTCATTGGAAAAGCCAGAAGCCTTGTGAATATAATTTTGGTGATGGTTTCACAAAGATATAAATTACCACAAACTGTGTTGAATGACTTTTGCTTTGGACTGATTCTTACCAGCTTATTTCCTCTAGAATCCTCTAGATACTTTTAGCTTATTACCTCAGGAAAAAGGGTATCTTTTGGTCCACTCGAAGACTATTTGAGGTAAGGCACTCCCACACTTTGAGGAAGTTACTACCTTTGCTTTTAAAATTGCCGCTCCTTTAGGAATGTATGGACGAGTACTCTGGACTGATTCAAAGAATTGCCCAACTTGGGTGTATAACTCAGTAAACAAAGCTGGTAGGATCCTTGCCCTAATGGAGCTTTCACTCTGGTTTGAAGATCTGGCATGAATGGCATGGAGCAGAAGATACTTTTTCTAGGAAATCCGTTTTCATGTCCCCTAAGAATGCCTCACATACTGAACTCTAAGGACACTGGGTGGGTCAGGAAATTATCGAGGCCCACCTGACAATAGCACAGAGCATTGTGAGACTTCCCCCAAGACGGATAACATGCACTTGGTTCTAGAAGTTATGTGTCTGTCTTTGTAGTGGCCGCGTGCACATTCTTGATTCTGTTTGGGCTGTGAACCTTTTGCTGCTTCCAGGTTCTTCCCATGAGTTCTTTAATATCACTACCACTTACAGCCTTTCTCCCACGTTTTGAAAAAGGCCACCAGTGGTTTTAGGTTCTGGAATAGGAACAAAATGCTGGAGAGAGGTACCCTTTTTTTTTTTTTTTTTTTTAAACAGTTTACAAACTCTTTCAAATGTTGCATTTGGTCTTTTTTTTTTTTTTTTTTAATTTTATTATGTTATGTTAGTCACCATACAATACATCATTAGTTTTTGATGTAGTGATCCACGATCCATTGTTTTCATATAACACCCAGTGCTCCATGCAGTACGTGCCCTCCTTAATACCCATCACCAGGCTAACCCATCCCCCCACCCCCCTCCCCTCTAAAATCCTGTTTGTTTCTCAAGTCCATAGTCTCTCATGGTTTATCTCTCCCTCCAATTCCCCCCACCCATTTTTCCCTTCCTTCTCTTAATGTCCTCCATGTTATTCCTTATGTTCCACAAATAAGTGAAACCATATGATAATTGACTTTCTCTGCTTGACTTATTTCAGAGAGGTACCCTTAATGTGAGGGCCAAGAACAACAACAAAAAAGATTAGGTTTGAATCTCTTCACCCCCACACACTGAAATATGAAAAGTGAGTTAATTCTCTGAGCTTCAGTGAACTCCGTGATAAACTGGGGATAAATGACCTATTCATAGGGTGATTGTGACAAGTAAAATGGGTGGCTTAATTGTATAGTGGTTAAGAGTATAGTTAACTGGGGTGGGGTCTTACTACTCACTTCAAATCCCAGATCTCACTTCTTATGATATAGCCTTGGATAAGTCACTTAACCTTTCAAAGACGATCATCTCCTGGGAAATGAAGACAAAATAGTACCTATCTCATAGGCATAGGTTGTGAAGGGTGAGTTACTGGGACAGTGAAAAATCTACTTGGATTAAAGCATAAGATAGTGGAAGAGAAATATTAAGAGGTAGATTGGTGTGTTCGTAGGTTGAGAGATACATATATTCTTTAAGGTGATCATGTTGTCACTGACAGAAACAAGGATATTGATTTAGGACCAGCTTTGTAAAAAATAAAAGTCGAGTTTTGAATAAAATCGAGCTTGAGAGGACAGTAACCCATTCACTGGAGCCATTAGAAATAGGGAGACCAATGCTTGGTTGAAATAGTGGGCTTAGATGTAAAATTATTAGCATAGAAGTGATAAGTGAGAAAAATTAATTTCCTTAAAGAGTGGGTTAACAGAAAGTGGGAATTTGGAATTAATGAAGCTCCAGAGGAATAGGCATAATTGGGGGGGGGGGTGGTGGCTGGTAAAAGTCAAGAATAGTGTGAGTGGCCCTTTAAAAGTCAGAAAAAGAAGAGTTGGGAAATGATCATTAGTGTCATTTAAAGTGTGTAAAACAAGGGGAGGGGGAGAATTACAGTTTTTTAAGGACAGCAGTAGATAGAATTCTAGAATCCTAAATGGTAGAAGGAATGTAGGAATGTAGAGGTATTTGGATCTTCTGTTCTAACTCCTTCATTTTACATAGTTTGTAACTGAGATCCTGAGAGGTTTTTGTGAAAGCCCCTTTCATCCTTTACTTCTCCCTCCCTCTACATTTGGTTATCATTCTCTTGTTTCCATCTCAGAAATATTCCTCCTGTTTTTCTCTTCCTCTTCGTGGCTAGGCTAGGCCTGCTTCATGGTACAGTTTTTGTTGAAGTGGTTTTTTTGTTTGTTTTTTTTGATAGTAAGTATATTTACCATTCACATTTCAAAAGTATGAAAAATGAAATCTCTTTCCTAAACATGTCCCATTGTAAACCAGTTCTCCTCACAGGCAGTCATTGTTAACTTTTTTTGTATATGCCTTTCCCAGAGGTATTTTATGTATATACAAGCAAATATGAGTATGCAGCTTGCTTGCTTTGTTTTGAAAACAAATTGTCTTCCATCCAAGTACTAACCAGGCCCGACCCTGCTCCCGCAGTCTGGATTTTGCTGATTGCATCCTATTTGCACCTTGCTTTTTATTGTTTTTTTTCCTACATCCCACTGTTTGTTTATTATTATTAACATATAATGTATTATTTGTTTCAGGGGTACAGGTCTGTGATTTATCAGTCTTACACAACACCCAGCACTCACCACAACACATACCCTCCCCAGTGTCCCATCACCCAGCCACCCCATCACCCCCACCCCCTCCACTCCAGCAACGCGGTTTGTTTCCTGAGATTAAGAGTCTCTTATGGGGACGCCTGGGTGGCTCAGTCGGTTAAGCGTCTGCCTTCAGCTCAGGTCATGATCCCAGGGTCCTGGGATCGAGTCCCGCATCGGGCTCCCTGCTCCACGGGGAGCCTGCTTCTCCCTCTGCCTCTGCCTCTCTCTCTATCTCTCATGAATAAATTAAAAAAAAAAAAAAAAAGAGTCTCTTATGGTTTCTCTCTCTCGTCTTATTTTTTTCCTCTCTTCCCCTATGATCCTTTGCCTTGTTTCTCAAATTCCACATATCAATGAGATCATATAATTGTCTTTCTCCGATTGACTTATTTCGCTTAGCATAATACCCTCTAGTTCCATCCACGTCATTGCAAATGGCAAGATTTCATTTTTTGATGGCTGTATAATATGCCATTGTGTATATATACCACATCTTTATCCATTCATCTGTTGATGGACATCTGGGCTCTTTCATAATTTGGCTATTGTGCACATTGCTGCTATAAACATTGGGGTGCATTTGCCCCTTCGGATCACTGTATTTTTATCTTTGGGGTGAATACCCAGTAGTGCAATTGCTGGGTCATAGGGTAGCTGCTTTTTATTGTTTTTTATTGGACTTTGTTATTTTTTTTTTAAGATTTTATTGAAGAGAGTGCACATGAGGGGGGCTGGGGGGGCCCCACGTGGGGCTCTATCCCAGGACCTGGAGATCATGAACTGAGCCCAAAGCATACTGACTGAGCCACCCAGGTGCCCATGGACTTTGTTTTTTTAGGTTAGTTACGTTTGTTTGTTTGTTTGTTTGTTTGTTTTAAAGATTTTATTTATTTATTTGAGAGAGAGAATGAGAGAGAGCACATGAGAGGGGGGAGGGTCAGAGGGAGAAGCAGACTCCCCGCTAAGCAGAGAGCCCAATGCGGGACTCGATCCTGGGACTCCAGGATCATGACCTGAGCCGAAGGCAGTCGCTTAACCAACTGAGCCACCCAGGCACCCTAGATTAGTTACATTTGTAGGGAAATGAGCAGAAACTAAAATTATATTACCCCAGCATGTTGTTAACATCTTACATGAGCCATAGATACATTATTACTAACAAGTCCATAGGTTACATTAAGGTTCATTCTTTATGTTGTACATTGTGTGGGTTTTGACAAAGGTATGATGACATGTATCCACCATTACAGTATCATACAGAATAGTAATTTAACTGCCCTGAAAATCCTCTGTGTTCCACATATTCATCTGCCCTCTCCTCCCCAACTCATGGCAACTACTAGTTTTTTTTTTTTTTTTTTTTACTGTGTCTATAGTTTTGCCTTTTCCAAAATGTATGGTTGGAATCATACTGTTCAGCCTTTATGGGTTCCTTCTTTCCCTTAACAGTTTGCATTTAAGGTTCTTTCATGTCTTTCGGGAACTCCATAGCTCATTTCTTTTTATTGCTCCATTGTGTCGATGAACCACAGTTTGTTTATTCACCTACTGAAGGACATCTTGGTTGTTTCCAAGTTCAGGAATTAGTGCCTTGTGTTTTTAACTTCAAATACTTTGCTCAGTGAATCTTTCCTACAGGTATAGATAAAACTGTCAAAGCAGCCAGAGTTGTTTTCCCTCCACCACAAAATCAATGTATCCTATTCCAGGAGCTATAACTTTACCCCCAGCCCCCACCCCAAGTCATCCTACTTGATTGAACTCAGACTTTTCATGGGGAGGTCTGGTAAAAGAGGGAGCTTATTTATTTAGAAATTTATGGGTAACCCGTTATATCTCCCACCCTGGCCCTTGTGGGTCACTGTAGGAGGGGTTCACTGAGAAATGTGCTCAACCAAGTGGTCATTATGGTCCAGGAACTTTGGTCATTGAATGCAGATGTTCTCAGGGATCTATATAATTTTATGTAATACCTTCTTTTGGTTTATTTGTATTTTATGTCAGAAATAACCCAAAAGGAATTTCTAAGAAGGGTAGGCAAGTGATGTGTTGGATATGATTGGAAATTTTAAATTTAATATGATTGGGTGGCCACATGAGGTGAATTTTTAAATTTAAATGATTTTTTAAAGGCATGTTGTGAGTCATTTATTTCTTTAATACTATTGTACAGATAACGTCTTTTTCTTTCTTTAAAACCATCAGGTAAAGGAGGTAAAAATAGACGCAGAGGTAAGAATGAGAATGAATCTGAAAAAAGAGAGCTGGTGTTCAAAGAAGACGGACAAGGTAAGCATTTCTGTGAGGGTTTTTTTTTAGTAACAGTTTTCTCTTTTTTAATACGGAATTTCAGTGTCTAAACATGAAAGATAGAACTATTCATAACCCTGAGCAATGACATCCTGTGCCCCTCTTTGCCCTTCTCTGTTCCTCAGCCCTCCACACCTCTCTAGAGCGCCTGTAATCATTCCCTGGTATCCTGTGTGCAATGAGGATTGGAGGCATTTCTGTAAATGTCTGGGTTTCATTGTTTTGTGCATGAACACTCATAATTAAGAATGAATTGTACGGTTCAGAGGGAATTAAGCCTCAAAGGCTGAGGTTAACAATTGGCATGATTTAGTAGACCTTTTTTGATAGTAAATGGTGCTTCGTAGTATTCTTATTAGACCATGGATTTTTGAGGGATGAATTAGAGGCCTTTCCCTCACTTCTCAATGCCATTAGCATATAATTTCAGGACGTAGAATACAGTGAAACTGAACAGTTGACTTTTCCAAACTAAGATGCATAACACTAGTTTCCCATATTTTTGAGCAATTTCAAACCTTTGGGAAAGTCGCAGTATTAATACAATGAATTCCCTTAAACCCTTCACGTGTGTGTGTGTGTGTGTGTGTGTGTGTGTGTGTGTGTCTCTTGAACCATTTTAAAGCTTGCAGGTTGCAGACATGATACTTTTGCCTTACCTGCTGCATTATGTTTCTTCAGGATGTTCTCGTACATAATCACAATAGAATTAAATCACACTCAGATAGTTTAACATAAATATATATCTAGTATATAATCTGTTTTTGAAGTTTCCAGTTATCCCAGTAATTTCCGGCATATTTTAATGAACTTTTTTTGATTGTCTTTTTATAGAACTTTGGTGGATTTTGTTCATGGCCGTGTTTATATAAGCCACTAAAAATGAAGAGTGTTTTGTGGCTAAAAGACTTTTTTGTTTCTTAGCCTTAGGCTTGCCTCCATTAGCAGTTGACTTCATTATGACCACCACTTTTTTCGTATTTTTTCCTCACTTTTTTTTTTTTTTTTTTAAGATTTTATTTATTTATTTGACAGAGAGAGACACAGTGAGAGAGGGAACACAAGCAGGGGGAGTGGGAGAAGCTGCCTTTGAATTGGCCCACCATATTGCGGCTCTAGGTTCAGTATATTCTGAGCAAGTCACTTCAGCATGTTAACCCCACAATTGAGCCTTTCAAAGTTAGGTCTCAGTATACTTAAAATCAGCGGATATTCCCTTTGGGGGTCAGTCTTATGTACAACTTGAGTAAGCTAAAGGTTCTGAAGCAACACCCGCCTCCGCCCCAGGTCTTCTGTCATTTAATGACAAGAGCAGAACAGACAGGCCCATGTGCAAGCTAATGCTCATCATCTCAGTTTTCCAAATGGCAGTAAAACCAGGTGGCTTCCTGGGTTTCCTTTTGGAAAGATTTTGATTAAAAGTTGGGCATTTTTGCCTGAGAACATCTTTCTGGCTTTACAAAAACTTTAGAATAATGACTTCTAATATAACAAAGATGTTACTGGGGCGCCTGGGTGGCTCAGCCAGTTAAGTGCCTGCCTTCAGCTCAGGTCATGATTCCAAGGTTCTGAGATCGAGCCCCACATCGGGCTCCCTGCTCACCTGGAAGCCTGCTTCTCTCTCTCCCTCTGACCCTCCCCCCACTCATGCTCGCTCGCTCGCTCTCATGCTCATTCTGTCTCTCTCTCAAAATCTTTTTTGAAAAAATAACAAAGACGTTACTAACATTAAGCTACTTGTATTTGCCAGGTGTACCAAAAATTGTGTTGAGATTAGCCTCTAAAGGATCTGAGGGAAAGGAGATTCAAGTTTGGGAGACGTTCCAAATGTGAGAGATTGATGAGGTGTAATGTACGTTTACAGACATGCTGCCTTGGTCTCCAAAAATAAAGCATACAGTTATGAAGATAGTAGTCCTTCTGCTTATTCAAAATGAATAGTTAATTAAAGCATTTCTTTCTTTTTTTTTTTTTTAAAGATTTTATTTATTTATTTGACAGAGAGAGACACAGCGAGAGGGGGAACACAAGCAGGGGGAGTGGGAGAGGGAGAAGCAGACTCCCCACGGAGCAGGGAGCCCGATGCGGGGCTTGATCCCAGGACCCTGGGATCATGACCTGAGCCAAAGGCAGATGCTTAACGACTGAGCCACCCAGGTGCCCCGATAATTAAAGCATTTCTGATAGCAGAGATAGCTTGTTATAGAAATGACATTATGGAGTCTAGATTATGGCTCTGCCATTAACTAGCTTAGTGTTTATTAATCCTAGGATTTATTTTACTACACATATTTGTTCCTAACCAATATACCTATGTGTTCTAGTCTGTTTTGTTTTGTTTTAGATTTATTTATTTATCTTAGGGCGGAGGGAGAGAGTCTGAAGCAGACTCTGTGCTGAGCATGGAGCCCTATGTAGGGCTTGATCCCAGAATCCTGAGATCATGACCTGAGCCAAAACTAAGAGTTGGACTGTGCCACCCAGGCACCACTGTTCTAGTCCATTTTGTGCAGACTTTGAAGTTGATGTTATGAAAAGTTGAACACACTTCCTGTACACTTTTGTTTTCCCTCCCCCAGAGTATGCTCAAGTAATCAAAATGTTGGGAAATGGACGATTAGAAGCGATGTGCTTTGATGGTGTAAAGAGGTTATGTCACATCAGAGGGAAATTGAGAAAAAAGGTAGGTGTGGAAATTTGTTTTACTTTAAAATTGTGAGTAAGAGGGGAAAATGGCTCTATAGTTTTTATGGGTCAAGGACCTCATTTTTGGAAGTTCCCCAAAGATTTCAGTAGAACAGTGATTTACCTATAATAAAACAGCCAACTCCTTGATGGTAGTTTTATATGGAGTCTATTTAAAGACACATTTGCATCACCTATGTTTTTTCTGCTCAAAATGTTTAACCTGAATCTAATCATGAAGAAACTATCAACAAATCCAAATTGAGGGAGACCTGCAAAACAAATGGCCTGGTCTTAGTACAATGTTAATGACCTTAAAGGGGGCGAGGGGGGACTATTCCAGTTGAATGGAGATGAAAGAAACCTAATGGTTAAATGGGGTAGGTGGCCCATGTTTGGATTCTGGTTTGAGGGTGGGGGCAATAGTTGTAAAGAGTGTTAAGAAAATTTGAATATGAATTACACTAAGTATTATGGTGATAATAAATTTCCTGAATGGGCTGCCTTGAAAAGGAATGATTAATTTCCTATCATAGTGGGTGTTGAGGCAGATACATTAATTGGGTAAAAGTCCCTCCAACTCTGATTTTTATATGGGTATTTTTTAATCCCGTTACCAAGTATAGGTACTTCACCCACAGTTGGGTGAATAGTATTTTATGGAAAGACTGACTCAATGTTGCTTTGATTCTTTATTTTTAAATATGACATGCAGTGACTTTCTTTCATAGGTTTGGATAAATACTTCAGACATTATATTGGTTGGTCTCCGAGACTACCAGGTAAAAATATATGTGTATATATATATATTTTTTTTCCTCATTGTTCACTTGGTTGAATTTTGTGAGCCATTAATGCTTAGAACTTCCGTCATGACTGTATTTGACCAGTTTCACCCCAGCATGCTGCTCACCACTGTGTCAACAAACATTTCATAAGGGCCAGTTACATTTTTTAGGTATTGTGCTAGGTACCCTAGGCATCGTGGTTCCCAGATGGCCATTCTGTGGAGTCTACATTTTCACTGTGGAAAAAATAACAGGCAATGTGAATTTTTCATAAAGCTAAATGGTCTTGTTTTTCCTTTTTTGATATTTAAAAAGTTCCCTTTTTTGGAATGAGTGATGTTATATAGTGGTGGTTTTGTTCGTGTTCTTATTTGTTAAAATAAAAATTTAATCTTATGTTGGACCTCCCATGGCAATTTTTCTTTTTAATTTATACGTGTTGAAATCAAAATCTGGAAACTGTTACTGTAGTGGATACACCTGAATGACTCAAGCTCCCATCCCAGAAAGTGTTTATGGCCTGGTAGTGAAAAAAATAAGACAGGCACACAAGTAATTACAGTACAAACCATGATAGAAGTATGTGCTCTAAATTTGAATGAGCACTTAAAGGAAAAAATGGTACTTCCCCTTCATGATCTCAACCTGGAGACTACTCATTGTGGGTCTCTGTAGTCCGTTTGGTTTCTACCTATTGGAACTCATCACCATATATTTAATCACATTGTGAGTGATGTTTCTGTTTTTATAACCTTGATCCTACTTTGATTTTTTAAGATATATATTCCAGAATAAAGAACTAAAATCTTCATTTTAAATTAGTGGTTCTCAACCATGAGTGAATTTTTTCCTCCAGGGACCATTTGGCGGTGTCTGGAGACATTTCTGGTTGTCACAACTGGGGGAGGCAGTGTTGTTGGCATATAATGGATAGTGCCCAGGGGTGATGCCAAATATCCTACATTGCACAGGACAGTCCCTACAACAAAGAATTACCCAGCCCAAAATGTGAACAATGCAAAAAAGCCAGCTTTAATTAATACCATTTTGGGTTGCCTGGGTGGCTCAGTTAAGCATCCAACTCTTGATTTCAGCTCAGGTCATGATCTCAGGGTCATGAGATCAAGCCCTGCATTGGGCTCCTTGCTGGGTGTGGAGCTTGCTTAAGATTCTCAGGCGCCTGGGTGGCTCATGATGGTTAAGTGCCTTCGGCTCAGGTCATGATCCCAGGGTCCTGGGATCGAGTCCCACATCGGGCTCTCTGCTCCTTGGGAGCCTGCTTTTCCCTCTGCCTCTCTCTCTCTGTCTCTCATGAATAAATAAATAAAATCTTTAAAAAAAAAAAGATACTCTCCTTCTGTGTCCGCCCTGCCCTGCCCCCCAACCCCCGACAAGGGTGCACTCTCTCTCTAACAAATCAAACAAAATACCATTCTGATGTCGTTTCTTCTTTTGATCTTAAAAATAGCCCCAGAAGTAGGAAGAATAATTAGTTCTCTGTTTGACAGATAAGGAAACCAAGGTTTGAAAACATGTACCATTCTTTTTTTTTTTTTTTTTTTTAAGATTTGATTTATTTATTTGACAGAGACACAGCGAGAGATGGAACACAAGCATGGGGAGTGGGAGAGGGAGAAGCAGGCTTCCCGCTGAGCAGGGAGCCTGATGCAGGGGTCAATCCCAGGACCCTGGGACCATGACCTGAGCCGAAGGCAGATGCCAAACGACTGAGCCACCCACGGGCTCCGAAAACATGTACCATTCTGACTATAAAATGACAGCCAAGACCAACTTTCTGATTCTTAAATCTCCCACAAACCACCTTCTCTACCCTTGCCACTTAAAGGGTGATCCAGGGACCAGTGGCATCACTGGCTTTTGGGAACTTGTCAGAAATGCAGGTTTTTGGACCCCACCCCAGACCTCCTAAATTGGAATATGCATTTTAACAATTTACCTTTGAGCTTCTATAAACATTACAGTTCAAGAAGTACTGGTTTGAATCACACTGCCTTTGCATCACTGATGCTCTTTGTAGTCATTAGGACCTGCTTTTAGGTCCAAAGAACTTTTTGAAGTTGAAACAATCAACTTCAACACTTTTTCTTCCTTAACTGAGTTGGGTTCTTTTCAAATGGGAAAGTGAACATTCTATGGCAGTAATTTTCAGTGGGACATTTGCCTCAGAAACACTCTTTTAAGAGCTTTTAAAAATACAGATTCATGAGCTTCACTCCATCTCTACTAATCTTCAGGAAATATAAAGGCTCCACTGGAGATTCCAGTCAGTTCATATTCTAAGAACCACTGATTCATGGAAAGGTATATTAATTTCCTTAGGGGATTACACAGTCTCAATTTTTTAGACTGTTTAATCACCCTGTAAACTATGGTCCCAGGGAATTTTTGTATTTCCAAAGACTTATAGGGTGCCTGGGTGGCTCAGTCGTTAAGCGTCTGCCTTGGGCTCAGGTCATGATCCCAGGGTCCTGGGATCGAGCCCCACGTCGGGCTCCCTGCTTGGCAAGAAGCCTGCTTCTCCCTTCCACTCCCCCTGCTTGTGTTCCCTCTCTCGCTGTGTCTCTCTCTGTCAAATAAATAAAAATCTTTAAAAAAAAAAAAAAAAAAAGACTTCTAATCAAAGGATAGTAGTAAATAACTTGAAAAGATTGGGTTTGTACAGTTCTCTTTTTAAAGTGAGATCTGTAAATATCTTCCTTAAGCTTGTTGATCGTCATTCATTTATGCATGTAAGCAGCTTCATACTATATAATCCTGAGGATGTTTTTTAGAGGATAGGAGAAAACTTTATTTTTTAAAAGTTTTGTTTGCTTTGATACTTTTTTTTTTTTAAGCTTTTATTTGAGAGTGAGCACAAGCAGGGTGAGAGGCAGAAGGGGAGGGAGAGGAACAAGCAGACTCCCTGCTGAGTAGGGAGCCTGATGCAGGGGCCCCATCCCAGGACCCCAAGATCATGACCCAAGCTGAAGTCAGATGCTTAACCAACTGAGCCACCCAGGTGCCCATAATACTTTTTTTTTTTTTTTAAGATTTTTATTTATTTATTTGAGAGAGAGAATGAGATAGAGAGAGCATGAGGGGGGGAGGGTCAGAGGGAGAAGCAGACCCCCTGCTGAGCAGGGAGCCTGATGCGGGACTCAATCCCGGGACTCCAGGATCATGACCTGAGCCGAAGGCAGTCGCTTAACCGACTGAGCCACCCAGGCGCCCAATACTTTTTTTTTTTTAACTTTAATTCTGGTATAATTAACAATATAGTCATTCAACATTATGGAAATTATAGTGTATATGGAACGTCACCCAGTGCTCATGACAACAAGTGCACTGGATAGGAGAAAACTTTAAAATGTGAAAAGAGATTGTAATGACAGTTTTTAATTTATCCAGTTTGAAAATAATTTGGGAAAATAATATTTTGGCATAATTGGTTCTAAAAGTTAATTGTCTTTTTCAGGATAATAAAGCCGATGTAATTTTAAAATACAATGCAGATGAAGCTAGGAGTCTGAAGGCATATGGCGAGCTTCCAGAGCATGGTAATGTCTGAGTTATTTTATTGACCTGTCATACGGTGTTAGTACTTGGTGTTACTTAGGTGAAGGAATTTTGGTAGAATTTTGCATATTTACTTTTGTGCTTACATGGTTCATTTTAAGTATGCCTGCTTATACTTCATAATACTGGATACCTTAAGAAAAAAGTAACTGGGATTCTGTCCTTAATAAATACACTTTCTGGTGTGGAGTTACACTTTATAAACTCTGAACTTCTGCCTAATACCAATCAGGAATACTTTTGTTACAGTATTTATTTCACAGTAACTTTCTCAAGAGATTGTCATTGTTCATCTACTTTAAATGTAAAGCAAGGATAGTAGTTACTGTTGTTGATTTTTATAAAGTTTTCAGTTCTTATCCTAGTATCATAAGATCCCATAGGATTTTTTAAAACCAACATTCTTTGTTTCTGTTACCAATACAAAAGTTATGCATTCTTTTTTTTTTTTTTTAAGATTTTATTCATTTCAGAGAGGGAGGGCAAGAGAGAGAGCAAGCAAGCATGAGTGGGGAGAGGAGGGGGAGAGGGAGAAGCAGACCCCCTGCTGAGCAGAGAGCCCGATAATGGGGATCCATCCCAGGAGTCTGGGATCATGACCTGAGCCAAAGGCAGACGCTTAACTGACTGAGCCACCTAGGCACCCCAAAAGTTACGCATTGTTATGCGGAAAGCTTAAATAAAACAAAAATAAGTCCCTCATAACCTCACCAAAGGGGAAATGTCCTTTACATACTACTTTGTAAGCCTACCTTTTTCATTTGATGTTTTTGTTTTGTAGTGTTTTTTGTTTGTTTTGGCTCTCTTGCATATTATGAAAACAATACTTAAGCATGAAAATCCTACTGAAATTATTTCCGTGACATTTTCAATCTAGGAAATGCTAGTATATTGGGGAATAGGACCAGCACCTCCCAGTTCATTTTCATTGCTTAGGGGTAATCATGATTTGACTAAAGTTTCTGATTGATGAGTGTCTGGTGATTGGTAAGTTGTTAGCATGTGCTCTAACCATTTTTTTGGGCATAGCTGGAAATTGTAATAGTTTCAGAATTTGTGTAACTGGAGCCTGCATTACTAAAAATATCTTTGTGAAATAAATAGTTGGGACTACATTAACCTAAAAAGCTTTTGCACAGTGAAAGAAACCAACAAAACAAAGTGGCAACCTATTGAATAGGAGAAGATACTTGCAAATGATGTATCTAATAAATGGTTTATATCCAAAATATGTAAAGAACTCCTACAACTTGGGGCACCTGGGTGGCTCAGTTGATTAAGCATCTGCCTTAGGCTCAGGTCATTATCCCAGGGTCCTGGGATTGAACCCCACATCGGGCTCCCTGCTCAGCAGGGGAGTCTGCCTCTCCCTCTGCCCCTCCCCCTGCTCGTGTGTGCGCTCTCTCTCTCAAAAAAATTAATCTTGATTTTTTATTTTTTAAAAGATTTTATTTGAGAGCAAAAGTGAGAGATCACAGAGGGGAGATCACTGGCTGAGCCACCCAGATGCCCCAAATAAAATCTTCAAAAAAAAAAACCAAACTCCTACAACTGAATGCCTAAAAATCCTCCCAAATAATCCAATTAAAAATGGGCAGAGGACCTGAATAGACATTTTACACAGAAGACGTAGAAAGGCCAATAGGCCTGTGAAAAGAGCTTAGCATCACTAATCATCAGGGAAATGCAAATCAAAACCATCCCCTCATCCCAGTCAGAATATCTGGTATCAAAAAGACAAGAAATAACAAGTGTTGGTGAAAATGGGGAGAAAAAGGAACCCTCGTGCGCAGTTGGTGGGAATGAAAACTGGTGCAGCTACTGTGGAAAACAGTATGGAGGTTCCTCAAAAAGTTAAACATAAAAATACCATTCAATTCAGAGATTCCACTACTGGATATTTACCCACAGAAAACGAAAGCACTTATTTGGAAAAATGTATGTACCCTTGTGTTTATTGCAGCATTTTTTACAATAGCCAAGATACGGAAGCAACTCAAGTGTCCACTGATAGATAAATGGATAAAGAACATATGATTGACACACACATACATTGGAGTATCAGACATAAAAGCAAATGAAATCTTGCCATTTGTAATAACATGGTTGGACCTTGAGGGTATTATGCCAGGTGAAATAAATCAGAGACAAATACCATATGATTGCAGTTAGACATGTGGAATCTAAAAAAACAAAAAAATGAACAAACAACAAGAGAGAAATAGACTCATAAATATAGAGAAGATAAACCAGTGGTTGCTGGGGGGTGGGGGGGTAGGTGAAATAGGTGAAGGGGATTAAGAGTTACAAACTACCAGTTCTAAAATAAGTCCATGGGGATGAAAAGTGCAGCATGGGAAATATAGTCAATAATATCGTAATAACTTTGGTGACAGATGGTAACTATGCTTATTCTGGTGAACATATTGTAGTGTATATAATTGTCAAATCAATTATGTTGTGCGCTTGAAATTAATGTATATGTCAACTATACTTGAATTGGTATGTTTGACTCAAGTCTTTTTATACTTCAACATTTAATATCAGACCACTTTTAGTGCACAGTTACTCATTTTAATATCATCTTGGTTATATGAGTGTGTTTGTTACTGTTTCTTTAGCTAAAATCAATGAAACTGATACATTTGGTCCTGGAGATGATGATGAAATTCAGTTTGATGACATTGGTGATGATGATGAAGACATCGATGATGTAAGTAGATGCATCTTGCATTTTCCAACTTTTGTTTCTGAATTATCCACAGAGAAACCAGCCTTTTCTCCTATCTTCCTTTAAACTAAAAATGTTGAATACTTAAATTAGGGTATATTTCAAGACTTGTCCATGAATTAAAATACTCAGTGTAATATAGAAGACAACTAGCCAAACTGTTAAACTTTGAAAATTCTTAAAATCTTTTCAACATTTCGGGCGCCTGGGTGGCTCAGTCGTTAAGCATCTGCCTTCGGCTCGGGTCATGATCCCAGAGTCCTGGAATCGAGTCCCACATCAGGCTCCCTGTTTGGCAGGAAGTCTGCTTCTCCCTCTCCCCCTCCCCCTGCTTTGTGTTCCTGCTCTCGCTATCTCTCTCTCTGTCAAATAAATAAATAAAATCTTAAAAAAAAAAATATTTTCAACATTTCTTCCAGAAAAGATGAGTATTTGCTTTGGCGATATGAATGCTAGGCATTGGAATCATAACTTGTTTAAAAGCATCTAAAGAGATAGCTCTTTCTGAATTTAGCAGACAGTTGTAAGAAATAGAAGATCTTCTCAAAGAAACGTGCCTTAATTGAAATACTAGTATGTTAAGAGAAGAATCTTGTTCGAACAGCTTGATATGAAGCATTGGAATTACAACATTTTTTTAGAAGATTTTATTTAGTTGTTTTAGAGAGAGCACGTGGGAGGTGGGCAAAGGGAGAGAGAGAATCCCGAGCAGACTCTGCCCTGATCATGGAGCCCAACGCAGGGCTCTGTCCCACAACCCTGAGATCATGACCTGAGCCAAAACCAAGAGTCAAACGCTTGACCAGCTGAGCCACCCACACACCCCAAAAGGTCTCAAATTTAACAAGGCTTTTAACATATGTTGTAATTCCAGGGGCGCCTCTCTCCCTTTCCCTCTGCCCCTCCCCCACATGTGTGATCTCTCTTTTTTTTTTTTAAAGATTTTTTTAATTTATTTATTTGAGAGAGAGAGAGAGCACAAGAGGGGGGAGCGGGAGAGGGAGAAGCAGACTCCCTGCCAAGCAGGGAGCCTGGTGCGGGACTTGATCCACGGACTCCAGGATCATGACCTGAGCCGAAGGCAGTCACTTAACCAACTGAGCCACCCAGGCGCCCGATCTCTCTTTCTAAAATAAATAATCTTTAAAAAGTTGAGACCTTCTGCCAATTACTTATGCCAATCTGTTGGATATGCACTGTTGCCAGACTCTTGGTTTGGAGTTGGTGTGTTTTAGGAAAATGTATTATTTTTCTGAAAGGTAAAGCAGTGATGCTCACACGAACAAATGCCCTTTTGCTGTTAACAGTATTTAAATGAAATTCATACTTAGTTTCTGGCAATGTAAATAATTGTAGTAGTAGTATAAGTTATTCTTAACTCCAGTGTGGGCTCTTTTTCAACTCCTTAAAATAAAAATGTCATTGAGAACCCACCGGTGTATATAACTCTAAAAATAATTATGCTAATGTTTGGTTTGATTCGAAGATGAAATTTTAGTGTACCTGGGGCAGTATTTCCTAGGACTGTGCAACACAATTACCAGAGCCTTTCAAAAATACTAAGGCTGATCTTCAGGAAGTCTGAGTTAGGCATCAGAAGTGATACCCACTACCAGGATTCTATAATTAATATTTTTATACCTGATTTATCATATATCTTAACTATATCTTTTTTTTTTTTTAAGATTTTATTTATTTATTTGAGAGGGAGAGAATGAGAGACAGAGCACGAGAGGGAAGAGGGCAGAGGGAGAAGCAGACCCCCTGCTGAGCAGGGAGCCCGATGTGGGACTCGATCCCGGGACTCCAGGATCATGACCTGAGCCGAAGGCAGTCGCCTAAACCAACTGAGCCACCCAGGCGCCCCTATCTTAACTATATCTTTATTCATCCATCAATCCATCTTATATTTTGATGCATCTTCAGACCATTTAGAATACTCAGGGTGAATTAAGGATTTGAGTATATATCCTCCATGTGTATATGCGTTTATGAATTTTTACATAAATACATCATTCTTTTTTTAATGTACCTCCCTTTAGAGACCCTGAGCCACAGAATTCTTGTGACTGAATTATTAATGATACTTTTGACAGTAGATTTATTGATTATATTCTGTGACCAGAACCTGACATGGAATTGTGTTGTAAATTAAGGGGCAATCCAAACATTTTTAGAGCTGGGGTAGAAGGTCTCTTTTGGAAATTAAGAACCTAATCAGAGAACACTTTTGAATATGAATTTGAATTTGAATACACTGAGCTGTATTCATTTAGGAAAATGTATTACATTTTCCTAATTGAGGATCTAGACAGGGTTAAGATTTTCTAAGAAAAAAAATTCTGAATCTGTGCCAGTGATGCCTTGGAATTGGACCCAGTAAGCTGGCAGGGAAAGAGATGGTAAAAGATGGTGGCTACTAAAGGAATTTGAGTTATCTTGAACGTTTTGCGAGGGTTGCCTTGTTACCACCTGAGAACCCTACTTTTCCAAGACATTTCTCCAGATGGTTCATAGGTACACTAGCCTTTTTTCCTGTACCCAGGTTGAGAGGAGAATTTGGTTACTGTCAGACTTGCCCCTTTCTCAGATAATACTCCTGTGTCTGCTCCCACCCCAGAATAAAAAATCTTTCATCACTAACACAAAAGGGAGGAGACACTAAACTTTATTAAGAATATTTTGCATAGCATGACATGGTTGTAAAGATTTACTGGCAACAAACTGTAATTGAGAAAAACCCTGTGTGTAGAATTTCCTCTTCAAAGATAGCTTTAGGGTGTGCAAGCCTCCCTTATGTGGTAGACTGTTGGAATATAAGAATTCTTTCATTTGATCTGATGTTCTTTTCCCTTCCAGATCTAAATTGAATTCAACATTTTACATTCCAATTTCTCTGAGGATTGTTCCAACAATTTGGATTTTGGCTGTGACCTGTTAAAGAAGATTAAAATTTAATTAGCATGAGTGCAATTTGCTAAAGCAGACTGATTTGTTTCTAAGGTATTTCTTTAAAAACTGGTAATGCTGAATTCTCTTAAGTGAAAAGTTAAACCCCCTTTGTTCTTTTGATGTATTGGAGCTTATGGGTAAAAGACCACATCTACTATTTTTAAAAAGAGGGGAGAAATGCATTACTGCCTTTCCTACTTTGACCCCTTCCCGTAAGTAAATGAATGTTCTGAATTAACTATTTGCCCTACACTCATTATGGATTATGATTAAGCCCTAACTTTGACTAGCCTGTTGACTGTATATTCCATTTACTTTGATGTTCCCTTGAGATTTTGATACAGTTTAAAGGAGGCAGAACTCTGTATTTGAAGTAAAAATGATTAGGTCTGTTTTTCATATTTAAGTAGCATGTGGCTATTTTTGTACTAATTTTGATATCATGTACATTCTTTTCATGATCTTATTTTGCCACTATAAATGTATAAGCAAAAAAGCATTTCCAAAATGCAGGTTTTAGAACCTGGGTTTTAATAGCAATTTTTAATTTGTAAGGTTAGTAGTTACAGGAATTGAACAGTAGGTGGCACCCAGTCATCTTAACATTGAAACGTTGCTATATATAGTTGGCAGTTTTTTTCCTTACTATGCATAGGAAATTTCCCAAACAAGAAAAGATTGTTTGGATCATATGCATGTATGTAGAATATTTTTAAAGAACAAAAATATTGTTAAAGTGTCATTTTATTTCAGAAGTCATATACCTATAAGCTACAATTTTGAGTGCTTTATAAACAACTGAATTATGTATAAATGAAAATTTAATTTCCTAACAACTGTACAAATTAAGCCTTTTTCAAACTATCCCTAAGCTGGGAAAAGAGGAGGGGAATAACAATTTACTGAAAAGATGGTTTCTCATTTTAAATGGGAGAGCTACAGCTGAGAAATATAATAAAGACAATGTCATCTGCAGAGTATATTATACCCTTACTTGGTGTTTAGGATGTATTTTATTGTGTGTAAAGATTTGTTTTGCTTGTATTTTATTGGGAATTTGGATTTTCCCTTACTTAGTTTTGTTTTCAATTCTACAAAGATGAAATTGATGGCTGGGCTATTTAGACCTCACTAGCCACATTGAAATCTTAGGCAACTTTAAAAGAAGAGGTCCATCATTAAGGTAATGAAGCTTCTAGTCTCCCGGTCTCCAGAGGTGTTTTCAATGATGAAAAGTACTACAAAGGGAAATAAACCTTCATGTGGCTTCAGAAAATAAGCAGATCTTCTCTAATCTCATGCTTATTCCTAAGTGTGCAAACTCTGGAATCAGAATCTGAGGTACTATAAAGCATTATTAAATCAAAGAATAGAAATGAGTAGACAGTTGAAATTCATGTTTCTTATTCTCTGGAGTTCTGAACACTTAACCTAGAGGGAATGCATCCGAGACCATGAGCTGTTTTTTTTAAGACTTGTAAGAAACCAGCCTTGAAGAATCAACTTAGTGATTACCTTCATCAAAATCTAAACTAAGATATTTAGGCTTCTGTACAAAAAGTGTTTTGCTAAATTTGTGGTGTATATATAGATTCTTTTTCCGTGTTGTTTTACCAAGAATGTTGTAACTCTACATCTGTGGTACAGTTCATGGTAGGGATGGTACAGCTCACACATTAGCTTTTCTACTTACCTCCTCTAACAAATATGGTTCGTCTAAAGATTCTTAAATTACAACTATGGTCCCCATTCATGTGTGTGTTAGTGATATTTTTTTTTCCTTGCCTACCTAGTAAAAGCTCAATCTAGTGCCATTGCATCCTGGAAAATCTCAAATCATAATGATTATAAAATGGTAAAGTTCTAGGTCATACGCAACACTACTTGGAGGGATTGTTTTATTAAATTTAATGTGAAATTTGTATAGTTTTATTGATTATATTTCAAATGAGAAATGGAAGTAGTCCTTGGTGTTTTTTGTTTTGTTTTTTTTTTGGTGTGTGTATGTGTGGTGTTTTGTTGAATTTCTTTGGTTGGTTGGTTTTTGGTTTGTATGGTATTTTTTTGGTTTTCGTTTATTTTTTTGGTTTTGGGGTTTTTTTGGTTATACTCTTTGATTCCCATAACAGAGCTATAAGGTATGCCCTGAAAGAAAATAAAATGTTTGAAATCCAAAATAATGGTTCTTCCTGCTAAGCGGGTATAATAATTATTACTAATGAATTTGATGGGCTTGCATTTTTCATGCAGTGTTGATTCTACTACCAGTTAGAGTATAAATAAATTGTATTACTAAGGTGGCTCAACAACCAAACCAAGCATTTGTGTGAAAAAAGACGTGCCAAGATTTAATTGCTTGACTGTTGACTCTCTTTTGAACATCCAGCCTCTTAAGAGATCCTCTTAAGGATCCTGTAAACTATGCATGATGAAAATTCGTGTATTTTATTAAGGAATGGCCATTGGTTTACTCACCACATCTACAGAATCATGGCTGTGAATATAGTTGGTTACAAAACTCGTTGTGACTTGTAGTTTAACTTAATCTCATCTATCTTGTGTAAATATTAAATTATAGGATGGTGAATAACATCTTTAGTAGATATAAACTGCTGTGAGTACTGACTTCAGAACAACAGAGTAATCAAGTAGGTAAAAGCATGTTTGAAATAAAAATACCTAGCTGGATTTATACTTGATTTGATTTGTTTACAGATTTTAAAGTATCCAGTATTAACTGTAGCTTGACAGTTAAAGTATCAGAATGAAAGTGAGGTTCTTTATGTTACCTGTTCTAACAATTAAGATTCATATTGGTAGGAGATGTTTAGATCTTTGTCCTGCTTAGCAAGAGGAAGTTTCATTTATACTGTTTGGACTCCCATGAACTTGTACACACTACTTTTGTGTTTTTGATTTACCTTGAACTATCATTCTTTTTATCCTTGCTTATTTCTTCCTACTCAGAACAAAATCTTAAGTCTTACTACAGCTGCATTGAGACACTTAACTTCTCAGGTACAGAGTGAACCAAGGGATTTGGAGAGTATTGGAGTGGATCCTCTTCCCCCCAGCTGCTGGGAACTTAGGAGGCAGTGTGATAGAGAGTGAAGGGAGCATGGGCCCTGGGGTCAGGAGGCCTGTGCCCCAACCCCCACTCTGCCCTTAACCTCCAGGTGACCATGGGCACCTTCTCTCACTTGTGTGAGTTTCAGGCTCCTTACCTGTAAGAATGGGGGTGATGAGAATAGTACCTGCAGAATTGGTGGGAGGATTAATTATGTCTCCATAGGTGTATTGCACCTAGAGCGGTGTCTGCCGCTTTTCACTTGGTATCCAGGACTGTGTAAGAGCAAATATGCACATCTTTTATATTCTCTATTTACTATTTCTTTCACTTGCAGTCTTTGGTTCCTATAATAAAAGAAACTAGTAGAATATATATATTCATATATTCATGTTGACACAATATATAAAATAATGTTACCACCCTCATTTAATTCAGCATAAGACTAACAAGTCTCTAAATTGCTTAAAGATGGATGTTTTGCAAAATACCAACTATATTTCTTTAGAGAAAGTTTATAGTTATTAATATTGATAGCTCTGGTCATATTTCATTCTTAAGTCTAATGAGTTCTTTTACTATATAGATTCATGACAGCTAATTAGTATTGACTGATTTGAAGATTTGGACTTATGTAAAAAAGTCCCATCATTTGGACTTATGTAAAAAAAAATGGATGCAAACTATTACAATTAGAAAATAAAATATGAAATAACTTTTAACCGTATGCAGTTGATTCTTTTTGCACTGTTTGACTTTTTAACTATTTAAACTTCATGATTCTTTTCTGAAAACCAATTGTGATTGAGGGAAAATGTATACTTTGTGTTTTATTTTTGTGTTTTTGGTTGTTTGATTTGAATGAATACATTCAGACTCCAAATATGGGGTTGCATTTTTGTGGGTGAGTGAGTTTGTTACAAACCTGTGCAGAAGACGTTTCCTAATGGTAGATCAGTTTTCCATAATGACCTCAAATTGCCCAAATCACATTCAACGGACCTTATTTTGTGCTCTGCAGAGACCCATGGATGAAGCAGATATCCTCTGGTCAACTTGCTTACCTTTTTTTTTTCCCCAACCTGCTCACTTTTTTAAAAAACGTCTTTTCAGGATGCCTGGGTGGCTCAGTTAAGTGTCTGCCTTCAGCTCAGGTCATGATCCCGGGGTCCTGGGATCGAGGCCCGCATTGGGCTCCCTGCTCAGCGGGGAGCCTGCTTCTCCCTCTCCCCTTGCTCCTCCTCCTGTTCATGCTCTCTCTGTCAAATAAATAAATACAAATGTCTTTTCTGTTTGAATCCGGGCTTTGTTCAGTTCACAACTTAATAATGAGCAGATCAAAAAGTAGGGACAAAATCTGACTTAAGTCCCCTATACCTGATACTCCGTTGCTGATTTGGTCCACTGGAGTATTAGGTATAAAATTAGTTGGATTTTTGCAAATTTAATAAAAACAATGCATATTTATGATTTTAAATACCTTAGAAATCTAAGAATATTTGGAATTTTGTTAAGAAAGGTTATCTATCAGAAGCAAATACAGAAACAATCTTCTTAAAAAGCCCAGTTTTACAGGGCGCCTGGGTGGCACAGTTGGTTAAATGTCCGAATCTTGGTATTGGGTCAGGTCATGATCTCAGGGCCATTAGGTCGAGCCCCGCATTGGGCTCCGAAGTCAGTGAGGAGTCAGCTTCAGATTCTCTCTCTCTGCCCCTCCCACTCATGCTTGCTTATACGCGCTCTCAAATCTTTTTAAGTCAATTTTACTTAAGAATGCCCCTCAGTAGCAATAAAAATTATTACTCTAATTAAATCCAGCCCTTGAGTTCACACCTTTTTAATATTGAATGTGACAAAGTAGGAAGTGCTACATAAAGCACTTCTGCATACTGTGAATAGTAACAGTTGTCTCGAGGAAAAACCCTTGTGTGATTGCGTTGCAAGCTGAATTGGCCACTGTTTTTCATGGAACACTATTTTTACTTAGAATTGACAAACCTGGGTTTGTGGTTATCATTTTCTCAAAAATGAATGTGATTAACATAACAAAAAAACGAAAAAAAAATAAAGTTTTGGAAAATTTGGGGTGCCTGGCTGGCTCAGTCGGTAGAGCATGCCTCTTGATCTTCGGGTCATGAGTTCAAGCCCAAGGTTGGGTTACTTTTTTAAGAAGTTTTGGAAAACAACATCCACCACTATTAGCAGATAGAAAAGTTATTTGGAAAGGAGTCTCCGTTTTAGGTATAAGGGTAGGGGTTGGCAAACTTCTCTAAAGGACCAGATAGTATTTTAGGTTTTGTAGGCCATATGGTCTCTATAACAACTACTCAGTTCTGCCATTGTATCACAAAAACGGCTATAGCAACACACATGAGTGTGTCTATATTCCAATAAAACGTGAACAGAAATAGGTGGCAGGCTACATTTCATTCATGCATGGGCTATAGTTTGCCAACCCCTGCTGGTTAAGGGTCTCAGACAAAAAATGTGAGAACTGCACTAGACTAACAACTAGATGGCATAATAGATTTTATTTCTTTTTTTAAAGATTTTTATTTGACAGGGAGGGAGAGCGGGAACACAAGCAGGGGTAGTGGGAGAGGGAGAAGCAGGCTTCCTGCTGAGCAGGGAGCCCGATGTGGGGCTTGATCCCAGGACCCTGGGATCATGACGGAGCCAAAGTCAGACGCTTAACGACCTAGCCACCCAGGCGCCCCTAGATGGTATAATAGATTTGAAGATAACCATTCAAGTGTAACTAGATTTTTAGGAAGTTAATCTAATGGAAAAAGCCCAGCACACTAATACTTCAACATATTGGCCTAAATAGAAAGTCTTTGTATTCATAGATGATATGACATACTATAAAAAATGCCAATTCTGGAGTACCTGGGTGGCTCGGTCGGTTAAGCGGCTGCCTTTGGCTCAGGTCATGATCCCAGGGTCCTGGGATGGAGCCCCACAGAGGGCTCCCTGCTCAGCAGGGAGCCTGCTTCTCCCTCTCCCTCTGCCACTCCCCCTGCTTGTGATCTTTCCCTCTCTGTCGAATAAATAAATAAAATTTTTTTTAAATGCCCCAAAGGCAAAGGAAGCAAGGGCAAAAAATGAACTATTGGGACTTCATCAAGATAAAAAGCTTTTGCAAAGCAAAGCAAACAGTCGACAAAACCAAAAGACAACTGACAGAGTGGGAGAAGATATTTGCAAATGACACATCAGATGAAGGGCTAGTACCCAAAAATCTAAAAACATTTTTTTTAAGATTTTATTTATTTATTCATTAGAGACAGAGAGAGAGAGAGGCAGAGGGAGAAGCAGGCTCCCAAGGAGGAGGGAGCCCGATGCGGGACTCGATCCCAGGACCCTGAGATCATGACCTGAGCCGAAGGCAGACGCTTAACGACTGAGCCACCCAGGCGCCCTAGTATCCAAAAATCTATAAAGAACTTAAACTCAACACCCAAAGAGCAAATAATCCAATCAAGAAATGGGCAGAAGACATGAACAGACATTTCTGCAAAGACATCCAAATGGCCAACAGACATACGAAAAAAGTGCTCGACATCACTCGGCATCAGGGAAATCCAAATCAAAACCTCGATGAGATACCACCTCACACCAGTCAGAATGGCTAAAATGAACAAGTCAGGAAACAACAGATGTTGGCAAGGATGCGGAGCAAGGGGAACCCTCCTACACTGTTGGTGGGAATGCAAGCTGATGCAGCCACTCTGGAAAACAGTATGGAGGTTCCTCAAAAAGTTGAAAATAGAGCTACCCTATGACCCAGCAATTGCTCTACTAGGGATTTACCCTAAAGATACAAATGTAGTGATCCGAAGGGGCACATGCACCCCAATGTTTATAGCAGCAATGTCCACAATAAGCAAACTATGGAAAGAGCCTATATGTCCATCAACAGATGGATAAAGAAGATGTGGTATATATACACAATGGAATATTATGCAGCCATCAAAAAATGAAATCTTGCCATTTGCAATGACATGGACGGAACTAGAGGGTATTATGCTAAACGAAATAAGTCAATCAGAGAACGACAAGTATATGATCTCACTGATATGAGGAATTTGAGAAACAAGACAGTATCATAGGGGAAGGGAGGGAAAAAAGAAAACAAAATCAGAGAGGGAGACAAACCATAAGAGACTCTTAATCTCAGGAAACCAACTGAGGGTTGCGGAAGTGGAGGGCGGTGGGAGGGATGGGGTGGCTGGGTGATGGACATTGGGGAGGGTATGTGTTGTGGTGAGCGCTGTGAATTGTGTAAGACTGATGAATCACAGACGTACCCCTGAAACAGATAATACATGTTAAATAAAAAATTTTCTTTGAAAAAAAATTCCAATTCTCCCCAAAGCAATCTATGATTTCTTTCTTTTTAAGATTTTTATTTATTTGAGAGAGAAAACAAGCATGAGCGGGGGGCAGAGGCAGAGGGAGAAGCAGACTCCCCGCCAAACAAGGAGCCCAACATGTGGCTCAATCCCAGGACCCTGAGATCATGACCTGAGCCGAAGTCAGACGCTTAACAGATTGAGTCACCCAGCTGCCCCTCTGATTTAGACATAATCCCGATTAATATTCAATCATGATGGGGGAGTGTTGTAGAAAAACAGATTCTTGGGGCGCCTGGTGGCTCAGTCATTGGGCGCCTGCCTTCGGCTCAGGTCATGATCCCAGGGTCCTGGGATCGAGCCCCACATCGGGCTCCCTGCTTGGCAGGAAGCCTGCTTCTCCCTCTCCCACTCCCCCTGCTTGTGTTCTCTCTCTCACTGTGTCTCTCTCTGTCAAATAAATAAATAAAATCTTTAAAAAAAAAAAAACCTGATTCTAAAATAAGTTCATATGGAAGTCATGAATTTCTAAGAATTCTAAAAACGGGAAAGAGGACCTCTTGGTCAAATAACAAGTCACACCATAGTGACAAACAGATGCAGTAACAAAAACAGAACAGAGAGCTCAGAACCAAGTCCATGTATATATGATAATTTGATATATGATAAAAGTGGTTTTGAAATATGGGGGAAAGGATAGATTATTTAATGGATGGTGCTGAGAAGCTACACTTTACAGAGAGAAGTAAATAAAGATCCCTATCACACCATAGACTGAAAGTAAATTGCTTTAGAGTAGAGGTATAGATGATCTCGGGGCCAGGGAAATATAAAACAATACCTCTTTGATCTTTGTTACTTCCTTCTAACTATGTGAGGACTGCAGTTTGAATTTATCCCTTTCCCCCTTGACTCCCATCTCCACGGGGATTGAAGGGCTGCAATAAACATCCCATAATTTGGCCTTTTATAGCTGCATTTAAAAAAATACCTCAAAGTACAAACCATAAGGTGAAAAGTTGATTAATTTTTTTAACGATGGGAAAGACTAGGATCAAGAATTATGGATGGAGGGGCGCCTGGGTGGCTCAGTCTTTAAGCGTCTGCCTTCGGCTCAGGTCATGATCCCAGGGTCCTGGGATCAAGCCCCGCATCGGGCTCCCCGCTCAGTGGGAAGCCTGCTTCTCCCTCTCCCACTCCCCCTGCTTGTGTTCCTGCTGTCGCTCTCTCTCTCTGTCAAATAAATAAAATCTTTAAAAAAAAAAAAAAAGAATTATGGATGGATGCTAAATCTTAGGAAGTTTTGACAAGGAGTAGGATATTTGCATGGCTTTACAGTGCCTCTCCACAGATTGCGTATTAGTACCTCTACAGTGGTTAAAGTGGCAGCCAATTAGGTAAAATTATTGTATCCATGTTATATTTACTGAGGTTGATAACTAGTATGGTTGTCTAAGAGAATATTCTTATTAGGCAATACACTTTGAAGTAATAAGGGCTAAAGGGCCATACATATGTATGCAATTTACTCTCAAAACCAGTTGAGGATAAAAAGATAAATCACATAAGTGGGGTAAAATGTTAACAATAGGTGAATCCGAGTTAAGAGTATATGAGTGTTCTTTGTAAACTCACAACATTTCTGTAAGTTTGACATTATTTTCATATAGGAAGCTTTATAAATGGATGGATTTGGGCATAAAAATTAAGGAATTTTGCTAATCTTAGAAAAGGTTGGGGAGTCTGGGTGGCTCAGATGGTTGGTTAAGTGGCTGCCTTCAGCTCAGGTCGTGATCTCAGGGTCCTGGGATCGAGCCCCGCGTCGGGCTCCCTGCTCAGCAGGAAGCCTGCTTCTCCCTCTCCCTCTGCTTGTGCTCTCTCTCTCAAAATGAATAAATAAAATCTTTAAAAAAAAATAAAAGGTTAATTGACTAGTGTGAATTTGCAACATTTAAACCTATAAGGAATTATCTAGAATACAAGAAACTCCTGGAAATCGGGAGCCTGGATGTCTCAGTTGGTTAAGCGACTGCCTTTGGCTCTGGTCATGATCCCGGGGTCCTGGGATGGAGTCCCACATCAGGCTCCCCCTACTCTGTGGGGAGCCTGCTTTTCCCTCTCCCTCTGCCTGCCACTCCCTCTGCTTGTGCTCACTCGCTCTCTGTCAAATAAATAAATAAAATCTTTAAAAAAAAAAACTGGAAATCAACAGGAAAAAGACAAGTAGACTAATAAAAAGATGGACAAGGATCGAGTAGGCAATTTAACAAGAATAAACCAAGGGGCACCTGGGTGGCTCAGTCAGTTAAGCTGCCTACTCTGGATTTCAGCTCAAGTCATGATCTCAGGGTCCTGCGATCGAGCCCCACCTCAGGCTCCTCCTCCACCGGGAGTCAGCTTGAGGATTCTCCCTCTCCCTTTGCCCCTCCCCCTGCTCGTGTGCTCTCTTTCTCTCTCTAGAATAAATAAATCTTTAAAAGAAAAGAGTAAACCAGAATGAATGACCTATTTCTAATTTGTATACAGCTGCAATGAATAGATGTTGACGATTCCAAGCAAGGAAAAACAGTGATAGCTATTGTGCAATTATCATTTATATAAATTAATGCCATGCATATCTTCACGACACTATATATTTGGAAAATGGAGCTACAAAAATAGTGAGGTGCCTATGACTGGAGGAATGGAAGTGGGAATAGAAAGTAAAAATAGGGAAAAAATAGAATAAAAGTAGGATGGGGTGCTATTCCGGCATGTCAGCAAGACAAGAGCTCAAGAGTTGGATGAATTATGAACTACTACCCAAGGTCTGTAAGAAAAAATGAGGGTGGGGGGAGTGAAGATGGCTCCCATGCCCTAATTAACTTGGCTCAATCTTACTTGGGTTAGAAACTGTTTTCTTTACAGCCAAGGGACCAGCTCCCACTTGCCTGCTTTCTTGCCCATTTGTGTCTAAAATCCCCTTCTGGCTTTCTCACCACGGTCACGCCCTATTCCCAGCGCACCTTTGGGAGTGCCACCAACACGTTCGTCATGTTTTTCTGCCACAAAGGGACTCTCCAAGCTTCTCACTACTAATTCAGATGCTGGTTCCTGAGGGTTTGAGTTTGGTGGGTTTTTAAAAATTCGTATAATTTACAGGTCACCCATTTAAAATGTACAGTGTAATGGTTTTTAGTGTACTTATGGAGCCAAAAAACGTTCTAGAACGTTTTTTTATCATCCCCAATAGAAATCTTGTGCTCTTATTCAGCTTAATTCCGTTTTTTAATCAGGCATTTATCTCTCCCCCAGGGGTGGGAGTTAAAACCTCAGAGGGCTGGTCACTGTCCCAACAGAGAAATGTGCAGCCTGGGGCCCCACTGAAATCAGTTATCACTTGGCAGGCTATACCTGGGTAAACACCTGGAAGCTTGAACTGGCGCTATGCAAAGATATCTTTTTCAATATGTATGTTTCTGAAAAAGTGATAAGGGGAAAAGGATGTCCAGGAGAACCCCATCATCACCACTACACACACACCCTTTCCCGACCTCTACTCCTGAGGCTACTACACGTTTAACAGTTTCTTGTGTGTCGTCCCAGCAGAGATTTCTCAACTGGGCATTATTTTCTCCCCCGGAAAAAAGGAACCATAGAGTAGCTGTCGGTGGAATCTGCCAGGGAGTGAGGGCATGGTTGGAAGGCGGAAGGTTGGAAGTCGTAGGTCCCTACGATTGCATGCCCCTGCCCTGCCTTGAAGGTTGACCAGCAGGCTTACTGTAGAGCCGTCCTGGGTCGCCGCACGTCTTGGCTGGGCTGAGGGAGAACCTAGCACAGGCCGCCCATCCACCTTGAGAACTGAAACCTAATGCGCTTGGCGGGAGGGTCGGTTGGGCGTCTGCACCAGTGGCACCTGCCTGAGGCCCTACCCAGGAACTGTTTCCAGAGCAGCAGTACTGAGTGTGTATGTGTGTAGACGCCTAGTGTGTGTGAACGTGTGCATGCTGTGTGAGGACGTGTGTCCACGGTGTGTGAGAACACGTGCGTGCTGGGTGAGCACGTGTGCACGTGGTATGTGTGCACTGTGTTCACAACTCTGTGAGGATGCGTGCATAATGTCAGAAACTGCATCTTATGTGTACAACGGTTTGAGTGTGCGCACACTGTGGGGAGGTGCGTTTACACTGGTGTGTACACACTACGTGTAAGCAGTGTCTGAGGAACCATGATGCTTGCGCGCTGTGTGAGGACTGGTGTGCACATCGAAAGTGCGCGCGGTTTGTGCGCGTTCTGTGAGAACTAGCGCGCACGCTGCCCGTACCCGCCGCGTGCATGTGCCCTGTGAGGGCCGGTGTGCCCCCCGCATGTGCACGCGGTGCGCGTGCGCGGCGTGAGAACCGGTGCGCACTTCGCACGTGCACGCCCTGTGCGCACGCTGTGTGAGGAGGACGCGTGCGCGTGCGGGTGCGCGCCGGTCCGGTGCGGCGCGGCGGCTCCGGCAGTGCGCCTGTGCGGCCAGCGGGTCCCGATGGAGCGCGGCGGCAGCTGCGGGGTTGGAAGCGGGACGGAGGGGGCTGCGCGGGGACCCCCGCTTTCCGGGAAGATGGCCGAGTCGGGCGCGGTGCGGACCTCCCCGCCCAACCACCGACCTTCAGGTAGGGCCCCCGGGGTGCGGCGGGCGCGTGGGGGCTTCGGGTCCCCCCCCGGGGGGCGGGGCGGACCCACCGTGGGCCGCGCAGGGCAGCGGCTCTGGAGCGCGCGGGGCTGGGACGCAGCGCGGTGCTGGGCTAAACGCCCTTCTGCCGGCCGGCGGTCGACTGGGTGCGGTACCCAGGGTGGTGACGCTCGCGGTGCCGGTGGCAGGGGCCCCTCTCAGGTGGCCTGAGTGAGTGGGTGCAGTTGGGGGTGGCTTAGGGTGGGTGGCAAGTATGTTTGGTGTGGGGAATCTGGGCCCACGCTGGGTGCCCCAGGGGTCCCGGGGGACCGGCCCCCTCTCGGGGAGCAGCCGGCGTGGGGGGCACTGGGGAAAGCTGAGCGGGCTCCGGGGGGTCGCCGGGGCCTGCGCGCTCGCCTACTCTGCGTCTTGGGAAATGCGCGCGAGCGGCAGCTGCAGCCGGCCCTGAAGGTGGCCCGGCTTCTTGCTTCGCGGCATCCCGGGGGCAGATTCGGCACATCACCTACTGACAGGGGCGGAGCGCCGTCTGGGCGGCCGGGCGCGAGCCCCGGGCCGGGTTCCCCCGCCAACCCGCAGGCGCTCCCGCAGGCCTCGGGTGTGTTGCCCAGGGGTCTGGTGGGGCCGCAGGCCCCCTCGAGTGGCAGCGCGACCACTGCGTCTCCCAGCCCGCGAGGCTGCAACTGCTAGGAGCTATGGAGGGCTGGTGCCCCAATGGGCTGCCCAAAAATGAGCGAAGCAGGGGGAGATTTTGAGGACATATGGCAGAATTTTAGATAAGCAGGTCTCATGTCTTCGACGTTCTGTAAAGTGGTTGCAGGTAGTGCGGGGGTGCAAGCAGCGAGGAAACTGATTTCCTGCTGTTTTTCCTAGCAACACTTATTTTTTTAAGTTAATGTGACCTATTTTTAAAACATTTTTTACTGTAGTATAACATGCATACCACAAAAGCGCACAGATCTTAAGTATCTGATTCGAAGAATTATCACACAGTGAAGATATGAGTATTTTATATGAGGTGAACCAAGGAAGAGAAAGAAATCAAGGGAAATGTTCTTTAGTCACTTAAAACATGCTTTTCGTGGTGGGTGGGATGTATTTTCTGATTGGGCCTTCATTTGCATCGTTCATAGGAGGAGGTGGCTTAAGTCTTTCCCAATTTGCGTTTTTCATCGTGCATTTTTAAAGGCAGAATATAACAAATATCACAGGTTAGTGATATAAATACTATAAATATGTATACTTCTATTTTCATTCTTTTTGCTTGATTTGAGAAACTCAGATGTGTCTGCTAGGAAAGAACCCAGAACCCACCAACCCACCCAGCCGTCAGAATCAGCTTTGGGAGAGGGAAACCTAGCAGAAGAAAATATTGGAAAGGTTGTTGAAGTTTGCAGTTTTATTTGGGAGTTTAAATAATAGGTTATTTCCATGTTTTAAGGGCAGGGAGGGGATTTTTGGTTGGGCTTGCAATTTATCTGTGGAATTTAAATTTCTTTGAAGGAACTTAAGAAGGGGGCATTCTTACTAAGCCCTAGTAGGAAACTTTATTGTAGAACCATTTAATGCATTCTCTACTGATATTAAGATTAGCTTAAAGCTGTTTTCCTTTATTTGAAACTGGAACTGTAGAAACGCATGTGAAGGTTTAAAATATTACACTTACATGCGTTACAGTTGGTGTGGAAAAATTGGGAGTGTTCAATTTAGGGGCCAGGTAGTACCATGGTTTGTTCTTTTGAGGGCTAGTGAGGCCAGTTACTTAGAAAAATAATATCCTCAGTAAAATCTGAATTACTGAGGTTTTATTATAGTCCGTTCTGGATGCTGATTATTCTTGGTTGCCCAGAGGCCTTATCATTTGGGACCCATTCCTAATGAGATTCAACCTGCACATCTGGGGGATATGAGTTGGTGAGTGGTTTTCCTAGGAACTGTTGTAGAAGGTGACTAGGGAATACCTCTGGTGGTTTGCTTTAACAACAGGTTCTTCCAATATTGAAATCCTGTGCACGTTCCCATTACCCACCAGTGATCCTTTTTTTCTTTCCTTTTATTTACCCCCAGGATGGAAATTAGCAAATTTACTGTTCTTTCTAGTGCTTTGTTGTATGCACCGTTTAACTAATGACGAGCAAACCCTTGTTGCTTGGATCTGCTTACATACCTTTAGCCGGCAGATAGAATCACCGGATCTCAGCTGTCAGACTGCCTCAGTGTCACACAGATCCTGTGCTCCCCTCAGCCTGAAATGCCCCCTTCTTCCCTTTTCCCTTTCCAGGGTTCACTTCCTCCCTCTAGGCTCCTCTCAGTCAGAATTAAGGAACTTCTTATTGTCTGTGCCTGAGGCACCTTCAGCAAAACACTCTTTTTTTTTTTTTTTTTTAAAGATTTTATTTATTTATTCATGAGAGACACAGAGAGAGAGAGAGAAGCAGAGGGAGAAGCAGGCCTCCCGCTAAGCAGGGAGCCCGATGCGGGACTCGATCCCAGGACCCTGGGATCATGACCTGAGCCGAAGGCAGACGCTTAACCATCTGAGCCACCCAGGCACCCCAGCAAAACACTCTTATTCTGCCTGTTACATTAACCATCCAGCTCCTCTCAGCAGGCCGCCGTTGAGTACCCACTGTGAGCCAGACCCTGTGCTGGTGGCTTCTGCTGCTGCTGAAGCTGAGGAGATGGAGCGCCAGAATGCCTGGGTGTGAATGCCACCTCGCCACTTTCCTGCAGTCTCACCTCAGGGAAATTATTTGACATCTTGAGCTTCAGTTTTCTCACCTTTAAGATGGGATTAAGAACAACATGGGGAGGGAGCCTGGGGGGCTCAGTTGGTTAAGCGACTGCCTTCGGCTCAGATCATGATCCTGGAGTCCCGGGATCGAGTCCCGCATCGGGCTCCCTGCTCAGCAGGGAGTCTGCTTCGCCCTCTGACCCTCCTCCCTCTCATGCTCTCTGTCTCTCATTCTCTCTCTCGCAAATAAATAAATAAAATCTAAAAAGAAAAAAAAAAAGAACAACATGGGGAGACAGAAGCACTGCTTTGAGGAAGGAATTAGTATCTGTAAAGCAGTGCCTGACATGCAGTAAGTGTCAAGGTGGTTAACAGTTATTTCTTGTTATATCATCGGCTTGAGAACAAGGCCTAGGTCTAGGTTATAGGTGCCTCTCTCAGTGCCACCTGATACAGGTACACAGTAAGTCTATAACTGATGTTTAACAATTGCATTATGCTGGGAGCAGCTACAACTGGGTCCAGTGCTCAGTAAATATTCATGAGTTGGATGAAAGCAGTGTGTTGGTGGAGTTTGTGATAGTGGAATTACAAAACATGTTTCCTAAGACCTGTTGAGTTTTCCGGTGCATTCGATGGGTGAATGTTGTTTATTGAGTTGAACTCATTTGCCCATTGTTCCCTGGTAATGAGAGAATTGCTTTGAGGAAAGATGAGGTTCCCTTTTGTCCTTCCACTTGCAAGTTTTCCATCCCCTACCCTAGATCAGGAGAAAGTAGGAGTGCAAAAGTTCAGGAGACCCTCCCTCAGGGGCCAAAGTAGGGTGGGACTGAGTAGGAAAGGCTGAGAGTAGGTCCCCAAGAAATCAGAATTCTTCATCTTTTTTAAAAATTGTATTCAAGACTATTCTTGAATACTTTAGTTCTTTTTTTATAAAAGATTTTTACGTAATCTCTACACCCAGTATGGGACTTGAACCCACAACCCCTAGACCAAGAGTTGCATGCTCCACCAACTGAGCCAGCCAGGCACCCTGAACAGTTGAATTCTAAAACTGCTTGGACCTAAGAAGAGCAAGTTGAGTTTGTGCATGCATATTAACATCTCAGGTCCTCTTGGCATTAGGAAGGACCCATGGGTTATGAGGGAAAGACACCAAGTTGTGTTTGGTCTGGGGCTTCTGGCCTTGTTTAGTGATGGCACTGTGGGGCTAGGACTTGGCAGGACCGTCAGGGCAAACCGCTGAAAGTCTGCCTGACCATCAGCGGTTTCTCTTCTGATGTCCCTACCCTGGTGACACAAGTAGTCAAACTCTTTCATTTCTATTTCTAACCCTTCTTTCTCTCCAAGATTAAAAGATGTTTTCCTCTTATTCAGATGCCCCATCTTCTGGAGTAGTTTGGTTTTTTTAAAAGAACATCCCCTCTTTTATAGGAATTATATGGATTGACTTATAAAACAAGGATTTGCAGGGTTGATTTGAGCAGGAAGAGATGGGGATTTCTGGGGGATGTTGGTGCACAGTCTGGTGGGCCTTGTTGGGAGGATTTAACAGGATATAACTCGGAATGCACTCAGCTCCCAGGATGCTGCTGCTGATGATACTGCCTGGTTTGGGGGGACTATTGGTGTGCTGCATTGGCTCTGGCAGCAGTCCAAGGATTTGAAAACTTTCCCAGGAAGTGGCTGTGGTTGGGAGTAGCTGCTTTTGGGGGACTGTGGCCTGGAAGAGATTGCCCACTGCCCATCTCACATCTCAGGTGACCTCCTTCAAATGTGGAGTTGGCATCTGGGGCTCTGGGGTAGGCTAAGCTTCGGAATCCCCCTCATCCACCTCTGAGGTCTGTCTGAATGTAGGCCTTTATCTGCTTTTCCATCAGGAAGCATTTTTGCTATCTTTTTTGACTAGGAAGTTTTCCTCTTTTTAAAAGCCATGTGATTAGCAGAGGTCAGGTTGTGGCTTAAGCAAAAGGAAGACAGGTATGAGTGAGCTACACAGCCGTCAAATAGTCATGCAAAATTCCCGTGATCCTTTGGAAGAGTAGGGTGTGTCTCCAGGGTACACAGCTCCTGGCTGGCACTGGGTTCATTCACTATCTGAAAATACCTGCTCTTCCTCTTGACGCCAAATAGGCTGGCATCTGTTAGCCCCAGACAACCCTATGGAATGCTTCTTGCTCCTTTGTCATCTCCACCCTCTTCATTTTTACTCTCCTCTTTACTATGTAGTAATAACTTTAGTGAGACATTTTTTATATACATTTCACCCTTTTAAATTGCACAGTTCAATGATTTTCAGTATTTTCACAGAGTTGTACAGCCATCACCAGAGCCAATTTTAGAACATTTTCATCACTCCCAGAGAAACCCCATACCCATTAGCAGTCATTCCCCATTCCCCCTCGCTGCCCTCCCCCCAGGTACGGGCAGCCACCCATCTACTCTGTAGAGACCTCTGGGGTTCTGCCGGGCGGTCTTCAGCCTTTGGTGCAGACACATGTTCTTGCCCGGCAGTCCATGGGTGGGTCTCCTTGTATCAGAGGTTTAGAAACCATCATTCTGCAGTCTCCATCTTTCAGGTCCAATACTTGTTTCACCACAAAGCCTTGCCTTGCCACCTTCTGTGCCTTCTGGTGCTCAGCGCCTGCAAGGCAGCAGACCCTGAATGTAATCTCCCTCCCAGACAGCCTGCAGTTACACACTGCACATGTGTTCATTTTAGCTCCTCAAATGGTAACAGCTGCCAATTGTTGAGCACTTATGTGCCAAGCACCATTATAAGCACTTGTCGTACATTATTTTACTTTATTCCTTACCACCACTCTTTATACTGTTTTTTTTTTCTGTTTTTATCCTCATTTTAGAGATGTTTCAATTCTCTATTGCTGCGTAGCAAACCATAACTTACTATTTCTCACGATTCTGGGGGTTCGTTGGGCTCAGTTGATTGGTTTTTCTATTCCATGTGGTGTCAGCTGGAGTCGCAGTCATCTGGGAGCTCACTTGGGTTTGTAATGTCCAACATGGCCTGTCATGGGCCAGGTATCTAATCACAGGGAGTCAGTCCTGGACTTCTCACAGCATAGCAGCTGTTCTTCAAGAGTGAGGAAGCAGAATTTGCCAGTTCTCTTAACGCCTGGGCTTGGAAGTCCCAGAATGTCACTTTTCCTGCATTCAGTGGCTAAAGCAAGTCGCAAGGCCCGCCCAGATTCAAGGGGAGGGAGCTAGATTCTACCTCTTGATGTGAGGAGTGGCAAGCACCTACAGGTAGAGGAGGAATCTCCTTTTTTGGAGATTCTCTACTGCAACAGGTATGTTGAATGTAAAAGAGGTTAAATAATTTGCTCAAGGTCATATAGTAAGTGGCAAGCCAGTGTTTTTGACTCCAGAGTTAAGTATTTTTAACCTTCATGCCACATGTGCCTTCCTAGATAGATTATAACAAACTCCTCTCACACACCAAGTGAGCTCCCAGCTTACTGCGACCCCAGCTTACTGCGACTCCAGCTGACACAACTGTACCCCTCTTGAGATCTAGCTCAGTACTCTAGGTCCACATTTTATAAGGATTTTGTGTGCCTTTTCCTTAGTATACAGTTTTTCTCCCCAAAGGTAATGAGGACCCACATTTCTTAGAATTACAGCAAAAATTTTCTAAATTAAAATGCTTAGAGGAAGAAAATTTCCATTTAACAGGATTTCTGGTTTGCCAGGAATCAACTTCCTACTCTCTCTGTGCCAGCCTTTATTGTTGGGCTCTGGAAGATCTCCTTACTACACTTTTATGTCTTAGGGCACTGTTGGGTATGACGGAGGATTGCAGTTCTTGGGTTATCACTCCAGAAGGCCCAGGGAAGATTCTCTTATACTGTAGGCCAGTGTGTCTCAAACTAATTCTGGTGACCAGTTTGGTTTTTGTTTCTTGTTTCTAATTTCCAATCTGTTGTTGACCAGTATCTTGGCAAAATAGAATAAAACAGACTTACTAGAAAAATAAAATGTAAAGGACATGGAAAATATAACTCCTGATTTTTAAATATTAGATAGTAGATTCCAAGGCATCAGTGGATATTAGATTAGTCTGTCAAATTGCTATCAATGTTTCTAAATGCATGCTCTCAATGTATGTCCTTATTGTGAGTGATAACGAACAGTAAGGAGACTGGCACCCATTGACAGGCCACACTCTGAGTAGCTCTGCCCTGGGCTAGCATTTCCCAAAGGGTGTGGTACACAAGAGGGTTTTAGGTTACATATGGACCGATTTATCTTTTCAATTTTAGGTTAATAGTTGTGGGATTTTTAAATTGTATTATAAAAATACAACTAGTACATCAAACTGTAATTTCATGAATATTTTCAGAATGAGTAGAAAATGAAAAGAACTCAATTTAAAGAAAAAATAATAACAGTATAGGTTGGTGCTGCACAGTCCAATTAGGTGAATAGATAATACACCTAGTATGCTAGCCGTATATATAATCCTAGGTGAATAGATAATACAATCTAGGTGAATCTAGGTGAATAGATAATACACCTAGTATGCTAGCCGTATATATAATCCTAAATTTTCTAGCAGCTGCATTTGAAAAAGTAAAAAAGAAAAAGGCGAAGTCATTATAATACAATTTATTCAGGGACGCCTGGGTGGCTCAGTCGGTTAAGTGTCTGCCTTCGGCTCAGGTCATGATCACAGGGTCCTGGGATCGAGCCCCACATCAGGCTCCCTGCTCAGAGGGAAGCCTGCTTCTCCCTCTCCCACTCCCCCTGCTTGTGTTCCCTCTCTCGCTGTCTCTCTCTGTCAAATAAATAAAATCTTTTTAAAAATTTATTTAACCCGGTATACCCAAAATACTATCATTTCAACATGTAATTAATATAAAGAATTATTAATAAGAGATCTCACAACGTATTCTTTGCTACTAAGTCTTCCAAAACCAGTATCTATTTTATGCTTTCAGCATGTCTCCATTTGGACTGGTCACATTTCAAGTGCTCAGGAGCCAACTGTGACTCGTGGCTAGCATATTGGACAGGACTCACTGATCTAGACCATTTCCATCATGGCAGAAAGTTCTTTTGCTGTAGGAATGACACCATGGTCACACAGGGCACAATGGTTTTGAGTGCTGTCGAGAGTGGTATGAATGTGTGCTGTGGTATTCAGTCCAACAGGGGTAGGCATAATGGAAATGGAAAGAGGCTTTGATAAAATGGTCTCCCCTACAATAAGGCAAAACAGGTTTAATCCCCAGGCACTTGAAGGGAGAAGCAGCATTTGCTTTCTCCAGTGTGGCCAAGTGGTAAGGTCCTCATACAAAATGTTGTCTTGGTGACCTGACACACTGTGCAAAGAGGGTAGGCTTGACTTTGTGGTAATTGTTAAGCTGTTATCAGTGGAAAGCATGGTATAATACTGATAGGAAGATGGGAGGAGACAGCAGTATTAACCAGCTCAGAATCTCCCAAGTTCAGTGTCGGGGTCCTGTGGGGAATCCTCTGGGTTAGGACGGGCTCTGTGAGGTCAGGTCTCGTCATTTCCCCCCAGAGTTGGTGCTGTGTCTTCCTAGTACCTGTTTACAGAAGTTACTTGCTCATTATGATCAGCAGGTTCCTATTGGTTGACAGGACAAACTCTGGGGACCACGTTACTGGGCAGTTCCAGTGAATTCACAGGCTGGTCCCACCCCATGTCCTGGGTTTGATTATGTGAGAGAGCTGGCACTGGCTAGAAACGGACTTAGTTGGGTAGGGCCGGTTAGCCAGCACTCACTCTCAGGGCCCGCAGGACAAGTCCCTGCCCAGACCAAGTTGTTTTCCTCCTGAGCCATTGCTCTTTCTCTCTCTTTGACACCTAAGTCTTAGAAATTAACTACTGGTTGGAGAGTCTGGGTGGCTCAGTCAGTTAAGTGGCCTACTCTGGATTTCGGCTCGGGTCATGATCTCAGGGTCCTGGGATCGAGCCCCAAATCAGGCTCCCTGCTCAGTGGGAAGTCTGCTTGAGGATTCTCTCTCTCCCTCTGCCCCTTCCCCCACTTTCATTCTCATTCTCTCTCCCTTTCCCTCTCCCTCTCTCTAATAAATAAATAAGTCTTAAAAAAAAAAAAGAATTAACTATTGGCTTAGCAAGTCCACCAGTGTGGAACCTGGGTTAGTGTGGTAGGTATATTGGCTTAACTTCCTTCTTAGCTCTAATTTTTTAATTTTTATTTTTTAAAAAGATTTATTTATTCATTTGAGACACAGAGATACAGAGAGAGAGAGCATGAGCAGGGGGAGAGGCAGAGGGAGAGGGAGAAGCAGAGGCAGGCTCCCTGCTGAGCCAGGCAGGAGCTGGTCGTGGGGCTCGATCCCAGGACCCTGGGATCATGACCCGAGCCGAAGGCAGACGCTTAACCATCTGAGCCACCCAGGGGCCCCTTAGCTCCGTTTTTTAAAAAGATTTTATTTATTTGAGAGAGAGAGAGAGAGCAAGAGCATGGGGGCGGGGCAGAGGGAGAAGCAGACTCCCCACTGAGCCCGATGTGGGGCTCGATCCTAGGACCCTGGGATCATGACCTAAGCCAAAGGCAGACACTTAACCGACTGAGCTACCCAGGCACCCCTTAGCTCTATTTTTCTATTTATTTCTGTTCTATTTTATATAAGCAGAAGGAGGGCATAAATGAATGCCTGAAATTAATAAATACAGAGCAGGAAATGCCCCTGTAGCTTGAGTGTTTTATTTACCAGGCACCTAAAACCCTTAATTAAACAGTGCTTTGTGTCCTTGTTTCAAAACACCACCTTAATATGTCTTCTTAACTTGAAATAACTATCTGAATTGTAAACTGGACAAAATGGGATTCTCCTGAGCTTATTTTTTACCCCCCCCCCCGCCCCCCGCCAAGATTCCTTTCCCCTTCCCTGAGCACCTGGGTGTGCTCTCCACTTACCAGAGAAGGAACCATCCTTGTGCATGGGAGTGGTGTTGCCTCTTAGGAGTTTTTGTTCTTTTCTACCTTAATTGTGTGTGTTGGGTTCTCTGGAGCACTCGTCAAGGGTGATAAGTGGTGGTGAAATATTATGATAGCCTTCAGTGGAAGCTTTCCTTTCACTTGGATAACTTTTCCCCCAGTGGAGATGTATGTTATGAACAAAATTTAAGTGATCATTTTCATTAGCTAGGTAACCAATATTATTTAAGCTGTTTTAGTTACATCTTCAGACTATAAGCTCTCTTTTAGAAATTACTAATTCTAATTATAGTTTTCTTACTGCAAAACGTGTTTCTGCTTTCCTTTTTTTCCCCTCCTCACCCACCTAAATTTCCACTTAACTTGATTTTGTTTTTGTCAGTCATAAATTATTTCTAAAGAATAATTGCTTCTTATTATATGTGCTGCCGAAGCGAGCACGAATAATTTCTTCTTATTAATGGTCCATTAGTTTTGACATATCCCTAATCTTCTGGGATGAGATTAGCTCTTTTTATAGTAGAACGGTCAAGAAAGCAGAATGTGGACCGTTTCACTCTACCGTGTTAGCTTTAATTTCTCTTAGTTGTCTTTTACTTTCTCTCAGTTTTGACTAAGGGACCCCAGAAGACTTGGGGTCTTTCTATTAAGGAGTACTGAATATCCTTTGTGGTACATAATTTCATCTTTATTAGTTAAAAACTAAAAGGATTCTTGGGACGCCTGGGTGGCTCAGTGGGTTAGGCGTCTGCCTTCGGCTCGGGTCATGATCCCAGGGTCCAGGGATCAAGCCCCACATTGGGCTCCCCCTGCTTGTGTGCTCGCTCTCGCTGATAAATGAATAAAATCTTTAAAAAAATAACTTAAAAAAATTAAAAGGATCCTTGCCTCTTTGGTGTGTGAAGAAGATTTCAGAGTGAAATCTTTTTAAAGATTTATTTACTTTAGAGAGAGAGAGCTGGGGGGAGAGGGGCAGAGGGAGAGGGAGAGAGAGCCTGACGCAAGGCTCAGTCTCACGACCGCAAGATTACAACCTGAGCCAAAACCAAGAGTCAGGTGCTTAACCACTTGTGCCACCCAGACACCTCTAGAGTGAATGCCTCTTATAATCAGGCCAGTTCAAGCAGGAGATACCACATGCAAGGATCCGGGCTGCCCAATAGAACTTTCCGTGAGGATGCAGATGTTCTATGTTCCACGTGGTAGCCACCAGCCACCGTGGGGCTATGGAGCACTGAGGAACTGAGTTTTTAATTGTAATTGATTTTAGATAATTTAAATTCAAATAACCACATGTGGTGGTGGCTCCTGAATTGGACTGTGCAGTTAACTAAATGTTGACTAACCTTGCCAGATGAGGATCTGAAATGAGGAATAAGTTTCAGGCCTTAAGTTACTTCAAACTCATCTATTCTTGGTTTCTCCTCTACAAGCTGTGGTACTTGGTCGTTATTCAGCCACTCTCACATGTGCACAGGCCATCAAGTACAGAACCCAGAAGTTACCTCCTGTTGTTCATATCAGATCTGTAGGGCCATGATGGAATCTAGTACCCAAGACTTATTTCTGGCTCCTGGTGGCCCTGGGGTGCCCATGGTCAGCCAACTCCTCTCTGTCCCTGCCTCATTTTTGGCTCTACAAATTGGCTGGAGGATAAATTGGATTGACTTACAAGGCATTACCAAACCATTAGATGAAACCATGAGCTGTACAGGATTTGGGTGGCCTGTGGGGAGAACTTTTCTAGTGAAAGACCGGCAGGGACTGAGACCATAGGCCTAGGCCAGAGAACCCTATGGTGGAAGGTGAGGTTGGTGAGGGCATTTGGGGGCATTGGACACCACAGCTGAATGAGTCATATTCCCTCTTCTCTAGGACATACTCACCTAAGTAGATAAGCCTCAGCTCTCTTGTTCCAGCTTGTTCTTTGCCAACTGTGGCCACATCTGTTGGCCCATGAGAAGAACTCAGTTGCTTGTCTGTAAGACGGTACACTAGGAAATCTGACTGGTGCTTTCCAACTCTTGAGATACTGTGATCCTCCACTGCCAGCTCAGGAGGCAAAGGGAAAGGGTAGGTTTTTCTTTACCCTTTTGTTATGGGGATCACAGCCAAGTAGTCTTAGAGCCAACAGACTTACCAACTTTCCCCTTAACCTCCCCCATTATGACCAAGCAGGGACTTCTGCTTTCTCCTTTATCTCTTATGACCCCATCCCTCTTGCCTGGGTTAGACCTGTCATCTGGGGCCTGACCATTATTACAAGAGCCTTAGAGGTTTCTGTCCCTCCATCCACGTCACCCTCCTGTCATGGATCCATCTTATCACTCTCTTACCTAACCACCTCTGACATTTGCCTAGCATGAGTGTAGTCTAAACTGCTGATAGGGCAGGTATGTTGAAATGGGGCTCCCACTTACCCTTCTAGCCCCCTCTCTCTGGCCAGTGACCACTTGAAGCTTGTAGCATCCAGCACACTCTGCACCCGCTTACACCTCACTGCTCATGGACATGCTCTTCCCTGTGCCCAGAATTCCCTTCCTCTCTGTATCTGCCATGTTCATCCTTTAGTACTTGTCTCACATCTCACCTCTTCCCTGAAACCTTCCCCGACCATACACTTTTGGTGGATTTTTCTTTTCTCCCCCATTTCCATTATGGTTTTGATAATGTTAATGCAGGTAAATCAGATCATGTGCAAATAAACTTGGGGTTGGCATTTGGAAACTTAAGTACACAGATCTTAAGCATATAGTGTGATGAATGTTTATTTATACACCTATATAACCAACACCCAGATCAAAAACCAACATTTCCAGCACCTAGAAAGCTTCCTCATGCCCCCTCCTAGACAGTGGGCCCCAAAGGGAACCATTGTTCTCACCTCTTTTTTTGAAGATTTATTTATTTATTTGAGAGAGAGAGAACATGTGTGTGATGGGGAGGAGCAGAGGGAGAGAGAAACTCAAGCAGACTCTGCGCTGAGCATGGAGTGCTACGCAGGGCTCGATCTCCCCACCCAGGAGGTCATGACCTGAGCCGAAATCATGAGCATCATGAGTCGGACGCTTAACCAACAGAGCCACTCAGGTGCCCCCTCACCTCTTTTCACTGTGTTTAGTTTTGCCTGTTTTTGAACTTTATTAAAATGGATTCACATAACATGCCCATTTTTATTATGGCATAATATACATAATCTAAAACTATTTTAGCAGTTTTTAAGTTCAGTGGCATTAAGGACATTCACATTGTTGTGCATCCATCACTGCCATCCATCTCCAGAACTTTTTCATCAAGTATATACTTTTTTTTTTTAAAGATTTTATTCATTCATTTGAGAGAGAGTGAGAGAGAGAGCACCAGCAGGGGGAGGGGCAGAGGGAAAAGTAGGCTCCCCACTGAGAAGGAACCCGATGCAGGGCTGTATTCCAGGACCCTGGGACCATGACCCGAACTAAAGGCAGACGCTCACCGACTGAGCCACCCAGGCACCCCAAGTATATACTTTTTTCTGTCTGGTTTTTTTCACTCAGTATTATGTCTGTAAGATTCACCCATGTTGTATATATCAGTTGTTCATTTATTTTTATTTCTGAACAGTATTACATTGTGTGACTATTACTGTAGTTTGTTTCATCCATTCTTTTGCTAATGGACACATGGGTTATTTCCAGCTTCTTATTCTTTTGACTAAAACTGCTATGAACATGCTTGTACACATCTCTTGGTGCCCATACAAATGCATCTCTATTGCTTATATGCCTCGAAGTGGAATTGCTGGGTCATAAGGTAGGCACATGTTCAGCTTTAGCAGATGGTGCCAAACTGTTTTCCAAACAGTTGGAAGCAGTTTCCTATTGTGGTTATAAGAAATTACTGCAAATTTAATGGCTTGTAGCAACATGAATTTATTATCTTACAATTCTGGAAGTCAGAAGTCCTAAAATATGTGTCAGTAAAACCTTTCTGGAGGCTGCAAGGCGAGAACCCATTTCCTTGCCTTCTCCATCCAGCTTCTAGAGGCTGCCTGCATTCTTTGGCTCATGACTCCTTCCTCTGTTGTCAAGACCAGCAGCATAGCAGTAGCTTCCAGTATCTCTCTCTCCAACTTCTTGTTCCATTGTCGTATCTCCTCTCTCACCCTCACTCTCCTGCCTCCCCTGTGATTGCATTGGGCCCACTTGGGAAATCCTGGATAATCTTCCCATCTCAACAACCTTAACTTAGTCACATCTGCAAAAGCCTTTTTGTCACAAAAGGTAACATTTTCACAGATTCCAGGGATTAGGACATGGACATCTTGGCAGGGATGAGGGGGAGGACATTATTCTACTTACCACCTGGCTGTACCATTTTGCATTCCCATCAGGAAAGCATCAGAGTTTCAGTTCCTCCACATCTTTGTCAGCAGTTGGTATTGTCAGTCTTTTTAATTTTAGCCATTCTGATGGGAATGTGGGGGTACATCTACAGCTACCACCTCCAGACAGTATGTCTTCCTTTGCTCTGATACAGCTTTATTGCAACTGACAAGTATTATAAATATTTGTTTACATGCTTCTGTCTTGGCCAAACCATATATCCTTCATGCAGCAGGTCGTCGTAGCTGGTTCAGTAAATGCTCCTTGGATGGTAAGTAATGACTGAGGGCATTTTTTAATAGAGAAGTGAGCAGAGCTAAAAATGTAAATGAAAGCATGTGCTTACAGTCCCATCTCTGGCTTGAAGTAGGGTTTCTCCCAAATAAAAAGTAGGACCAGAGCAAAGAACCTGGTTTCTAGCTTTTGCATGCTGTTGTCTTTCCCAAGATAGTTAATCTATAAGTGAGTAATGCTGTAGAAGGAGATGTGGGCCTCAACTCCTGAGGGCGTTGGTTGGAAATGACTTCACCTTATATGTAAATGAGAGGGGAATGCAGTTCCAGCAGGCAGCCTTCTGGGGAGTCTGATCTTGGACCTTAGCAGTATCTGAAGTTTTCCTTTTCCCTGGATTCTGCTCCAGTATAGCAACACACTTCAGCTTCTGGCTTGCAGAAGGAAGGACTGGAAGGTGAGTGGGGTTTCTTGATCTCAAGGAATGTAGTGTGTGTAGACTTAAAACCACCTTGAAGACTTGAGACTGGAATTTCTGAGGTGAAGGTGAAGCCAGAGTAGAAAAGAATTTCTTATGCCCCTGGACACAGAGTGGTGGGTGCAAATGTCTTGACACTAGGGAGATAAACCTGGCAGGAGGAATTAGTATTAGACAAAAGGCAGACCGGATTGTGGCTTCCTTTGGGAAGATTCTAATATGAGTAAATACTCTCTTGTTCTTGTTTGTTCCCAGTTTACGTTGCTGGGCACACCCCTGGTTTCATGAGGGCTATAAGGTTTCAGGGCCTCAGTCTTATCTTTCCAGGCCACTGACGTGTTGGCAGCATTCCTGCAGCCTGGCATTACTTTGACCCTGTGGGGTATGGCATATGTGAGAGAAATGTTGCCATTGATGTGGCATAGGACTTCTTTGGCGCTCACGAGAAAACCTCTCTGTCACTGACAAGACCTGACTGGTCAGTATTTAGATCATAAAGGAGTTGGCCTTTTGAGAAAAATACTAGCTCAGGGTAGGAGTTACTATGTTGGGCCTGTGCTGGGGTTATTGGTCCCAGTTGAGACATACTAACAATGTCACAGCTTTAGGGATTTGAATAAGTACACATGTGATTCACAGGATGATCTACAAACAAGCCAGCCATGCCAGCATGGAGGCATGACTGGGCCTTGGGTTGTGTGGCTGACACATACACCAGGAGGATTGGGATAGGCTGAACAGAGCCATGGCTATGTTTATGGAGTCCCAGTGACTTCCTGGATGTCCTCTCCTCTCTGCCTGGCATATTTGAGTTGTGGAAAAGTCATGTGGTTGCATTCCTGCTGAGAACTGACCTTCCCACACTCAGACCAAGGGCCTGGCCTTTTGGAGTTACCCTCGGTTGACACCAGGTCTGGAGGGGATCTTGAGAGAAAACATGGGGTACTGCCCCTGTAAGCAGGTGCATGTTAATTTTTTCCAAGACAGACAGTGGATCTTTGCTCCACGTTCTCTGAGGCTGGAGGGGCACCCCTTACCTCCTAGGTCAAGAAGTCCTTTATGTTTATATAGACATCTCTCCTCTAAATGCCCCTCCTCTTGCTTTGCCCTCTGTGAACAGGCAGAACAACCACTCAGCATCCTTTTGACAAAACCTCCCAGTCTCCATAAGAAACCCGGGGCCTTCTGTGGGGCCCAGTTCCCTAAACCTTCCTTACGTGACTTTTTGTTTGGTGTTTACTTCTGTAACATTGGTGTCTCCCTTATCTAACTTTTTGCACAGACTACCCATTGTGTAGCCTTTTTACCTCTTTCTTCAGTTAAGAATTTACTGATGAGGTATCACCTCATATCTGTTAGGATGGCTATTATCAAAAAACGAAAGACAACAAGTGCTGGTGAGGATGTGGAAAACTGGAACCCTTGTGCACTGTTAGTGAGTACAAACTGATGCAGCTGCTGTGGAAAACAGTATGAAGGTTTCTCAAAAAAAAAAAAAAAAAACAAACACGTAGAAATAGAATTATACCATATGATCCAGCAATCCCACTTCTGAGTATACATCCAAAAGAATTAAAATCAGGATCTCAGGGATATTGACACTGTTCACAACGGCTAACATGTGGGAACAACCTAACAAATATCTATGTACAAATGAATGGATAAAGAAAATGTGGTATATACATATAATGGAATATTATCTAGCCTTAAAAAAGAAGAAAATTCTGCAATATGTGACAGCGTGGATGGACCTTTGATGACATTATGAAATAAGCCAGTCATAGAAAGACAAATACTGTATGCATATATTCCACATATATGAAACATCTAAAATAGACAAATTCACAGAATCAAAGAGTAGATTGGTGGTTTCCAGGGGGTAGGGGCAGCAGGGAATGGGGAGTTACTAATCAATAGACATAAAGTTGCAGTTAAACAAGAAGAGTAAGTTCTAGAGATCTGCTGTACGGCATTGTACCTGGAGTCAACAATATTTTTTTTTTTAAAGATTTTATTTATTTATTTGACAGAGAGAGACACAGCGAGAGAGGGAACACAAGCAGGGGGAGGGGGAGAGGGAGAAGCAGGCTCCCCACTGAGCAGGGAGCCCGATGCAGGACTCGATCCCAGGACCCTGGGATCATGACCTGAGCCGAAGGCAGCCGCTTAACCGACTGAGCCACCCAGGCGCCCCTGGAGTCAACAATATTGTATTGTACGTTTAAAAGTTTATTAAGAGGGGCGCCTGGGTGGCTCAGTCAGTTAAGCATCTGCCTTCGGCTCAGATCATGATCCCGGGGTCCTGGGATCGAGTTTCACATCCGGCTCCCTGCTCCGCGGGAAGCCTGCTTCTCCTTCTGCCACTCCCCCTGCTTGTGTGCTCTCTCTCTCTCTCTCTCTCTCACTCTCACACACACATAAAATCTTTAAAATATAAGTTTATTAAGAATGTAGATCTCTCGGGGCACCTGGGTGTCTCAGCCGGTTAAGCGTCCCACTCTTGATTTTGGCTCAGGTCATGATCTCAGAGTCGTGAGATCAATTCCCACATCCGGCTCCGTGCTCAATGTGGAGTCTGCTCAAGATTCTCTCCCTCCCTCTTCCCTTCTCCCCACTCACGCTCTCTCCCTCTCTAAATAAATAAATAAATAAAAATTTTTACTTAGAGTGAGTGTGATAGAGAGAGCACAAGCAGGGGAAGCTGCAGAGGGAGAAGGAAAAGCAGGCTCCCCGCTAAGCAGGGAGCCCAACATGGGGCTCGCTCCCAGGACCCCCGGCATCATGATCTGAGCCGAAGGCAGTTGCTTAACCGACTAAGCCTCCCAGGTGCCCCTAAATAAAAGTCTTTAAAAAAAAAAAAGAATGTAGATATCATGTTAAGTGTTCTTACCACAATAAAATCAAAAAATACAAAAAATTTAAAAAGAATTTACCATTTAAGACCTTAATCTGATCAGTTACCATCTTAGTAGCTATGTAGCTAAGTAAGTAGCTATGAGGATGTGGGCTAGTTTCTTGGTCTGTTCTTAGCCTCAGTTTCTTTACTTATAAAATGGGGAAATAACAGAAATTCCTCACCGTGTTGACCGGAGGATTGTATGAGGTAATGCACGTAAAGTATTTAGTACAGTGTCTGGCACATAGGTGCTCCATGAGGTAGGTGGTATGGCCATCATCATCTGTGCATCAAGTGTAAGACCCCAGACCTTATGTCTATGAATATAAAAAATATTTGAGGGTGCCTGGCTGGCTTAGTCCGTACAGCATATGTCTCTTGATCTCAAGTTCGGGCCCCATGTTGGGGGTAGAGAGTACTTAAAAATAAAATCTATAAAATCTATATATATGTATATATTTGTATATAGCATACATTTATATCAATGTACTTATATTGATATATTTGTATCCTGGCTTTGCCTTCCAAGGAACTAATGATCTAGTGAGATAGGCTTTCTCTAATTTAATATAATCCAAGTCTAACACTGAAAAGTACCATAAATGGAAATACAAAAATGGACCCTGAGGCCACAGATAAGCACAGTTAATTCTGGCAGAGGACCCAGGGACAGTCTTTGTGCATGTGTGAGTCTTCCCAGTCACTTACATTAGGTGTCCTGTGGTTAGCAGGACAACACTGCCAAGTCCTCAGCGAATTGTTACTGGAGGCCTGTCTTTGGCCAGACTCTCCACTTTCTACACAGGAATGGTGGTTCTTTTTCTCCCACTCAGACTCAATTTATATATTGAAATTCTTGAAGGATACAGTTGTACCGTATTCAAGAGTCTGTTCAGCCAGTGGCATTCCTTTTCCTCTTCCTGTAAGTATGTCAGAGACTTGTCCTATGTCCAGTTTCTCATTGTCCTAGGTGAACTTACTCTTCTCACTTTGTGTAGTTAGCATTTTTCCACAAGGGACACAGGTGAATAGAGGAAAATTCTTATTTTTTTGTCCTCTATCCCTCTTTGACACCCACTGCTAGATGTTTTGCTCCATAAATTGGCCTGGAGATCAAGACATCATTCAACTTTCTGGAACTGTGGAAACTGTCATGGCTTTTGGCAAGATAAGAGAGTTGAGTGGTGTGCTATAAGTTTAGAACTTTAGACTCTGTGCTGGCCAGTATGGTAGCCAATTGTCCCATGTGGCTATTTAAATTAATTAAAATAAAATTTAAAATTTAGCTCCTCAGTTGCACTAGTCACATTTTAAGTACTCAGTAGTCCCATGTGGCTAATGGCTACTGTATTGGACAGCATAGATACAGAACATTTCTTTCATTGCATAAAGTTCCATGGGACAGCACTGGTTTAGAGGGTTATCTTAACAGTTGTAAGCTACTTAATAGAGGAAGACATAGATGTTTATCCATGCTGTGATGGTTTTGATCCTTCTTCCTTGATCCTTATTCCAAATGATCCAAGTTGGATGTATAAGCATTAAATGTAACTGCCTAATCAACTGAACCTTGACTAATGCATGTAAAGTATTTTGACTTCGAATGTGTAGTGCAAAAATGGTATTCACTTTCTGAAGTCTTTTTTGTACTGCCATGTTACCCTGAAGCAGCTATCAAGTGTGGATTCTTAGATGAGAGAGCCCTTATTTTTTTAATTGCTTTTTTTATTGTGGTAAATTATATATAACATAAGCTTTATCATTTTAACCATTTTAAAGTGTACAATTTGGTGGCATTAAGTGCATTCACAGTGTTATGTGACCATCACCACTATCCTTTTACAGAACTTTATATCATCTCAAACAAAAACTATACCCATTAAATAGTAACTCTGCATTATGCCCTCCCCCTAATCCCTGGTAACCAATATTCTATTTTCTGTCTCTTTCTTCTAGGTACCTCATATAAGTGGAATCATAAAACATTTATCCTTTTGTGACTGGCTTATTTCACTTAGCATAATGTCCTCAGGGTTCATCCATGTTGTGGCATATATGAGAATTTCATTTCTTTTTAGGGCTGAATAATATTACATTGTATGGATAGACCACATTTGTTTATCCATTCATCTGTTGATGGACACTTGGGTTGGTTCCACCTTTTGGCTATTGTGAACAGTGCTGCTATGTACATGGGTGTCCAAGTATCTGTTTGAGTCCCTGCTTCCAATTCTTTAGGATATATACACAGAAGTGGAATTGCTGGGTGATATGGTAATTCTATCTTTGGCTCTGATTTTTTGGAAACAGTTTAAAAATTATTATTGAGATATAATTCACATAACATAAATGTCACCCTTGTGAAGTATACAGTTAAGTGGTTTTTAGTATATTCACAAGGTTCTACAATCACCCCCACTTGTTTTATAGCCTCTTAGAAACCAGAGTTGGGGAGAGAGACAGAATCTTGAAGGCAGCTTAAGTGGAAGGAAGGGAGCTTTCAAGATTAGTATAAGACTCTTTAAAAAAGTAATTTGTGGGGCACCTGACTGGCTCAGTTGGTGGCGCATGCGACTCTTTGATCTTGGGTCATGAGTTCAAGGCCCACGCTGGGGGTAGAGATTAATTTAAAAAAAAAAAAAAGATATTTCTACCAAATACTTGGAATGCTGTGCATTGTTTAGCAAGAATACTCTGCTCACTGTGAGGCTTTTAGACTGAAATTCAGAAAGTCTCCCCTGCTACCTGACATATTTTCAGCTACTTATGAGGCCTTGTTTTACGCAACGGGATGTTGAATAACCTCACAAATGGGTCAGACTGCTCAGGAATGCTCTGGAAGCTGTGGCTTCTTTCTTCTTTACTGCACCCCCTATGTTTGCTTTGTCACATATTCTTCCCTGGCTTGAAAGTGGTTGTGTTCCTTCTCTGGTGCTGATCCCAAATTCTGCAACTTCTTGGTTTCCAAACATCAGATTGTTTACAATAAATACCTTCAGTATTGATTTTTAGATTTCAGATTGCTCTGCTTTGAAGCAAATAAAACTTTTAATAATAACTTTTGTTATTGAACAACTCGGGGATTAGGGGTCCTGACCCCTCTGTGCAGTTGAAAACCTGTATATAATTTTTGACTTCTCCATAATTTAACTACTGATAACCTACTGTTGACCAGAAACCTTACTGATAACATATAAAGTCGATTAACACATATTTGGTGTTATATGGATTATGTACTGTATTCTTACAATAGAGTAAGCTAGGGAAAGGAAAGTGTTAAGAAAATCATTAGGAAGAGAAAATATATTTACAATAGTGTACTTTATTTATTGGGAAAAATCCTCATGTATGTGAACCCACATAATTTAAACCCATGTTGTTCAAACCTGTGTTGTTCAAGGGTCAACTGTATATGCCATTCATACATTACCAGGGTGCTCTGATTTTTGCTTGTTCTTGTCATGTAGTTGTGGTTTTAATATTTCATGGTTTGGGGATGGTCTTCTGATAATTGGCCAGCTTTCTTTACTTTGTTTTTTTTGAGAGATTTATTCATTTATTTATTTGAGAGAGAAAGAGAGCATGTATGCATGTGAGTGGGGGGAGGGGCAGAGGGAGAGAATCTTCAGACTCCATGCTGAGCGCAGAGCCTGATGCAGGGCTCCATCTCATGACCCATGAGATCATAATCTGAGCCGAAACCAAGAGTCGGATGCTTAACTAACTGAGCCACCCAGATGCCCCTCTTTACATTTTTTTATACTGTATAGTTCCCCCACTCAGAGTATATAATTCAGTGGTTTTTAGCATATTCAGAGTTGTGCAATGTACAACCATTACTACAATCAATTCTAGAAAATTTTCTTCACCTCAAAAAGAAATCTCATACCCTTTAGCAGTCACTCCCCGTTTCCTCCCAATACCCAGCCCTAGGAAACCCAGTCACTAATCTACTCTGTCTCTATAGATTTGGGGCAAGCTGTCTTGCATCCTTAACAGTGATTTTTTTAAAAAGATTTTATTTATTTATTTGACATAGACACAGCGAGAGAGGGAACACAAGCAGGGAGAGTGGGAGAGGGAGAAGCAGGCTTCCCAGAGCAGGGAGCCCAATGTGGGGCTCAATCCCAGGATCCTGGGATCATGACCTGAGCTGAAGGCAGCCGCTTAACGACTGAGCCACCCAGGTGTCCCCTTAACAGTGATTTTTTCTCCCCTAAATTGTACTATAAGCCACCCACCCATCTTTCCCTCCCTGTTGCATTCTTGTCATTTGTCTATTTCTTTTTTTTTTTTTTTTTAACTCTTGTGATAGTAGTAGGTTAGCTATAAATCCTTTAAAGTGGATGGGGCACAGCTGCAGGAATTCATCCTAAAACAGCAAGGATGGACAGATAGCCACTGCTGAGCCCTGGAACACCCTTTTAAGGCACCTGCCTTTATTCTATACTTTGAAGCCGGCTTTCTTTTCACTGGGTGGGCTGCCAGGACCTTGAGAGCTAAGCCAGTGAGAGCCACTGGGCCAGAAGCTGCCCTGGGATTGATCCCTGATTCCATGTAAGTTCCAGGACAGAAATCAAATACACAATTTCCAGATGTGTAAATTCAGTAACTTCTTCTCTAACAGGAACAATATTTAGTGGTCATTAATGGTAGAAGAGCTTCAGAATCTGCAAATATCTGTCTGTACCATGCCAGTCACTATTACTGGCAATGAGAAAAGATTGGTGCACTTGAGCATAAATAGTTTATTCATTTAGTATAGTGTTTTTCTCACTTTTGTAGTCAGATGCCCTGGGATTAAATCCTGGTTCTGCTTTTCTTAGCTAGGTGACCTTGAGCAAGTCACTTCACCTTTTTGGAAGACTCCTCTCTTCCTCTCTGAAGGGGAGAATAATGAATCTGACTGCATGAGGTTGTTGTGAGATTTAAATAGGATAATACAAGCAAAGCACTTAATACAGTGCCTGGCTAAGAGTAAGAGATGAATAAATGTTAGCTGGTATTAAGGGGCTGTATTTATTATGTGTCTGCTGTATACAAGGTGCCAGGTTAGGTTCTATAAGAAATAAACCAGGGTCTCATGAATGGAATTCAAGCCCTCTTGGTGTTATAGTTGTGCCTGGAGCTTGATGGTTAATGCTGGGGAAGCAGAGGCTAGGTGGCATCCACATTTTACTTGTCTCCATAGAACTATACATTTTATTAAATAATTTTCATAAAACACACTGTTGATTGTAAACATCAACACAGGAAAGATTTGGCTGAGGTTAGGTTTTTCCATTCATCCCCTGCATGAATGGTGGGGCAGGCTACTGACTGCCTACCTCACAACCATCCTTCCCTTCCTACAGAGCTCAGGTATTGGGGTAGACAGCAGTGGGGCCATGCTCTGAGTCACTTCAAGCCTAGGTCATTCTTGGTGGTTGCATTCTCCTAGATATTGTCGTTTCTTGTGGGCAAATTAAAACATTTTATCATTTACTGTTGGCCACTGGTAGCCATAATCAAGGCAAACCATGTTTTTCAAAACAAACTTGACAAAAAAGGGTAGTCATGATCCTACTTAATGAATATCCTAATTTTTTTTGTCTTAAAAAGACATCAGTAGGGTGCCTGGGTGGCTCAGTTGGTTAAGCGACTGCCTTCGGCTCAGGTCATGATCCTGGAGTCCTGGAATCGAGTCCCGCATCAGGCTCCCTGCTCGGCAGGGAGTCTGCTTCTCCCTCTCCCACTCCCCGTTTGTGTTCCCTCTCTCGCTGTGTCTTTCTCTGTCAAATAAATAAATAAAATCTTAAAAAAAAAAAAAAGACATCAGTAGTGTTCATTCCCAGGCATGCTCTGTATACATGTCTCTTATTCTATTCCATCTCCATATTGCTGCTGTCAGAACGAGTACCAGCAGGCTGTTTCTGTGGAATTTTCTGAGCCACGTGAGAGAGAAGCACAGTGTAGTCTTAGAACAAGATCTGTCCTGCCTTTTCTTGTGTTCCAGAGTCTACTTTGGTTGAGAGAAATAGAATAAACTTCTGTTTGGGGAGGAACTTTGAGGTTTTTATTTCTTTTTTTTTTTTAAGATTTTTATTTATTTATTTGACAGAGAGAGACACAGCGAGAGAGGGAACACAAGCAGGGGGAGTGGGAGAGGGAGAAGCAGGCTCCCTGCAGAGCAGGGAGCCCGATGCGGGACTCGATCCCAGGACCCTGGGATCATGACCTGAGCTGAAGGCAGTCGCTCAGCCAACTGAGCCACCCAGGCGCCCGGGTTTTTATTTCTTAAAACAAAATGGTGAGCATTCTAATGGTAGAAGTCATGTATCAGTTTTAGCATGAGAGAACCATGTTTGACCTGGTTGTAGATGGTCAGAGTCAGCTGCAGTCTGGTGCAGGCTAAGCCTTCTGACCTACAGGAGGATGGGGCCAGGGGCTGGGCATTAGAGTGTCTCCCAAAGGCATCTTTAGATGGAGCCTCAGCCCCTTAACTCAGTGTTGTCTTGGGAAAAAAATCTTTTAGGACTTCACTTTCCCATCAGTAAAATGGTATTACTTCCTGCAGTTGTATTAAAGATTAGAAAAAATACATCTAAAGCACATAGCATGCTGCCTTTCAGGGGTTAGACTTGTTGAGTAGTCTTTCTAGGCTTGGAAAAGAATGGTGAGTTTGCTTTGTGGCACCTTCAAATGAGCACAGAGACCAGACCAATCAGTTTCTTTTGGTCAATTAAACATCCCTCAGGGGGCGCCTGGGTGGCTCAGTCTGTTGAGCATCCAGCTTAATCTCAGCTCAGGTCTTGGCCTCTGGGTTGTGAGTTCAAGGTCCATGTGGAACCTACTTAAACAAACAAAACAGTTATTTTATCCAGGGGGAGCAAAAAGTGTGTGACACACACTGACACTCCTTTATCCCATCCATCCCATGCTAGACTCAATTCATCACCTGGAAGCGGCCTCAACATGCTTCCAACACCATGCTCCAGGGAGCCACTGCCAGGCAGTCAAGGTCAGCAGGAGAGACGCAGGCTGGTTGTCACCCCTGTAGCATGTAGTATGGGTGAGGGTGCTGACCTGCACCCCCACTCTTCCATGGCAGTGTCTCTTGAACGTCCTGTCTAAACATGAGCCTGGCTGAATCACAACCCTGTAACAGGCTTTGCTCTTTTTCCACAGCAGCTAGTCTTTTCTGCTTGTCATCTCTGTTAGTCCTCATTTCTTTCTAGCTTCTATTTCAGCAGCATCTCCTTTAGCGTGAAAATGTCCAGAAGACATTTCTATTAACAGCTTTGACAGAGTCTAAGGACAGGTACTTAAATGAAGCTTCGTCCATTACGAAAATGTTTATTGAGTGCCTGACATGTGCCAACCTGTGATACATGATAGAGTCAACACAGTCCTTAGCTTTCCAGAGCTCAGTCTGGTAAAGATAAAAAGTGGACAAATTTATTCTCTTGTTTAGTTCTCCCCTCCACCCTGGGCAAAGGCAGAACTAACCTTTTACAGGGAGAAAGGAGACTCAAAGAACTGCTGATTTGTTAAACAGCTACTGCATGGAGCCACACTGCTTTTTAGCAGCATGCTGGTGAAGGCCTTGCTTAGGGACACCCTCTTACTGGCTGGCAGTGGGTCATCCACACAGGAGCATGAATGGTGGGGCAGGCTACTGACTGCCTACCTCACAACCATCCTTCCCTTCTTACAGAGCTCAGGTATTGGGGTAGACAGCAGTGGGGCCATGCTCTGAGTCACTTCAAACCTAAGTCATTCTTGGTGGTTGCATTCTCCTTTGCCATGTATTCACTCTCCTGGTCTCCCTTATAGCCATGTGACCTAATACCTGCCAAGAAGACTTAAGGGGAAGACAACTAGAGGTCTTTCTGGGATCAAAGAGAAATGAGCATGAGGAGAGAGCCCCTTCCTTCCTGTTTTGGCTCCTACCCTCTTCATTGCACTTCACCTGGTCTCCTGTGAGAATATGATATTGGAGCTGTGGCAGCCATCTCATGGTCATGAGGGGGAGATACACTGAAGGATGGCTGAGTAGAAAAACAAACAGATCTTGAGTCCTTCATCTTCCAACCATTGAAGGAACCCCAAGACTCTTTTTCTAAATGCCTCTTGATGAATGAGATCACAAATGTCTTTGTCCTGGGCTTCTCCAAGTGTGATTCAGAGCCCGGCATCATGATTGTCACCTGGGTGCCTGTCAGAAATGGAAATTCATGGGTTCTTTCCCAGCCCTTCTGAATCAGAATTTTGTGCTGTCCAGCTCAGTTGTACTTTTACAACCCTTCTAGGTGATTCTGATGCAAAATCAAGTTTCAGGGCCTTGTTTAAGCCATTGTAGCTTTCCTAAAATTGATGCTGTCAGGGTCGATAAGAAAAGAGCTGCCATTCACCCATCAGTTCTCTGTGTAAAGATGAGGACCAGGTTTGTCAACACTGGCAGCCAAGTTACCCCAGTGGCTGTGACATGGATCTATTGGCTCAATTGGTTTGATGTTGCTTTTCCCAGGGAGCCCCAGTCAAACCTGCCTGGGTTTGGGGGTGTCAGTGTCTGGGTCTGCAAGCCCCTGTCTGAGCCCAGCTTAAGCCCCCATATCCTGCCATTCCCAGTGGAGCTCTAGAAGTCCTTTGAATGTGACACGTATAGATATTTGTTTCCCCTGTGGAAAAGAATTCTCCAGTAAGTAGAGGGTGATGGAGGAGACACCAGACTTAAAAAGTCTCACAGATATCTGAGGTGTTCAGACAGCAAATACTTGCTGAGGGCCTACTCAGGGCTGGACTCTGGGCTGAGTGCAGAGAAAACAGTGGGAGACAAGATAAAAAGACATGGTGGAACTCAAGTATCACAACTGCAGTGATGTGGACAGATAGGGACTGTCGGTACACATAGAATGCTCCCTCCTGGGATACCAAAGTAGAGCAGGGAATGTTTCCGGGAGGAAGTAGCTGCTTATCCAAGAGTATTCAAAGTATATGTGTTGGGGTACAGACTGGGGTGTTCAGGCAGGGGCTGCAGCTTGTGCAGAGGCCTAGAGGTAAGAGAGACCCTGGCTTCTTCAGAGAAGGGACAAGAGCTCAGTGTGCCAGGAGGGCAGAGTCCCCTGGGAAATGGTTCTAAGCTCTCAGACCCAGGGATGCATCTGAGAAGCAGGTTCAGATGTAGACAGAATGATATTTAAATGATTTATTAATGTGAACCGGGCTCTCATTGTCTTAAATGGAAATAATTTATTTACTGCTTTTTATTAAGGCCTGCTAAATGCTGCTTGGGCAAAACAGGCATGTCATGGACACTGCCTTGATCTCACCTCCTGTACTGCCCTGTTCCGTCTACATTTTGCTGTTGAGTAAAATAATGATACGTACTCATTTCTGTGAACAGGGGCACTTGCTGTTTATTTGGGACCTTCATAAAGCCACTTCATCTCATTAGGCCTCCCTTTTCTGCTCCTTTGAAGTGGACTAAAATAGTATTACTCTAGCTTGTCTCATCCTAAGAACTATCTGGTCTGCTTGTTGGAAATTCAGATTCTCTGCCTCCTCTTGGGAGATGCCATTTCACCAGGTCTGAGAAGTTTGGGAATTTGTACATTTTAAATTAACTTTATGGTGTGTGTGTGTGTGTGTGTACAGGCATACTTTTGTATATATAATTTACATACAAAAAATGCACCCATTTTATTTTTTTTAAGTATTTATTTGAGAGAGAGCGAGAGAGAGCAAGCAGGGGGAAGAGCACAGGGGGAGGGAGAAAGAATCTCAAGTAGCCTCCACACGGAGCATGGATCCCAACGCCGGGCTTGATGCCATGACCCTGACTGAGATCACGACCTGAGCCGAAATCAAGAGTCGGACACTCAACCAACTAAGCCACCCAGGCGCCCTGAAAATGCACCCATCTTAAATGTACCAATAGATGTGCTCTGACAAATGTATACATTCCAGAAATCACTCCCACAATCAAAATACAGACCAGTCGGTCCAAACACCTTGCAGACACTCCCCACCCCCAGCCCTAGGCAATTATTGATCTGCTTTCTGTTACCATAGATCAGCTTTGCCATTTTTAACATTTCCTATAAATGGAGTCTTACAGAATGTACCCTTTTCTCTTTGGCTTCTTTCATCTGGCATGTGTTTGAGATTCATATGTGGTGTGTGTGTGTGTGTGTGTGTGTGTGTAAGCATTTTGTTGCTGAGGAGTACTAAGAATATACGACAGTGTTTCTGCTGCATTGCCGTTTTAACCATTCTCTTGTTGATAGTTGGATTGTTTCCAGTTTTGGACAATAGATACTGTGAGCGGGGCGCCTGGGTGGCTCAGATGGTTGAGCGTCTGCCTTCGGCTCAGGTCATGATCCCAGGGTTCTGGGATCGAGTCCCGCATCGGGCTCCCTGCTAGGCGGGGAGCCTGCTTCTCCCTCTGTCTCTGCCTCTCTCTGACTTTCATGAATAAATAAATAAAACATTTAAAAAAAAATAGATACTGTGAGCATTCACATGCAAAACCGCTTTGTGGACATACATTTGCATTTCTCTGGGGCAGATCCCTCAGAGTGGGGTTGCTGGGTCATGATAAATGTATGCTTTAACTGGGAAAGGAACGGCCAAACTCTTTTCCCAAGTGGTTGTGCCAGTTTACATTCTCACCTGCAGCTCAGGAGAGATCTAGTTGCTTTGCATCCTTTCCAGCACTCAGTATGGTCAGATTTTTATGGGATTTAAAAAAATTTTTCTCTTTGTAGTGGTTGTATAATGGAATCTCATTGTGGTTTTACTTTCCATTTTCTTGATGATTAAAGATACTAAGCATCTTTTCAGATGCTTCTTGGCATGTGAAGTGTCTGTTCACATATTTTGCCCTTTTTTTAATGAGTTTGTTTATTTAGCTGAAAGAATTTTTTATTTGCTTGTATTTCAGAATTTTACATCTTTATTCACAGGTAAGATTGGTCAGTAGTTTTTTTATGTTAGGTTCAAGTGTTTTTCTTTTATAACTTTTTTTTTTAAAGATTTTATTTACTTATTTATTTATTTGACAGAGATAGCGAGAGCAGGAGCACAAGCAGCGGGAGTGGGAGAGGGAGAGCAGGCTTCCCGCGGAGCAGGGAGCCCGATGTGGAACTTGATCCCTGGACCCCGGGATCATGACCTGAGCTGAAGGCAGACGCTTAACGACTGAGCCACTCAGGCGCCCCTCTTTTATAACTTTTTATTATATTCTGGATGCAAGTTCTTTATCAGAGATCAGTACTGTGAATATTTTCTACTTGTCTGGTTTGCCTTTTCATTTTCTTTTTTTTTTATTTTTAAAGATTTTTTTATTTATTTATCTGAGAGAGAGAATGGGAGACAGAGGGCATGAGAGGGGGAGGATCAGAGGAAGAAGCAGACTCCCCGCTGAGCAGGGAGTCCGATGCGGGACTCGATCCCGGGACTCCAGGATCATGACCTGAGCCGAAGGCAGTCGCTTAACCAACTGAGCCACCCAGGCGCCCTGCCTTTTCATTTTCTTTCTTTTTTTTTTTTTTAATTCTATTTATTTATTTGACAGAGAAAGAGTGCACAAGCAGGGGGAGTGACAGGCAGAGGGAGAGGAAGAAGCAGGCTCCCCAAGGAGCAGGGAGCCTGATGTGGGGCTCGATCCCAGGACCCTAGGATCATGACCTGAGCCGAAGGCAGTTGCTTAACCAACTGGGCCACCCAGGTGCCCCGCCTTTTCATTTTCTTAATGATGTCTTTTTGAAGAGCAGATTTAAATTTTGTTGAAGTGAGATTTATCAATTTTTTTTTCAATTTTTTCTTTTATAGTTTGAGCTTCTTGTGTTCTAAGAAATCCTTGCCTACTCCAAGGTCATGAAGATGTTCTTTTAGGTTTTCTTCTAGAAGTTTTATAGGTCTGTTTTGAGTTAGTTTTTGTACATGATGCAAAGTACGGATTGAAGTTCATGTTTTTTTGCATATGGATAGCCACTTGTTCCAACACCATTTTTTGAAAAGACCATTCTTTCCTCATTGCATTACCTTGATGCCTTTGTTGAATATTCAGCTGCTCATATATGTGTGGCTACATTTCTGGACTCTTCATTGTGTCCTCTTGTTCTTTGCGTCTGTTTTTATACCAATACCATACTATCTTGATTATAGGAATCTATATTTTTAGTAAGTACTCCTAGAAGGTTCTCATGATCATGTCCACTTGGGAAACACTGTACTAGAGTTTTCTAAAGATCCTTCCAATAATGACAATCTTAAGTCTCTGTATTCCTGCCAGCTCAGCTTCAGTTTGTACCCCAGCTCCTTGCTGCTTAAAGTGCGGTATCCAGGAGCTTGTTCAGAATGCAGATTCTCACCTCTCCCCAGACTTAGTGACTAGAACTTGCACTCATTATAATGAGATCCCCAGCTGATTCCCATCAGGGTTGCACAGCACTCTCCTAGATGTAATTCCCCTGAAACAGAGCTTTCTAGCTTTTTGGATCATGAATAACTCCACAATTAGAAACACATAGTACAATGTGCCTATCGATGTAGCTGAAACAGATTTTTACAAAACAGTGACTACCCTTCCTTTATTTCTGCTTTCTTTTCTATTCCCTTTTCTTTCCTCTCTTCTACCATATTCCTCCCTCCTTCCCTTCCTGTTCCTTCCTGTTGAACTATAAAGTTCACCCGTTCTCAGTGAACAGTTTGAATTTATATAGCTGTGCAGCTAACTCCACAGCCAAACTCTAGAATGCTTCCATCATCCCAAAACTTTCCCTTCTGCCTTTTTACAATCAATCCTACACTATTTATTTAAAATACTGGTAGCTACCTACAGTTTGCAAAGAGTCCTACACTGGAGTTGGACTAGCTCTATAACAGCAGTGCTCAGATTCGGTGAAAAGGGGTTCTGAACTGGGCCAAAGGCCCTGTGACATGACTTCCAAGCACAGAACTACTTTTACACAGAAAGTTATTTGTAGTATATTTCTGTCACACAACAATGCATCATATATTTACAAGAACTTAAACATGTAGAAATTAGTTGCTGAATCTATAAGTTGAAAGAATCTTGACCATCTAAAACCCTTGAGTTGATATGTCTATGTATTTTTGAATCTAGTTTAGTTGTTTGGTTGTGAGTTAGACCAACAGTTTGCAAAGAGGTGAAATGATTTCAGCTGTTTTGTTCAGCAGTAGCCAGTCACATGTGTCTGAAATAATACAATTTCCAAAAATATAGAGGGCTTGATTTTTGAAGTTTTATTGTCCACGACAGGTTCTAAAAGTCCAGTCCTTAAATGATTTAGAAGCCCAGGGTTGAGTACATACTGTAGATTTTTGTTGTCAGTGTGTAATACATTTTCCTTTGTAAGCAATGACTTTAAGGCAAGGCCTTGTCTTTCTAGGCAACTCTTCCCACCCTGCCGCCTGCCAGTCTATAGTTCTAGAGTCAGAACGCCTGAGTTTGTATGTAGCTTCTGCTGTTTACCAGTTGTGTGGCCTCAGGCAAGTGTTTAACCTCTCAGTTTTCCCACCTGGAAAATGGAGACAATATTAGTACTTAACTCATAGATTTGTTGGGAAAATTAAGTGAGTGTAGACATGTCAAGCATTTAGGACTGGGCCTGCCATGATCAGTATTGGTTATCATTATCATCATTGTTGTTATTATCTTTATTCTCTAAACTAGCTATTGGCAAAATCTCCCATTTAGCTATTTTCTAGGCTCCCCAAATTCCTTAACAACCAGACTTAACTCATTGCTCATCACCTTCCCCCCAAGTTCTCCTTATTTTTGTAAATGGTGTCAGCCACTCTTCTCCAGGCTGCCTAGGCCCAGAACCTCAGCTTGCCTTTGGTTCTCTCCTTTCCACCTCCACTCAGTTGCCTATTTGTGTAGCATCTACCTCTCTGTGCTAGAATTTATCCTTTCCTTTCCATTCCATTCCAGTTTAAATCCTCACAAACTCTCATCTGGATTATTCATTCACTGTGGCGCTGACATAGGAGGACAGGGTTTCTGTGGGCCAGGTCCTGGACCCACCTGGGTGGGCTGGGAGGACAGGATGGGATGCAGGGTGGGCCTCGGCAGTGTGAGGGACAGGGCAAAGGAAAGTAGGGAGAGAGCTGTCAGGAGAACCAAGCCACACCTCAGAGCCCCCCCCCCCCCGTATTTGAATTGCCTGTAGCTTTTATGTTCTTCATGGACATCTCTTTGCATAAAGTCCTTAGATCAAATTGAACCAAATCGTTCATTATCAGCTTGAATGATCACCTGGAGAAAAACTTCAGAAAGTGTTTTACCCCGATACCTGCTCTTTATCTTTGTTTCTGACATTTGGTGACCATCTTAGCTATGGTATGTGTAGGACCGTCATGCCCTGTCCTGAGCAGAGAACTCCAATTTTGAAACCTCAGAAGATTGATACTATGCTTGATGAAAACACCCAGTGCTGTATTGATGAGTGAAACCTCAGGTTGCCTTGGGAACACAGACATCCTTCCCGTTACTATAAAAAGGAACACAGTGACTGCAGTCATGAGGCAACCTACATTTTACTGATTCTTTGTGGTAAAAAAAAAAAAAAAAGTACCCACAGGGAAATGCTATATTTTTTAATAACTCTGATCAAAAACGTAAAACTTCCTGTTAGTGCTGATCAAATCAAGTAAATCCATTTTTAAAGATTCTATTCATTTATTTGACAGAGACAGCAAGAGAGGGAACACAAGCAGGGGGAGTGGGAGAGGGAGAAGCAGGCTTCCCGCCAAGCAGGGAGCCCGATGCAGGGCTCGATCCCAGGACCCCAGGATCATGACCTGAGCTGAAGGCAGACGCTTAACAACTGAGCCACCCAGGTGCCCAAGTAAATCCAATTTTTAAATGCTGTTGGATTTTACAGGGACCAAAGCTGCTCCCATCCATCTTTCTTCTCACCCTCTTCCCTGGTGCCCCCAGGATAATTGTTGCAAGACACGAATGAACTGTTTCCATCAGCAGGGATTGTAATAAAGGATATAATTTGTACTAATGGTCTTAGGAGGGAATTCCTTTGCCCAGTAGGGCCTGTGAAGGCCACATAAAGGCAGAGGGAATACGTATGCCTTCCCTGGAGTGGCCTGTTGAGGGGGTGACCTGGCCAAGTAAGCTTTCTCACTCCAGGTCCCCAGGGCAATGCATTCATTATCTTTGCCTCTGTTGCAGATTCGCACCATGGTTTCACTGCACTGTCATCCAGGAAAGTGGCATTGGGGCAGTTTGTTCCATAAAGGATGTTATAAAACCCTTAACAGTACTACTAATGCATTTAGTCACAGTCCTGCCTAAGGAAACAAGTTGTGCCTATTGATGCTGTCAAACACCAATAAGAATTTTATTGATTCTCTATTTTTGAAGAAGAATTTTTAAAACTACTACAGATTGCTACCCAAACGACAATAGTGTTTATTCTGTATTTATCATTTTCTAGCTTTGTTCTTACTGCTCTGTATTGTTGTAGCGCGAAACAAGGTGTCTACAGTGTGGAAAGGAAGACTTTGTCCTTGTCACATGTAGCACAGCTTACTAGAGCAGGGTTTCTCAACCTTAGCACTACTGACTTTTAGGGTTGGAAGATTCGTTATGTGTGTGTGGGAGGGGAGGGGAGCGGCCTGTGTCCACTGTGAGATGTTAGCATCCCTGGCCTCAACCCACTAGATGCCAGTAGCATCCCCCTCCACCCTAGTTGTGACAACCCCAAATGTCTTCAGACATGGCCAACTGTCGCTTAGGGGCACAATTACCTCTGGTTGAGAACCTCTGTATTAGAGTATAAGGTTTGTGTAGCATGCTGTTTTTAAAAGCAGTGGTCATTTACGCGTTGGTTTTGAGTCAGCTTTAATAGAAATGTGTGTAGTGACCTTTAAGTGTGACACTTTGGCTTATTTAAAATAATGTGGTGAATCCAAAACTGGATTGCTCTGATGGGTTAGCACGCTTAAATAGCAACAGTGTGGTGGTGTTCTCTGTTCGCAGTTTTTGCAGATGAAAGGCAACATGCACGATTTAAAAATACATACAGGGGCACCTGGGTGGCTCAGTTGGTTAAGCGTCTGCCTTCGGCTCAGGTCTTGATCCCAGGGTCATGGGATCAAGCCCCGAATCGGGCTCCCTGCTCTGCAGGAAGCCTGCTTCTCCCCCTCCCACTCCCCCTGCTTATGTTCCCTCTCTCACTGTGTCTCTCTCTGTCAAATAAATAAATAAAATCTTTAAAATACGTACATCATCAGTTTTTATCTTCCTGCAGTGAAAAACAAGGAAAGAAACAGTGACAGCCGCCACCATAGGCAAGGCAGCTGTGCTTTGATATAACTGTAGTGCACAAAAGGGTGTTTCTTATGTGTTGTTTTGAATGGCAGGGGCTTTTTCTGTGAAACAGCCAAAGAGAAGCCTTTACATGTCCATATGCCTTGCGACTTCACTTCTCTGAAGGCCTTGTTTTACTTTACAAAAATCTTACCCATGGGGCGCCTGGGTGGCTCAGTCGTTAAGCGTCTGCCTTCCGCTCAGGTCTTGCTCCCAGGGTTCTCGATCCAGCCCCTCATCAGGCTCCCTGCTCTGTGGGAAGCCTGCTTCTCCCTCTCCCACTCCCCCTGCTTCTGTTCCCTCTCTCGCTGTGTCTCTCTCTGTCAAATAAATAAATAAAAATTTAAAAAAAAAATCTTGCCCAGAAACAAATACCAAGATTTACATTTTACTTTTTCTCTTGTCACTATCACATCTGTTATCTGTTTTCTTTTTTTAAGATTTATTTATTTATTTTTTAATTTTATTTTATTATGTTATGTTAATCACCATACATTGCATCATTAGTTTTTGATGTAGTGTTCCATGATTCATTGTTTGCGTATAACACCCAGTGCTCCCTTCAGTACGTGCCCTCCTTAATACCCATCACCAGGCTAACCCATCCCCCCACCCCCCTCCCCTCTAGAACCCTCAGTTTGTTTCTCAGAGTCCATAGTCTCTCATGGTTCATCTCCCCCTCCAATTTTCCCCCCCTTCATTTTACCCTTCCTACTATCTTCTTCTTCTTCTTCTTTTTAACATATGTATTATTTGTTTCAGAGGTACTGGTCTGTGATTCATCAGTCTTACACAATTCACAGCACTCACCATAGCACATACCTTCCCCAATGTCCATCACCCAGCCACCCCATCCCTCCCACCCCCCATTGCTCCAGCAACCCTCGGTTTGTTTCCTGAGATTAAGAATTCCTCGTATCAGTGAGATCATATGATACATGTCTTTCTCTGATTGACTTATTTCGCTTAGCATAATACCCTCTAGTTCCATCCACGTCGTTGCAAATGGCAAGATTTCGGTGGGTTTTTTTTTTTTGATGGCTGTGTAATATTCCATTTGTGTGTGTGTGTATGTGTGTGTGTATACACACACACACCACATCTTCTTTATCCATTCATCTGTTGATGGACATTTTGGCTCTTTCCATAGTTTGGCTATTGTGGACATTGCTGCTATAAACACTGGGGTGCACGTACCCCTTCGGATCCCTACATTTGTATCTTTGGGGTAAATACCCAGTAGTGCAATTGCTGGATCATAGGGTAGCTCTATTTTCAACTTTTTGAGGAACCTCCGTACTGTTTTCCAGAGTGGCTGCACCAGCTTGCATTCCCAACAGTGTAGGAGGGTTCCCCTTTCTCCACATCCTGGACAACATCTGTCGTTTCCTGACTTGTTAATTTTAGCCATTCTAACTGGTGTGAGGTGCTATCTCATTGATGTTTTGATTTGGATTTCCCTGATGCTGAGCGATGTTGAGCACCTTTTCATGTGTCTGTTGGCCATTTGGATGTCTTCTTTGGAAAAATGTCTGTTCATGTCTTCTGCCCATTTCTTGATTGGATTATTTGTTCTTTGGGTGTTGAGTTTGATAAGTTATTTATAGATTTTGGATACTAGCCCTTTATCTGATATGTCATTTGCAAATATCTTCTCCCATTCTGTAGGTTGTCTTTTGGTTTTGTTGACTGTTTCCTTTGCTGTGCAAAAGCTTTTTATCTTGATGAAGTCCCAGTAGTTGATTTTTGCCCTTGCTTCTCTTGCCTTTGGCGATGTTTCTAGGAAGAAGTTGCTGCTGCTGAAGTTGAAGAGGTTGCTGCCTGTGTTCTCCTCTAGGATTTTGATGGACTCCTGTCTCACATTTAGGTCTTTCATCCATTTTGAGTCTATTTTTGTGTGTGGTGTAAGGAAATGCTCCAGTTTCATTCTTCTGCATGTGGCTGTTTTCAAAATAAGCTTTTGGGGCGCCTGGGTGGCTCAGTTGTTAAGCGTCTGTCTGCCTTCGGCTCAGGTCATGATCTCAGTGTCCTGGGATTGAATCCTGCATCAGGCTCCCGGCTCAGCAGGAAGCCTGCTTCTCCCTCTCCCACTCCCCCTGCTTGTGTTCTCTCTCTCGCTGTCCCTCTCTTTGTCAAATAAATAAGTAAGTAAAATCTTAAAAACAAAAAACAAAATAAGCTTTTGACCACTGGCAGCAATAAGTAGAACTTTAAGATTCGTGTACCTTTTGTTTTTCCAAAGAGGTACTGGGGGGCAGTTGGAGGGGGATGAGGTGTAGGGTAAATTTAATCAACAAGCTGGAGATATCTGCTGTTTAAAAAGACAAATCAGATTGCTCGGAATGATGCTGAGTGAGGGCACACATTTTGTTCTGCTCCTGTGGTTTAAGAACAATCTATTTGAGCCAGGAAGCTGTTTCTGCCTCAAGGTCTCAAAATGTCCTTGAAAACTGTCCTTGTTTAAGAATTCTATTGTGGCTGCTGTGAATGTCAGATGCCAGGCTTGTATATTGGGATGGGGGTGGAGCAACCCTGTTGGGTGTGCTTTTTATTTTTTATTTTTTTTAAGGAAACCTTATTTGTTTCCTTGCTTATTTATTTATTTATTTACTTACTTACTTTTAAAGATTTATTTGTCAGAGAGCACAAGCGGGGGAGCGGCAGGGAGAGGGAGAAGCAGGCTCCCCGCTGAGCAGGGAGCCCAGTGTGGGGCTGGAGCCCAATGTGGGGCTCGATCCCAAGACCCTGGGATCATGACCTGAGCCGAGGGCAGATGCTTAACCGACTGAGCCACCTAGGTGCCCCTGGGTGTGCTTTTTAGGGAATAAAGGAACAGGGGGTTATAACTTTGAAAAATCTTTTTTTTTTTTTTTTTTAAGATTTATTCATTTGAAGGGGAGAGTAGGGCAGAGGGAGAAGGAGAGAGTCACAAGCAGACTTCACACTGAGGACAGAGCCCGTTGTGGGGCTCAGTCTCACGACTCTGAGATCATGACCTGAACCAAAACCAAGAGTCAGACACTTAATTGACTGCACCACCCAAGCTCCCTGACTTCAAAAATTCTTAATATGTCTCTAAATTGTTTGTAATACAAAGGTTTTGTAATACACAGTCTTTTCCCTAGCCTCTTTATTTCCCCTTTGTATTTTGTTTTAAAATTCAGGAATCTTCTTCGAACTGCAGGTCTGACAACCACACTGATGACTTGGATTGGGTTTCCAAAGCCCTGTCGGTGGTCCCTCAAAGTGCTGGTGTAACTGGGGACTTCTCTGATGTGGGGTTGCACTACCATGAACTGAAACTGGGAATAGAGGGGCTTGGAGCAGGGAGGGTTCACTTTGAATGGTTGAAATGTACAGCTGTGGTCGAAGTTCAGGTCTAGTGCCCAGTGAGACAGCAGAGGGGGAGCAGGCAGCCTAGGAACAAGGGGCTGTCCACAGGGAGAGTGTCTGAAGGCTCCTGCCAACTCTGTAATGTGAGGATGGAGGGATCTTAAGTACCTATGAGCATGTCATTGTGTGGAAACACTGAGGAAACAAGGACAAAATAAGGGGCTCAAGACAAGGAGCCCTCTGGCCTGCCTAGCTCATGCTCAAGGGCATAAGCTCTTCCCACCATGGGGACTCTGGGACTTAATGAGCAGCTAGGTTGGGAGTGGCATGAAGATTGGCCAGAAGGGCCTCCAGTGATGCTCTGGGATCCTTGACACATCTTTCACTTTCATGGTCATCAAACATACACACCACCCTGAAGAGAACATCAAATGACAGTACTAATAATGGAATGTCACAGTTAATGTCTCTTTACTAGCTATTACCTGCTGGATTTTGTCCACAGTTTCAAAGAGATGTTTGTAAATCTCTTATACTTTGTTGCTGACAAAGCAAGTAAGAATCATCCTTTTCCCCTGTATTTAGCCCTTTTAACAGATGTTCAAGGCCTTTCTGAATCTTATCTCAGGATGATGGTGAGTTGGGGGCTTGCATTTTCACACATGAACCCTCACTGTAAACAACCACTTGTCCTGGTGTGCAACCCCAAAATCTGCCCCTGCCACACCCCTGAAGTGTCCTGGGTGATTTAGGCTTAGAAATATCGATGCCTAACATTTATCTGAGCAGTACACACATGCGTGCACACACACACTTATTCACTCACTCAAAGCCTCCCCACCTCTTCTTCTCTCCCTCCCTCTTTCCCCTTCCCCCTCTCCTCCTCCCTCTCCCTCTCCATTGATGCTCCTTGATCTCAGTGGGTTTGGAACCAGGCCCATCTGGCTCCTGAGCTCTTGCTTCCAGACACTGTACCCAGCTGCCTTCTCCATACTTTTTGGGGATGGGAGGGCTATTCAAGGGTCATTTGGTCTGCAAATCAGAGGCTTACCCCTTGCTTGGATACCTGCATCAAGTGAGCCTCTGGATACTCAAACCAAAGCCCCATGTGTCAGAGCCTCCCCACCTGTAAAGAACCTTGAGACCGACTTCAGACACCTGGCCTTGTGTGCCCTGTCCATGGTAGAAATCTCTATATTTGCTCTGCTTTCCGTGTTCACTCCCTTTTCTGGTGCCAGCTCCCACTTCTCTGGTTTTTTTGTGATCACGCTTGACAGGATGGGTGGAGTCCAAATTCTTACGACTGCAAACAATTCTTTGATGACTAGAGACACACATGGGGGAGTGGGCATGGATGTGGACGAGAGGTGATTGTCTGGTCACCACATGGCACAGAAGGCCGGGAAGGTGGATTTCAGCATGGAACCAACCCAGTTGCTTGATGAGCCTTGTGCTTAGCTATTGAAGGGTGGCAGAATATGCCACCCAAAATATGCCTCTTTTACATAAGGATTATTTTGTAAGGGAAGTCTATGTTTATTAAAAAAATATTTTTTGTAGTAGGGGGCGCCTGGGTGGCTCAGTCGGTTGAGCAACTGACTCTTGGTTTTGGCTCAGGTCATGATCTCATGAGTTGTGGGATAGAGCCCTGTATCAGCAGGGAGTCTGCTTGAAGATTCTCTCCCTCTGCCCCTCCCCCCTCTAAAATAAATAAATCTAAAAAATTTTTTGCAGTAGAAAGGGGGCCTATACCAGGAAGAGAGCTATTACCAGAGCAAACTTTTTCACCTGAGAGACACACTTGCACAGCAGGGCAACTTTTGTTTAATATTTCCTCCTCTCACCTTCCATGAATTGCATCCCCCCCAACAACATCTTTCTTTTGTCTCTAGCTGAAGATGGTTTTTAAACTTCTCTTTGTATTACAGGGGGTCCCAGCCAAGAACTCAGGATGGTAGAGGGAAAATTATGTAGGTTTCATTTAACTAGCAAATCATGTTGTGACTAGACTATGCTGAGCATATTGGGTCCTTTTGAAATGATATATATTTATATTAAATTTATTGTGGAAACACAGGAATCCAGGTAACTCCTGCCTCCCAGATCAAGAGCCAGGGTGGGAGATAAGTTTGTGCATCACAGTGCTCCATAATTAATCAAGTTGAATTTTTTAGCTGTTTGTTGTCTTCTTTTAGGCACCTTTGAATTTGTTCCTCTCACTTTCTAAGTGAATTATCAGCAAGGCAGAACAAGTCTTAGAATGGAAACTGTGACTTCTTAGGAAGCTGTTGGGGGTTTCCTGGGGGAATTTTGTGGGGCTCTTGGGAAGACTGAAATGTGGAGGTTATGATTACATGGCCCAGGCTTGGGCCTAGTGAGCGTCTGCCACAACTTGTTTAGTCTGTGTTCTCATATATCACCAGGGGAATGGGGCCAACTGTGACTACTCCTGCTGCCAGGTGTTTTCACAAGAGCCCACATAACCCTGAAGTAGGTAGTGATGTTCCTGCTTTTAGAAGAGCAGCTGGAAGCTCCGAGATATGAAGAGATTTTACTCAAGGTCCTTTGACTGGGGTACTTTTGGGCAGGCCGCATGGATGGAACCAAGAAGAAGCCCCCGGGGCCAGGCTTTACACATGAATAGGGAAGTGATCAACAGAGACAGTTTTCCTGGTGGCTGTAGAAAAGAGCCAAGCCATTTGGACATTGGTAGCTGGGATCTGGTGTGTGTGGAAACAGGTAAAGTTTAATAATGAACCTGAAAGAGGATGATTTTCAAGGCAGGGTTCAGAACCAAGGAGCTGGCTTGTTAGACCTCCTTATCTCCTGAAACATGAGGCATTTTTGAAGAGCCCTGCAGCTTGAGTCACCCTCCCTGGGCCTTTGCAAGTGACTTCCGTTTCCACACTGGCCCTGATGAGGCGTACGTACCTCTTGTCTCCCATGCTGCCCTTAAGAGTCTGAGTCCGCACACTTCTTCACAGGGTCACAGTGAGAATGTGGTTGCCTGGGATATTCAGGGTTAGTCATGGCAGCCTGGGGGCACTAACGACATATGGCAGGTCACCCAGCACTAAATTTTGCCTTTTCAGTTTGTTATCATAGTTGTTGTAGTGTTACAAATAGGTATCATACAGGGGTGCCTAGGTGGCTCAGTCGTTAAGCGTCTGCCTTCGGCTCAGGTCATGATCCCAGGGTCCTGGGATCGAGCCCCGCATCGGGGTCCCTGCTCCATGGGAAGCCTGCTTCTCCCTCTCCTGCTTCCCCTGCTTGTGTTCCCTCTCTCACTGTGTCTCTATCAAATAAATAAATAAAATCTTAAAAAAAAACCCAAATAGGTATCATACACAAAATGCATACATTTGAAGTGTACCATCAGGTGATTTTTTTGACAGGTGTGTACATTGCCTTCACCCAAGCCCCCCTCATGAATGAGCATAGTAGTCCTCCAACAGTCAGGGCCTTGGCGGGCAGGGGCAAGAGTTCCTGAGGTGCCCAGTGGGTCGGCCATTGGAGGCCTGGTGCGAGCTGAAGACATCGCTGATTTGAAAGCAGGGTTTAAAGATGAGGAGGGGGGATCAGGAGCTAGTTCTAGACTATAGTAGTAATAGCCATTGTGGTGGTGGTAAGGGTGATAATAATGATTGATACTGACGAATATGAATGCAATCTGAGAGCTTAATATGTCCTAAGCACTTGTATTTACATTCTTATTTAAGGACCACATCTAAACCAATAATGATGATGATGGTGATATCATTAGCTAATATTTATTATGTGCTTTTAATATGTGCTAAGAGCTTTACATATATTCTACTTCAGACTTCACATTACTCTGCAACACAGGTACTACTATTATCCCTGTTTAACAGATGAGAAAACTAAGGCTTAGAAGCTTCCTTAGTAGTCACACTGTCAGTGTGTGCTGAGCAGGGATTTGAGTGAGCCCATTTTCTTATGCTCCTTTGTGCATCCCAGTAAGAATAGCTCCCAGTTTCTGGACATCTAGATTCCTAGGGCAGTATTCTTTCCTTTAGGTGGCCTTCCTTTTCGTCAGTCCTGAGTTGGTGCCTGTCAGCTTGGGAGTCAGCCAGACTGGCCTCAAATCCAGGCTTTGCTACATAGCACCTGTGACTTTGGACAGATTTCTTTTTTCTTTTTTTTTTTTTTTAAGATTTTATTTATTTATTTGAGAGAGAATGAGAGACAGATAGCAACAGAGGGAAGAGGGTCAGAGGGAGAAGCAGACCCCCCGCTGAGCAGGGAGCCCGATGTGGGACTCGATCCCGGGACTCCAGGATCATGACCTGAGCCGAAGGCAGTTGCTTAACCAACTGAGCCACCCAGGCGCCCTGGACAGATTTCTTAACTTTGAGTCTGTTTTTTCATCTGTGAAATAAAGGTACCTTCCACCTCCTAGGATTATTGTGAGCATTAAATAACACTTGGAGAGTATAATGCCTGGCAGGAAATATGTGCTTAATAAATGGTACCTTTAGAAAAAACAGTCTGGCTCATGAATATGTGTACAGTTCACGAAACTGGGCACAGTTGCATTTTATAATGTGACACATTTTCACTTGATTCTGGGGAGCTTACTGGAGTTGCTGGGGTGGTATTCTTGGGACAGCTGATTATGTGTATGTGAGTATTAATTAGGAAATTTACTGTTGAAGTAGTGAAGAATAGCGTCAGCATCATACAGCCTTCACAATGTTTCTGAAATGTCATCTATGTATTCTTTTTCTGGTAAGAAATTACTTACGCTGTTAAAGACAGGATCTCATTTCTACTTATTTACCAGAAGGGGCATGTGTCTACGTGTGTAGATACAAATGATGATTGGTAACTAATACTCTTGGCAGAAGATGAGAAATCATCTATCTATATCTATATCTATATAATATAATTTTTATGGAAGAAGAAAGCTTGCCCTGGTTTTAGCCTGGTGCTATTGCATGCACGCACTCTATCTAATTGCCCCATTAGGAAAGATAGCAGAATTGGTTTTCAGAAGACTTCAGTAGTGGAAAAAGAAGAGCACTGAACAGGAACAGGCTGGCTGGAATGGCTAACAAGGAATAGTTCAATTTGTTGAGCTCCCACTATGTGCTGGGCACAGTGAAGCAGTCCCTGTGATCTTCCCTTTAACCCTCATTGTGAGTAAGATAGGGACTACTATTATCGCCATTGTTTAGAAGAGGGATCTGAAAGCACTTGCTACAGGACTTCACCCTTCTGCCTTCTTCCAGTAACCCTCTGCAGAGAGTTTTGTGGCATATTGGTGATGATTATGTGCCAGGTTCCAGGATGAGGAGGAGATTCATTCTCATCATTCAACCTTAATGTCAAAGTGCTCTGCTGTTTATGTTTGTTTGAACTTCACCCAGTTCTACACTTAAAAAAAAAAACAAAAACTGTTCATTCTCTCTGTTATGCAATTCTTGTTTAAGAAAATCATTTAAGAGGGGCACCTGGGTGGCTCAGTTGGTTAAGCCTCTACCTTCAGCTCAGATCATGAAGTCGGGGTCCTGGGATTGAGCCCTATGTTGGGCTCCCTGCTCAGCGGGGTGTTTGCTTCTTCTTCTCCCTCTGCTCATCCTCCATCCTGCTCATGCTCTCTCTCTCTCTCTCTCTCATAAATAAAATCTTTTTAAAAAAAGAATCATTTAGGGAATACTCTTATCACGTCTGCATTTTTCTGGAAAATGTAATTCATTTAGCTATTTTAAAGGAAACCTATAGGAATTTAGTGAGCATATTTTATAAAAACGTAACAACAGCATAGATTTGTGTACATTCTTATGTCATTCCCTATTTCTCCACTTCTTTCTTTTCAAGGATGTTTTAGTATCTGTATGCATTTTTAAAAATTTATTTTGATACCTGGATGTTTATACCTTCATCCTAGTAAGTCAGTTGCTGTTGAACATAAAAGCTAGTTCCAGCCCTGCTTCCTTCAAAAGTATAAATTATGACATCATCCTTGAAAAAGAGAGATGTTGAAAGTAGTGACCTGGGTGGTAATAGTGACTTTTTCTCACCCTTGAAAATAGAATTTAAACCAATTCAGAAGATTGTAGCATTTGAGAAATGGATTGGATCAGTGGTTCTTAAAGTGAGGTCCCCAAACCAGTAGCATTAGCATCACCTGGGAACTTGTTAGAACTGCAGATTCCCAGGCCCAGCCAGCCCTACTGAATCAGAAGCTCTGGAGGTGGGGCCCAGCAATTTGTTTTTCACAAGCCTTCTAGGGGATTCTTCTGATGTGTGCTAAAGCTTGAGAATCACTGGATTAGTGTTTGCCCCAAAATTCTCCTGCAAGTTATTAAGGTATGGGGAGAAGTGGTATCTTTCTAAGACACAAATTGCAGTTGAAGCCACCCAGTTCCGCTCTTATCAGAGACAGAAAATGGAATTAATGGCCACCACAGGGTCTCTATAACCCTTGATTCTCCTGAGGTTAGCTCCTCCCTAGGTATTTGTTTCTCAAATAAATATCCCAAATAAATATCAGAAGCTCATGTGTTAACCAAAGAAATAGAACTCAGTAACCAAAAGAGATTAAAAGCAATTCAGATCTTTACAGGAGATTAGCAAAGTGTCAGAGGATTAAATTCTAACCTGCAGCTCTTTGCCTATTCCTCTGGCTCCCAGTATTACACACATACATACCATACCTTCCAGGAGTTTCTTGAAACCTTTCCTGTGTTCAGCTCCCAGGCAGAATTGTACCCAGAGGCAGCCTTAACATGGCTTCTGACTCCCATGTCCACCTCTTACTTCCTTTTTGCTTTTGTTCCCTCATACAAAAGGTTTGCTTCCCTTTACAGTGTCTGTTAATCAAAGCTGATTCACTTCTTACAGTCCTGAAACCCTTTTTACTTACATTCTCCATTTGTATAACAAAAGCCCAAGAATTCATCCAGCATATCCGATGGGCAGATGAAGGAAGCGAAAAGGATAAAGATAGTTCTTTTTCTGGTGGAGGAAAGGGACCAAACCCCCCCATCTTTGCCACTTGCTCGCTCGTTCACTCACAGCAAGTAGAGGGTTGAATTGGGCCCCTGAGAGCTCTTTCACCCGAAATTCCATGATTTGTGATCTCGAAATTGCCGATCATACATTATTAAATTTACTTTATGGGGATTTTTTTGTGCATTGTACACTGGTATGATTAAGCCCTGATTTTAACAGTGTAAGGGTTGATTTTTTATTCTCAGAATGCCTTTAATGGATATGAATTCCATTTTGGAGAAAAATCAGGTTGCCAGACAAGAATCTTCTTCAACTCTTAGTGCTGTTGGTTTTCATTACAGTCCACTGCATTAAAGCAGTCATCCTAAAGTATGGATGGATGCTGACAGGACCTACTGAGAATTGAGATTTAGTTCCACATTGAAAGAAATGTAAATAGAAAGTTTAGTGACCCTATGGGATTATAATTGTTTTTGAGATTTTAATTGAAAAATATAAGGCAGGGATATGTCATGCTTTCTGGACAAAAACAGTACCCTCATGCAAAGATGAAAAAGGTTCTAGATTCTATCAACTGATTTTCAGTTTAGACGGGTAGGATTGAAGTTCAATGAGATTTGAGGATTTAACTATTATTTTCTAGCATATTTTTGCATACACCATTATCCCTTCCTGGAACTTTCACCTTCCTGCTCTTCAGTGATCTGAATCTGATCCTACAGCAGAGTCTAGGAAAAAATCACAGTGGATTGAGGGTCAGAGAGGTAATGAGAATCTTCCCACTTAATATGACATTGGGTGTGTCACTTGACTTTTTGAGTCTCCATTTCTTTAATCTCAAAATATAACCCCCCCCTAAAAATAATAGCCACTAATATTTAATGAGCATTTATCATAATGGAAAGTTTTTCGTATACATCACTTCATGTAATCATAACTGTTGATCATAACACATTTACCATTTATTGGTATTTTTTCTACCCTCTCCCTTTTTGAACAAATAGCAGATATATTTCATTTTCTTTCAATTACAAACATTCATTTTTGCTCCCCAGTTTTATAAAATATAACAAAGATCTTGAGATTGTGTGGCAGATACTTCACAAAGATGTGTGTGTGTATATATATATACATATATATATACATATGTATGATTTTTATGTAGTCAGATGAACTACATTTATTCTCATTGTATGGAAAATGCTTTGTTGGAACCAGATATATCATTTGGATGTTTGAGAGGAAAAAGTAAAAGCGGTAACTTGGGAGACTTGGATGAAGGCCACAGATGAGATTAATTAGGCTCTGGATTTTATTTTATTTTTTTTAAAGATTTTATTTATTTATTTTGAGAGAAAGAACATGAGCGGTGGGAGGGGCAGAGGGAGAGAGAGAAGCAGCCTCCCTGCTGAGTGGAGAGCCCGGTGCGGGGCTCAATCCCAGGACCCTGGAATCATGACCTGAGCCCAAGGCAGTTGCTTAACCAACTGAGCCACCCAGGTGCCCCGGTTGTAGATTTTAAATCTCGTTGTGGAGCCCTCCATAAGATGGTTTTATTTTCTTTCTGCAAAATTGTATTATTGCAATATAATTCACATAACAGTTACCATTTTGAAGTGTAAACTTTGGTGGGTTTTAGTACATTCACAGTGTTGTACAACCATCATTACACCGGAACATTTATTTCCATCACCCCTAAAAGAAATCCTGTACCCATTAACAGCCCATCATTCCCTTCATTCCTTTTTTTATAACTGAATAATATTTCATTATATGGACATACCATGTTTTATTTTTTTTATTTTTTTATTTTATTTTATTTTTTCCATACCATGTTTTATTTATCCATTCGATAGTTGATGGACATTTGGGTTGTTTACACTTTGTGGCTATTATGAATAATGCTGCTATGAACATTCATGTACAGTTTCTCCTCCTCTTTTATACTTACCAGCACTTTATTGAGGGGTCTGCTCCCTGGGAACTAAGAGTGAGGGGAAAAGTATGTGATCTAGGGAAGGAAGGAAAGGAAATAAAAGGTGATATATCATCAAGCTGACCAAGGCCTTGCAGCCGAACACAGCTTGTGATGCTTGGATCCACAGGCCATGTCCAGGGAGGTTATGAATCCCAGTGACTCAGAGCAGTCGCTGGTAGAAACAAGGGCAAACAATTCATCCGTTGTTGCCTTCCTGTCTCAGTCAGAGCGCATGCCACAGGGCCTTAACTGCTTTGTCTTCTGGGTCATGTTTCCTGGCCTCCGCAGGATTGGCCTAGTCAATGTCAAGGTGCTATTGTTGTTCCTTTTCAGCTGATGCCGTGTATGGGGGCTCTTCTGTCGGAGTCAGTGGCAGGAGCTGCTTCCAGGGCATGTTGAGTGAGGGAACTACATGAGCCATCACTAAATTCTGCCTGAGAAGCATGACAGGTGGCTGAGGTCCTGGGTTGGTGAGCCCATGAGGCTGAGGAGTCTAGGGTGGTGCATAATCTGGGTCCCATACACTGAGCGATCAGAAACGGTTGCTTGTTTGCTTTTGGTTGATCGGTGGACTGGTTTTCTGGTTATATTGCTGTGAAAAAAACTACACCAAGACTGAGCAGTTTATAATGTTGTCTTCTTTGTCAGGGTTCTGTGTGTTGCCTGGGGTTGACTGGGTGGTTCTCACTTGATATCTGTACTGAGGGGCAGCTGAAGGGCTGAGACGGCAAACTCAGAGGCTGCAGTTGGTGGTAGCTTTTGGCTCTGCTGGTTGGAGCCTTCCCTGAGACCCATTGTTTAACTTGGCCTTCTCATAGCGTGGGGATGTATTATAAGAGGGTGAGTTCCCAGAGCTAGCATCCCATATCCCTTTTAAGTATGGGAAATTGACGTTTCTCAAATAAGTGGGTCTGGTCATACAGAGGCCACAGGAATGATGTCCTTGTCCTGATGCTGTCATAGGATCATAGGAAATGTGTGTCTTAATATCCCCTCCAGGCCTGGCACACAGTAGGTGCTTGTGAACTCAGAGAGCATTTATTAAGTGCTTAATATGTACAGAATACTATGCTAGGCCCTAGGGGCTATGGGAAGAAATGGGACATGGGCCTTTCCCTTAAGAAGCTTATATTGGGTTGCCTGGCTAGCTCAGTCGGTAGAACATGCAACTCTTGATCTCGGGGTTTTAAGTTCAAGCCCCACATTGGGTGTAGAGAGTACTTAAAAATAAAATCTAAAAAAAAAAAAAGAAAGAAAGAAAAAATAAGCTTATATCCTGACAGATGGACTGGAAAGGGGGACAGTTGGAGGGTAGAGCTTCCTGTGCTTGAGGACCATGAATGAGAGAGGGATCCCAATTTGAATTAAAGAAGGAAAAGGACTGAGAGAGGTGGACCACTGATGGAATTTAGAGGAAAGATTCATTTTAGCCTTGTGGGGGAGCATGGGGAGCAGTGGGAAAAGCTGCTTTCCTTTCTTTACCTTTGTACTCCTTGTCCCAACTCCAGCAGTATAACAGGTACAAAGATGCTTCAAGATGTTACTTGTTTATATAGATATTACTGATAAAAAGGTTTAAATGTTCTACAAATGGGGAAGTTTCGGTCAGTGGGACATAATATTCATGGCCTATTCATTCAGTAAGTATTTAAGTACCATGTGCAAAGTGCTGGAGATTCACAGATAAGAGCTTAGAGGGCAATGGGGCAAATGAACAGGCCCAGACCGTAGCACGTGGAGCAGTAACAACCGTGGCAAAGGGAAATGCTGTGTGTGGGGAGGAGGGGGGGGGTGCAGGTGGTCGATCATCTCTTTGCATTCCTTCCATCCCACTTTGTGAGCCCCACATTCTTCTGGGTTCTGGACATCCACAGAGGAGCCACAGGCAGGGCCATGTACTATAGAGTCAGCACAATCTAGAACAGTGGTTCTCAAGATGTGGGCTCTGGACCAACAGCATCAGCCTCACCTGGGAACTTGTTAGAAAGGCAGATTCTCTGGCTCACCTCAGGCCCACTCTGTTACGAGCTCTGGGGGTGCCATCCAGCAGTAAGAGTTCACAAGCCCTCCAGATGGTTCTGATGCATGCTCCAGTGGGAGGAGTAATGGGCCAGACATTTCTAAGTCTTGCTGCATGTTAGAATCATGTGGGAGCTTTTAAAGCACTGCCACCCCCTTTACACCTGAGATGTTAGGTCAGCCTCTGGGAGGGAGATGCATGCATCTGTCATTTTAAAAGCTCCCAAGGTGATTCCATTGTGTAGCCATGGTTGAGAACCACTGGTCTTGATGCACTTAGACAGATGACAGCACAAATGAGTCACCATGGAGGTGAAATGTGTCCATGCCTGCCAGTCCACAGAGGGGCGCTGGCTGGCACTGAACTTATTTGATAAGCTCTTCATTTCTTTTCCCTTTCTTTTTTCTGGACACTGACTCAGTTGCAGTGATATGAGTGTGATTGGGAAAGTTACTTTAAAATTTATTTAATACATGGTGCGCCTGGGTGGCTCAGTTGGTTAAGCAACTGCCTTCGGCTCAGGTCATGATCCTGGAGTCCTGGGATCGAGTCCCGCATCGGGATCCCGGCTCGGCGGGGAGCCTGCTTCTCCCTCTGACCCTATCCCCTCTCATGCTGTTTCTCTCTCTCTCTCTCTCTCTCTCTCTCTCTCAAATAAATAAATAAATAAATAAAATCTTTAAAAAAAAATAAAATTTATTTAATACAATTAATTTTTAAAAGTTGAACACAGCTGGCTTCCCCTAAAAACTTTGTATTTTCATAATGGTTATTACCAGTACCATGAATAATTGACTGATACCAGCTCATTAATATTCTAGTGGGAGAGTGCTCAGGCTAATAAAATTCATTTTAAAATTAGTTTTTAAAAATGTGTTGCTACAGCCCAACGGTAACGGAAAGTTGCTCCAAGCAAGAGCACATCAGTGAAGTATGAAATTTTATGCTGCTTTGTTAACATAAAATAGTTGTTTAGCCACTCAGTATCCCTGTTTCATTCTCATTTCCATGGGATGAGTTGCCCAGGAAAAGGCCTCCGTTTCGGTGGTGCACGTTACCTGAATGCTATTGTCCTGGGAAGCATTACTGTATCAGGAATGGGGCAGGCTTGGCTCTGACATGTGTACGGCTTGTCCTTCTCCTGGGTGGGACACCTCCAGGAAGGTGTCCTCTGCTCCCTCTATGTGTTTGTTCTCCTCCAGGGCTTCACCCCTGAACCATATTTTTTTAAAAGTAAACTTCCTATTTTGAGGTCATTGTAGATTCACATGCAGTCATAAGTGATACTACAGAGAGATCCCATGTACCCTTTACCTGGTTTCCGCCAACAGTACCAGCTTGCAGCACTACAGTACACTGTCCCAACCAGAGTAGTGACACTGGTACAGTCAAGATAGAGGACATCTCCATTACCACAAGGATCCATGCTGCCCTTTTATAGCCACCCACTTCCTTTCCCCCTGACAAGCACGGATCTATTCTCCATCTCTTCTCATGGGGTTCAAAGATAACATTGGGTCTCTGGTTTAATAAAAGACAAGGATACGCATAAAGTATGAGGTATAATGGACAAAGGATGATTGATTGGGTAGGAAAGCTAAATACTGTAGGATTTCAGGCCATACAGAAAGAAGGCTACCTTTAGGAACCAAATGGAGCATTAACCCTTAAGTATACTGGGTCTTTAGAGGAAGTCTCTTAGTATTGTTAATGTTCATGTATTATTTACCCTGGCTGTGTTAATAATGGTCTACCTCCATTCCTCTGGCTGTGTTGTACTAGTGCTAATAACTGGTTAAGTCCATGGCCCCTAACAAATAGGGGTGGTCTGGTTTGTGCTCTCCCCTGGGATAAGCCCTGTGCTTCTCAGCAGGGGCTCCTAGAGGATCATGGACAGTCACAAGATGGAAGTTGGAGATATGAGTTAATTACTTGGCTTCTCTTCAAACAGATGTTCTAGAAACAATTGCTTAACAATTCTTGTAATCAGGAGAGGCTGACACTGTGTGGAGGAATGAGGCCCTACCTCAGCCTTACTCACCTAGCAAAACTCAACCCTGATTGAACTCTGAGATCTTCCTTATCCACATGCATCCCAGAGCAGCTGAGTGTTAAGGAAGAGAGTCACAAGAGGGAGCTGCCAGACTTCTCTTTCTCTTTCAGTGCTGTCCAGTATGGTAGCCACCAGCCTCATGTGGCTGGTGAGTGTCTGAAATGTGGCCAGTGTGCTGACGAACTGAACTTTTAATTGCATTTAATTTTTTTAAGTTTATTTATTTATTTTAGTAATCTCTACACCCAGTGTGAGACTCAGACTCACAACCCATGCAATCAAGAGTCGCATGCTCTTCCGACTGAGCCAGCCAGGCACCCCTAATTGCATTTAATTTTGATTTTCTTAAATTGAAGTAGCCGCACGTGGCTTGTGGCTGTGTGTGACAGTACAGAGACTCCAAGTTACCCATGTTAGACTCTTTGAGTTGCTTCACCCTCCTTAGTGAGGCCAAAGCAGAACTGCTTTTCATGGTTGTTCCCAACATTCTTTGGCTAACACCCTTTCCCACCCAGCATCAGCCTCTCTAAAACATTTCCAAACCATCAGTTTGAAGAGGAAGCAAATATTTACTCTGTCTGGGCAGTGGCCATATCTGTGGCCAGCCAGCAAGTGCGTGGCTCATAGTAGTGCTTACTTGATCCCTCTCTAATGAGTTAGACTTAGACCTCTCCCCATCTTTGCAGGCTTATTCCTGGGACAAGGATGGGATTTGTTCCTTGTGTGTGATACTGGGTCACAACTTTTCGTTCATAGGCACTAAGATCAAGCTGTTACATTTCTTCCTTTGCAGGAGAGCAGTAATTAAGAGTGTGGGTCCTGGAGTTACGTTCTTGGGGTAGGATCTGGCTTCTCCACTTTCTGATGGTGTGACGTCAGACAAGTTAATTAACCTCTATGTGCCTCCCTTTCTGCACCTATGAGGATCAAAATAGTCCCTGCATCATAAGGTGATTGAGTCAAGTAAATCCAAGAAGTGCATTAGATCCATAGTAACTGGGTGACCTCCTGTTATGATGAAGCACGTGGTGACTATGAGCATGATAATGAAGATTTTCTGGAAAGGAAATGATTTGTAGTTGTGACTCTTACAAGTGCCCACAAGGGGGCAGCCCAAAATAATGCATATCCCTGGAACAGAGCAACTTGTGTTTGTAAAGCCTCTGGGTAATGTGGCCAGTTCCAAATGTGGTTGGCCCTTTTCCCTCAGTTTTTTTCTTCTGTTTGAAGAACACTTTCCGTGGTTCTCAGGCTGTACCTCAGATAGAGGGCTGGCCCATTAACATCTGAAGGGTGGCATGGGCAATACGGAGTAAGGTTCAGGTCCTGCGGGGATGGACAGATTGATATGGGTGCTGACACAAGCAAACATCCGTTCAGGGGTGCTAAGCTTCTTTTTGTAACTTTTCACACAGAAGAAATTCTAATTAGTCAAACTCTTGAGGTAGACACTAGAGCCTGAAAGTGTTTAGAGAAAAGAAAAACCTGGTTTTGTCTCCCTTCCACCGACTACATGCCTGCTTTTGAGCATTGTGTGTTCACTTTAGGGGCACTGTTGGGGGGCAGTGCCCCGAGCTGGGGTGACCCAGACATACATAAGCCACCCTTGCCTCAGTAGCCTCTCCCTCCTCCCAGGGAGACTGAATCAGAGGAGAATTCTGCAGCCAAGCAGAATGAAATTAGACTTCTGCTAACTGTGTGGGAGCACAGAGCATTATAGGTTCTGGGGAACTGTGGGGTCTTGAAGGTGGGTGGGATTTAAATAGGTGTTGGGGTGTGGGAGAAGGGGTATCTTGAGCTGGAAGGTGTGTAGAAGAAAGGGGCAGTGCTGATGTCAAGTTGGGAAGAGAGTTTCAGATCAGACTGTGGGGAGCCAGCAATGATGAGCTAAGAAGTGGGCCTTCAAATTCTTGATGATGTTTATGTTGTTGGTAGTATCATAGTTAAGAGTTAACTAAAAACAAACATGGGTAATGGCATTTATAGTCCAGGTTGATTTTCTAGTACTTCAGTCTTGAGCTTTAATATCCCTGATATGTAATCCAAGATGCAAAATCAGATGCCCATGGGGAGTTGTGACAATCCAGTGTTTATCACATCCATCCCTATCTGCATTCCTGCTGCCTATACCGAGTCCACGTCTCTGGTCTCTCTCTTGGACAGTCACAGGAACCTCCCCAAAAGGGGTGCAGGTAACTGTGGCAGCAAGGCACACAAGGATGTCAACATGTGACACTACCAGAAAGGAGGGCCTGGGCACCATGACAGTGAGTCTGGTTGTAGTAACACAGAAGCTGATTTCTCCAAGATGTGCTTGAACGTTATGTAAGTAATGCTCATGAATGATTGATTGTGACTGAGTGCAGTAAATTATTTCTAATCCTAAAATTACCATGAAGCTCATTTGATCTTTCATTCAGAAAGCGCTTTATGGTCCTGTAGAGGGTGGGTGGAGATGCAGAGCTCCTGGGGTGTTTCCTGGACATTTATGGAGGAAACTGCCATCTGTTCCATTTTGTTTGTTGTAGATATTTAAATGACAAACAGGAATATGTTATATTTCTTCTTTTTGATTCTAAAATACTAAGATTGACATTGGAGCAAATTTAGCAGAACCAGAATCAAACTTGAGTGTTGTATTTCTCAGTGCTTACCCAAGGAGCTTGTACGTGTCCCTCAGCACTTGGCTCCCTTCAGAAAGTAGAATGTTGACTATCTGTGTAATAATTGTGTCCACTTTTGTGCTTCTTCTCTCCCCTGGGAGCCAGGCTTGGGGAGGCCTGGTGGGCTTTTTTGCACCCTGCCAGGCCTCCCTGGCATTTTCTGACCCTCTCCAGGTCCAGTCCTGGGGACAGAGGGAAAGGGCATGGTTCTCCAGGATTGGCATTGAGGCCACTACAGCACAGCTTGGTGGGTGAATGTGGAAGCTGTGGCTGCCACCCCTCAGCTCTCAGGGCCTGGCCGTGTGTGTGTGTGTGTGTGTGTGTGTGTGTGTGTGTGTGTGGTGGGGAATGGTGTATTGGGCCTCCATGGATAAAGTGATGGCGATGGATGATGTATGTGTGTGGCCAGACCCAGGGTGCGGGACCAGTGGCCCCTGACACTCAGCAGGTAAGGAAAGAGGGAAGAATTATTTTAACATGTTTTGTTTTTTATAGGTATGGATGGATTTTTAAGATCTGATGAGAGACAAAGACTAGCTAAAGAAAGACGAGAAGAAAGAGAAAAATGTCTTGGTAAGTTGTGCCCTTTGGCTGTTTAGGTCCAAGGGAATAGAGATGTGGTGGTGCCTTTTCTGAACACCCTTAGAAGTTGATGACTGAATGGGGAGAGAGCTGGGACAATTGCTAAATGAACATGAAGCACTGGGAAGCAAATCGACACTTTGGCTGGCATGTTCAAAATTGTTATTTAATTCTCAGAACAGTTCATTTACTCACTTAGCAAACATTGAACCTCTGCTATGTTCTAGATACTCTGTTAGAGACTGTGGGTAAGATGGTGAAGAACAAGAAACAGTCAGTGCCCCCACCTCCTCAGGCATCCACTATGTGCAATCACTCAGGCTCTTTCCTGGGCATCTAGAAGGGCCATCCTCAGAACTGAGAAAATTAGCATTTAAGATATTTTCTGTGTTAGGGTGGGAAACCCAGTTGAGAAAGGCTCTCTTCGCTCTTGCAAACTATAGACAGATAAGTACGATGTGTTCCCCACAGGGTACTGTGGGGTAGGTAACTAGTGGTTTCCCCACTGAATTGACACAAGTGAGCTTTCAGGTTCTTCTTGATTGGCTCCTGCCAGTTGGTCACATATTGTTTTCCCCAGGGAACCCTTCCCTGACACCACCAGGTAGATAGTCCTTAGAAAATGTCTTGAGGGGAATATCATGAGTTTGCACCCTTGCCTAGCTCAGTGTCTTCCACATTTTTTTTTTTTTTTTTTTTTTTAGGAAAAATGCTCTTTATTTAAATAAATGACTTAGAAGTCATTTCTCGATCTAGTGTGTGGCTTAGCCACCATGACAGCTCTGACTTGGTGGTAGCAGCAGGAGTTGTGGCTGCCGTGTGCAGGGGCTGTTACCATGTACTTCCCATGCTTGGTCTCATCTATTCTTCACCACACTGTGAGTTTGCAGACACGATGGTCCCCACTTCACAGAAGAGGAAATCAAGGCAGAGAGATGATGTGGTTAGCATGCCCAGAGTCACCCATCTAGTGGCAGAGATGCCAGAACCTTTCATCTCAATCACTGTAGCCTAGAATCCCACTGGGCTCTTCTTTGGTCTCACTCTTGCTTCTGCATTTTGGTTAATCCAAACCGCGTGGTGTGCTCTCATAATGACACCTCCCTTCTGCTTTCCTTCCCTCAGCTGCCCGGGAGCAGCAGATCTTGGAAAAACAGAAAAGAGCGAAGCTCCAGTATGAAAAGCAAATTGAGGAGCGATGGCGGAAACTGGAAGAGCAGCGACAGCGGGAGGACCAGAAGAGGGCAGCTGTGGAAGAGAAGAGGAAGCAGAAGCTCCGGGAGGAGGAGGTAAGGTCCCAGGTTCACAGCAGTCTGCCTTCAAATACAAACATGCTAGTATATTTAAATTTTAATGCACTCTCTTGCTTTAATCATCCTTTCTCTACATTACCTTTTAAAAAAGAAACAATGTTGTTACCACTGTAGAGTCCTTTATTACTAAACTTTGAAAATATATTTAGAAAGCATATTTGGGGTATAGATTTTCTTAACAAGTATATTTTAAGGATGTAATCAAAGCCTTGTATCAGGTGATGATCATTTTTTATTCATAAGGTATAATGACTCATCATTTAGTATAAATAATATAGAGGTTTATTAATCACCGGCTCTATAGGATTCAGAGACATTTGTATAGATTTGGTATCTTTTTTAAATCTCTGTATAGTTTATGACTATACATCTTTTACCCCTTCCTCTTTTTTAAATGAAAAAAACGTGAAAATGTGCACATGTGTACATACACACACAAACACAATTAGACCCATCTTTGTCCACAAAGCACTCGTTTAAATGGTGATTGCTTTGTTCCTCTTGGCAAATGAGAGTCATTGCCAGGGTCTTAGCTCCAATTCACCATTGCTGGCTGTGGGCCTGACAACTGCATGGATTCATCTGCTCCCTGTGCAAATCCCAGCTCTACTACTGGGCTGTTGGTAGCCAGGAATAAGTCACCTAGCTCCTCATAACCCTCTAACTCAGTCTCTTCAGCCCAAAGCAGAGGTGGTCACAGGAATTAAAGGAAGTGACTTCTGTAAAAGTTCCAGCAAAGCACCTTGCACAGAGTAGTGTTCAGAAATGTTAGATTCCCTTCAGTGACTTCGGTTGAATCTTAAATGGTTGCACTTCAACATAATTTTCTGTTTGCTTTGTGTGCTTCCTTTCACCCCTAACATGGATGATAATGGGGTATGGGGGATACTGCCTGACCTTTGTCCCTACAAATACAAGCTGAGCTTGCTTCCTTCTTCTCCCCAGACACAACACAGCAGGGCTGAGAGTCTGGGCCTCCTGTGGTTGTGTAGCAACACGAGGAAACAGCAGCCTTCCTCTGCCACCACTCCCACCTTCAGGGCCCCCAGAGTCCCAGGTGGAGGTTAGGGACTTTCCACACACCTGCCAGCCTGTTAACCACATCAGTGTCAGCAGTCTGCTAGTGCTGAGACCTGTTTGGCATTCTTGTGGGTGAACTTTGGAGAGGATGGATAGGTCTATAGTGCGGGGGCCCCTTTCCAAAGGAAAACCTTGCATTTGCCCTCATGTTTCCCTGGAAATCTTTGACAAGGCTACTGACTGCTTGGCACATGGCTGCATAGATTCTCCAATCTTTTCTCATTCTTCTTGTCATGTTCTGTCTCTGTCAACCAGAGAGAAGCCTCTGCAGGAATGGTTCATTCCACTGTAGCCAATTTTGCTTCTGTAGCTTATTGGAAATTGTTTGGGTTGCGCTCCAAGGCCTACCTCTCTGGGGCTGATACTAGGAGCTCATAAAAGACCTGTTGACTCCACACCTCCCTCCTAGCCCTGTCCTGGTTCCATGTCCTTAGAGTTGCCATGATGTTGCTTTTGGTAACTCCTCACATCTGTGTGGGTGAGCCCCAGACTCGACCAGGAGGCTTCCTGTCTACCAGTACAGAAGTGGGCACCACAAACAGCCTGGCTTCTAGAGGTCTTGAGGACTGGGAGGGCTGGAGACTGGTCAGGCCTGTCCTGGGGAAGGGGCTATCCAGTCCACTTGAGATACTGACCTTGAGCTCATTCTCTCACTGAAGGCTGCTTTCTCCTCAAGGTGGGTTCTTCTAATCCTTGCACGCCACACAGCTCCCAAGATTCAAGCTTTTAGAGTAAACCCTTGTCACATGCTTTGGTTAGGATTGCCAACACAATGCACTCATCCATTCTCCCCTTGGAGTGGTATAGTTTCCTGACTAGAGGCCCTGAGAAATGGAATTTGGTGAAGCCAACTCCACGTTCCTCATGCTAAACAGATAACCAGGAAAGGCCTCTGTCAAAGAGTAGCTTCATCTCATACTTCTCAAAATCTTATTGCTTGATACCTAACAAAACCCACCAGGCTGAGTGTAAAAAGGAGAAATTTCTAAACTCACCTAAACAAAAACTTCACTAAACTGAGAGCTAGCTGGTCTCAGAGGGCATTGGCTGGCATGGGGTCGTGGTGACAATGTGGCCTCCTGGCCAGATGTAGACATCTGTTTGTAAAGAGAAAGACCTTCTGCTGAGCCCGACTGAGAACCCCTTGGGGGCTTGTTCCCACACTGTTTTCCCAAGAACACATGTAGTAAGGGCAGTGGAAAAGGCACAGCCAGCTCTCCATTCCTGCCAGAGATGGCTGTCTGGGTCATCAACAGTGCCTAGGCTGTGCCCTGCTGGAGGCCTTTTATACTCCTTGGCCAGCTCCGTGAGTCATCTTGGTCTTGGTTCTTCTCCTCTGAGTTCATCCAGGCAGATCTAGGGCCAGAGCTAAAGGGGTCAAGGGTGAGGTCCCCTCATTCCTTCCACTAAGCTGTACCCAATAGAGGACATTCTAAGGACAAGAATCTGCCTTGCCCTTTTCCCATCCTCTATTGATCATCTGATGATACTCAGGAGAACGAGAATTTGGCAGGAATTTTGGTATGCAGTATGCAGCTCTAACATTTATTAATACTGTTCTTCTGGTGTGATTGAACTTTCTCGCATGCTCTCTCATGCTCACCCTTTCCTCTAACCAGTGGTTCTCACAGTGAGTTCCAGGACCAGCAGCATCCACGTAGCCTGGGAACTTGTCAGAAATGCAAATTCTTAGCAGGTACCACCCCAGACCTGTAGAATCAGAAACTCTGCATGTGGGGCCAGCAATTGGTGTTTTAACAAGCCCTCCAGGGGATTCTGATGCAAATTCACTCTCAAGTTTGAGAATCACTGCTTTAAACTGTCCTGTTAATAATTTTCCTCTACCAATTTGGATTCAGTTAGTATTGGTTAAGGACTTACTATGCTAGTCATTGTGTCATAGACTTGAGTGCTCTGATGATACAGGTAATGTCATCCCCATTTTATTAAAGATTTTATTAAAGAGGGAAAGAGAAAGAATCTCAAGCAGACACTACACTTAACACTGAGCACAGAGCCCGATAAAGGGCTCAGTCCCACTACCCTGAGATCATGACCTGAACTGAAGCCGAAACCGGGAGTCATTTAACCAACTGAGCCACCCAGGTGCCCTCATCCCCATTTGATCAAATGAAGTAACAGAAAAATTCCCTTCCTGCCCCCCCCCCCCCCCCGGCCCTGACACACACACAAAGGGTAATAGGGACTTATATAGGACTAACCTCTAACAAGAGTGAAGTAGACCTGTTTTGTTTTGTTTTAAGATTTTATTTATTTGAGGTGGGGGAGAGAGAGAGCACAAGCAGGGGGAGGGGCAGAGGGAGAAACAGAGTACCTGCTGAGGACCCAGGACCCTGAGATCATGACCTGAGCCAAAGCCAAGCGCTTAACCGACTGAGCCACCCAGGTGCCCCTGGACCAGTTTTGTTTTTGACATGTTTGAATCACCCCATTCTGATGATTTTGGGTTCCATAAGTCTCCTTACTGTAGAGCTTGGTTACCGCCTATTTTTCATCATCTCTGCAAAAGCAGGTGACACAGAGTGATTGTGTCCTCTCTCCGGGATAGCTTCATTTTCATAAGCCTGCTTATGATTCAGAGGAATGTATCTCTAACAGTGGAATTTGAAGCGGCTCAGTGGGTTGGAGGTAGATGGTAGTTTTGTTTTTGTGTTTGGCTTTTTTTTAGGGTAACTGAACAATCCAGTGGTAGGTCTGGATTTGGGTGAGCATTCCCTTATAATTATACCCCTATATAGCTGCTCAATGGTAAGTTTGGCTGGCAAGTTTTGTCATTGGTCTCCTAATAAATGAAGGACTGTCTTGTGAGGTCCTTTTGGCATGTAGGAAATCTCCTATAACCTACTCAATACTAAATTCACTCTGAGGTAAAAGGTTTCAACACTTAAATTACATCATTGGTTAAATACTTTATGTTAAATCCATATAATTAAATACCTTTCAGCCCCAGTCTCAAGTGACTGTACTTTAAGTATCGAATAGTCAAAAAGTTCTAGTCCCTCCAAACCGCCAACTTTATTTGGGTAAGCCCCGGGGGTTGGCTGTCAGAATTTAATGGGCCAGGGTCATGAGGACAGGACTTTGCTAGGAAATGCACACTCATGATTGTAGAGTCTCAGCCAGAAACTAGTGCAAATAAAAATCTGAGATTTACAGGAGGAAAAAAAAGCCCCCTTTCTACTCAGAGGTCCTTGGAGAGGCCATCTCTTAGCAAAGTGCTGTTCAGAGAAAAATTATGCAGAGGAAGCCGAGATGCTCATCCCATCCCTCTAGTATAGACAAAAGGGATAGATGAAGATACCTCCTAAGTGACCTTTCTGTGTTTCTAGTAAGTAAAATAAAGGAGCCTTTCCCTGATTCTTAAGTCATGGTTACACAGTTGGTGCTGCCCTAAATTAATTTTGCTTACTTTTTATTCAAGCCATGAGAAAATAGTTATCTTTTTGTTTGGGAGTTGGGCTAGGATGACCCCATCTCCTAGAGCACCTCAGGGTTGGGTTTTATGAAGGCAGAAGGGCATCAGCATGTACCTGTTTACCTTGCTTCAGGCCTTGTCCAGTAGAGGCAGGGAGAGGATTTGGTATTTGCAATGTCATTGGGGTGCCGGGGAATGGAAAATTAAAAGAGCTTCACTCCAGTGCCAAGGAAATATTTGCCAACATTCAGACCCAACTTTATGAAAATAACACTTTGGTTAACACAGGAGAGTGCTTTTAATAAATACTCTGGTAAGGGAGAAGCCTGGTTGTTGTTGTTTTTTCTTCTGGCTAAAAACTGTTTAGTTCCTCTTCCCCTACCCCCCATCTAACTCTTGAGAATGTATAGATGCTTTATTTTATGGCCAGGAGGTTCTCTACTGTTGTCTCTTTTAAAATTTGAAATATGCAGCATTATCCCCAGAATACTATGTAGCAGGAAAATGTTACAAGGTAGAAAACAATTGATTTCCCTTTAAGAAGTTCTAAGATGAAAATGAGGCTTGGTAAAATAGATCTCAAAGCCATGTATTACCCCAAAAAGTTATGCTTAGGGCTATAAAAATTTAAATTATATTTTAATTTAAATTTTCTCAAATCAGAATGCTTTATGCTTTTCTACTAGAGAGAATGCCCTTGGTTCCAGAGCACAATTCCAGTTCTATTCAGTGAGGCAAAATGGTACTTGAGACAGGCCTGAAAGAGTTAATGCTTGTCTGGCATTATTCTTAAACTAATCAAGGCCTGGCTGCGGCAGGCAGCAGCCTGCCCCCTGGGGCTCGGAGCCAGCGCAAGCTGCATTGTTTACTCTCCACCCACTAAGATCTCGCTAGTGTGGTGGAGAGCACGTGTGCCTGGGTTTTGGATGCTGAGCACCGACAGCCCCATTTGGTGACTCACCCTGAGCACTGGAGCACAGCAGCACGGTGGGGCTGGGTGGTTATGTTGCTCTCCCTTGCGTGAACTGGGCAGGAGCGGCTGGAGGCAATGATGCGCCGGTCCCTGGAGCGCACGCAGCAACTGGAGCTAAAGAAGAAGTGCTCGTGGGGAGCTTCGCTGGCCACCGGGCCTGGAGGTCGTGATGGTGAGTATAGGGCTGTCCCTGCATTGCAGGGCCCCAGTGGGCGATCATGGGGCAGGCAGCAGATCATGGGCAACGTTGGTGCCCATTGGATCCGGGGTATGCTTTGTAGTCATCTGCAGGTACCTTTTTCAGATGTGATGCCAAGCTTCCTATGTATGCATTTCTCATGAAGGGAGTCTGTGCGTTCCTTTTGCTAGCAAACAGCAGTTGATACAGTAACTGGGCTTTAAAGGAAAGCAAAAGAAAAGCGAAGAAAATGAATGCAGAGCCTGGTTAACCTGATGCACCTGGCAAGCCTAGTGGTAATCTGATTTCAGGGAAGGTCAAATAGCAGTAGACTAAGTCACTGCTGTACCATGGCCCGGAAAGGCTGAGCAGCAGTTACCTAACCTCCAAAAGGGGCTGGGGCTTTTCCCTCCTCATTATTCATTTTTGTTGCTCTTTCAATTTTGTTTCAAGGTGACTTATTTATTTCATTTTCCAGATCATACTCATCTTTAAATTTTCAAGTGTTTAATGTGTGAACTCTCACTAGTCTCTGGGTGGCCTTTCTCTCTCTTCAATGTCTTTTCTGTGATCTTGTCATTCTATTACACAGCTCTTTCTGAGAACAGATGGGTTCTGTTTGTAGTACAGTTGTTTGACTTTGCTGTGCTGTGCTTTTAACCTTTTGTCAGTGAATATACTTTATTTCTTTTTGGGAAGTCAACCCATTTCAGTTACTTTTTCTAATTTCCTAATTAGAAACTAAAGTCAACCAGAAATTGGGACTTTTTTCTTTTACCTGTCTTTGCTCTGATTTTTTGCTGTGTAGGTGAATCAGAAAATACCCCACCCCCTCCTCTAGGTTTAGCAGCCAGCACCCTCCCTCCGGACCCAGGGACCACTGCCACCGCTGCCGAGTCCACCAACGGTATATCTGAGCTTCACCGTGCCATGGCGTTTTGTGATGAGTGTTCTGATCATTCCCCTCCATCACTGTGTCTGTCTCAAGCGCTTTACAATTGATTTCGTAGACTGACCCCTTAGAACTATTTTTCTAGAAATGTGAATGACGTGCCCATATTTCTTTGTTCCTCTGTCATCATGGAGCTGTGCATGCCTTACACACTAGTGCCCTGGAGACATTTCATCTTTAGCTCACTAACTTCTGCCTTAAAAATCTTGTCAGTGTTTGACTTTTGTGCATTTAGATCTTTAACACTCTCATTAATTATTGGTTTTAGGCATTATGTAGTAGGGTGTTTGAGTCACTTCTGATTACCAAAATCTGTACTCTTACAAAGAGTTCTGGGTGTTAATGTGATGGATTCCTGGAAGAGGTGTTTGAGACGGAGTGGTAGGGAGTTTATCAGTGCTAACACTGGGAATCCAAGCAAGGAGATGAGTTTGCTTTGTTCTTGATTTCGTCTAATAGGTTCTTTGTTTTTGGATTCAAGCCTGGGAAATTCTTAGGTTCTAGGACAAGAACGGAATTAGTAAAACTTTTCTCCCAGTTAATACTTTAGAAATTCAATCTATCTTTGGCTGGCAGAGAAAAAACAAGATGTAAAAGGGATGCAGTATTTACCAGAAGTACAGGTCAAATTACAGCAGTAGGAATAGATAGATATCTTTGGTTCCCAGCATTCCTTTGACAAAATTCCTTATTGGTGTTGCTGAGTAGCAGAGAATTTGCTCCATGGGTCAGATTAACTGTAGTGTGGCGCTAGTCTGCTCCTAAAAGAGAGGGGCAGTAGGTAGAGTTGATAATTACCCCTTGGGAATCACACCCAAGGCTTGGGGCCAGGGTGAGGCAACCACAGTACTTGATTTGGGTATACAGTTTAAGGGAACACCTTATCAAGATTAAATAATATTTGAATCAAAATTAATACAGAACAATCCATGATGAACAAAATATCAAATTTCTAAAGACAAGTACCATACTGAGCCAGCCATATTGGAGCATGAGGCAAAAGGGTGGAATGTGTACCCCTTTACATATAGTTTTACATAATTTCTACTGGTTAACTTTTTTTTTTAAATTTTTTTTAGATTTTTTTTTATTTATTTGAGAGAGAGATAGTGAGATAGAGAGCACAAGTGGGGAGGAGAGGGAGAAGCAGGCTCCCCACAGAGCAGGGAGCCCGATGCGGGACTCGATCCCAGGACCCTGGGATCATGACCTGAGCCGAGGGCAGACGCTTAACCAACTGAGCCACCCAGGCGCCCTACTGGTTAACTTTTTTTCATCAAAGTAGTTGAAAAATGGGGCGCCTGGGTGGCTCAGTCATTGGGCGTCTGCCTTCGGCTCAGGTCATGATCCCAGGGTTCTGGGATCGAGTCCCGCATCGGGCTCCCTGCTCCGTGGGGAGCCTGCTTCTCCCTCTCCTGCCACTCCCCCTGCCTGTGCTCTGTCTCTCTCTTTCTCTCTCTGACAAATAAATAAATAAATAAAATCTTAAAAAAAAAAAAAGTAGTTGAAAAATGCTGAAAAATTGAGTAGATATGTTAAAACTCACATCATTTTAAATTTAAATATTTTATTTATACCAAAATAGAATTTATTATAATTTCACTTCAGCTTAAGAGAATTAAAATTTACTTAAGATTTTCACTTGGTCAGGACATATTGTAAAACACAGCAAATTTCTCATTTGGAAACAAGATGAGAGGAATAGTTTTAAACCTAATTAGTGATGAGTTTGCTTCCTTTAAAGCCAAGGGTGCACATCCTTCTTTTTGCTTCAGGCTTTGATATGGCTTGACAGGGCATTAACAGCACCTCTTCATTTGCTGTAATGGTTTAATTCAGAAACCAGTCTAAAATAATGGCTGGAAATTAAGAATACCAAATGTAGGACCACATGTTAAAATCCTAACCATAAATAGTCACAGCATTAGAAAAAGGGCTATTGTGATCCCATCTCTTGAGAGGAGAAAGAAATCAACTGCTAAAGGTTGTTCTGTTTTAAATATAGCTTCTTGCATTCCATATTACTCCTTTCTCCACCCTGAGCCTGTAGATAACCTTCAGAAAACGTCTGCTTTCAGTTCACACAGTCTCAGACCATAGAACATTTTTCCAGTGGTGATTTGTCTCTGGGTCCAGATTGGTTTTGTTTTTGTGTAGTCTGAATATGCTTAAAATTAAGTCCCTGGACACAAGAAATGATTTGCTGGTGGGATTAGCATGGCTTTAGTTGAATAGTTGAGTGAGGTTGAATATTTGAAATTGAAGAGAAGATCTTGCTTCAGACTGATGGCTGCCGTGGCCTGGGCATTTCCAGATAGGCTAAGTGCATACATAGCAGGATGATGGAAGCCATGTGCTATGCCACAGCAGTTTAGGAGGCGTGTGGATGAGGACAGGAAGAACACTTTGGGATATGTGTTTCTCAGTCTACAATGGTGTGAATACCAATGTCTTTAATGCGTTTCTCTGCAGCATGTGACAAACTTTCAACATCAACCATGAATTTGCCAAAGCAGACGGAGCCTCCCATGAGTAAGCGCCTGTCTTCATCCACCGTGGCAATATCCTATTCCCCAGACCGAGGCAAGTGAATGTGTAGACCTGGTCTCTGGTTTTCTTCTTTCTAGTGTGAGCGTCTTAACATCAGTCTTTGTGAGAGCTTCTCTTGAGCCTTCTGCAAATGCCTCCATTATTTGCATTCAGCCTTGTGTGAATGTGGGAGCCCCAGGGCCTCACTTAATGGGACTTTGGAAAGTGGCATCACTCTTTAGAGCCAGTTCGTTGTTGAATAGCTACAGGAATTAATGATATTCTTTCAGTCTGAAGGAGATTATTCCATTTTCCACAGTACATGTAGGAGTTATCCTGCCCTAGAATTAATTGACCAGTGGGCAGATATGACTGTTAAAAAAGTAACTGGTTATTGATGTGATCTACTTGATTAGCCAGAAACAGCAGAATTGATCATGCAGAGATAGGTGGAAAACTTAGTTGTATGAAAAAAAAAATTGGACTCTGTTATTGTCTGAGGTTTGTAGGCCTGCCCTTTCTGTTTTGAAAACAGAAGTTCAGAGCTAATATGAAGTCTTTAAAAGGGGAAAAGGACGGGTGGCCTGTTCCGGCACTCACTTTGAGGTGGAGGATGATATGTATAGGACATGTGCCGGTTCCAGAAACTGAATAGATTTAAAACTGCTTGTGTTCTAATAGAGGCTCAGATAAGTTACTAAAAGTATGAATTTGTACCTTTCAGAGAATGTAGGTTAAGGAAGTGAGGGAAACTCCATGCATTAAATGCGTATTTTAACACTGGAGAAGTGTCAGCTGCCAGTGGACTATTTAACAGGTCAGGCATTACCAAGGGGCAAGCAGGAGAGTGTTTGTGACTTTGAAGAGGCCAGTGTGCCTTTCTGGTTGTTTTTCAGTGGCATTGACCTTGCACCTCCAGCACAGAGGCCTATCGTGTGTGTCAGAGACCCCATAAGTGTCAGTGTTGCTGATCTCTGATGCAGTTCATGGTTGAACTGAACGCTGGAAACCTTGAATTAATTGAGAGCTGAATGAGAAAACATCTCCTTGCTTTTAAGTCTATATGGCTTTTCCATAGTGAGTGTATTCCGTATGTTTTCATTAATTCACATGGTTACAAATTGAGGTTAAATTCATATTTGCATTGATTACTATGTAAAGATACCAGGATGTTATTACATATTGTTGACAACTGAATTATCTGCTTGTGGATTATAAATTAAAAAATTTTAATTCCCAAACCATTTACTGGCTAATGGGTACCCAAGAAATTCAAAGTAATGGAAAAGTTAATCCATTACCATATAATATATTCCAAAGCCATCAAAATGACACTTCAGTCACTGTGTTTTAGATTATGATTACTGCTACTTCCATTAAAGCCGATAATTAGTTGGCTGTTTTTGTTTTTGTGGTTCTTATTTAATTTTTGCCCTTATGTACATGGAAAAAGTATGAACAGATGCATATTTATACATTAACAAAATCAGTGTATAATGAAATGTTTTTTAACAGAGGACCCTAAAGTGTTTCATAGGAGTAATCTTTTTTCAATGTTAGATCTACTTGGTGAGTAAATGGTTTCTTGAGTCCATATTACATCTTGGGAGATGGGCTAATTCTCTTCAAGGGATACAGGTAATATTGTGAGACTGTAATAGCATATTGAATGAATTCTGGCACCCCAAAAGAATTAACAAACTCTCCCAAACTCCAAATGACACATCGTTTGTTTTATTTTACTATGACAAACTCCAAAGCCATCCTTTGCTAGAGTATTTTTATTTTCCACATTCATTCTGCCACCCAAAAGCTAATTTGCATCATACACTGTGTTGTTTTAAACATTTTATTTTGCTTTTTAAAATTTTCATTTGATTCCATCCCTCAGCTCATCGCACACACCTTAGTCCCATGGAAACCTTTCTTGTTATGCGACTGTTGACACCTACACAGGCTTCTTTAGCCAGAAGCAGAAGTGCACTCATACTCTCTGAGCAGGCCAATGACTCAGGTAAAAGAGGCCAAGCTGGTGACACTGAGGAAAATGCCCAAAGTAGTATTGGTCGACCTATGAGTTATTCCTGAATTTTTCTATTTTGTTTCCCATTTGCTTACTTCGTGAAATGTCTTCAGTGGTTAATAACGTTTTCTACCCACCAGTGTTTTGTTGTTACTATGTTTTTTTTTTCTTTTCAGTGTCACAGAGGTGAGTAACTTATTTTTGATTGAGGGCATGTGGATTAGGAAAAAGAATCTATTTCATGAGCTGTGGAGGTTAGTAGACTTTCTTAAAGAGATGATTTGGCAAAGTAGCCTGTAAACCACAGTCTCTGGAGTCCCATGACCAGATTTACCACTTACTAGTTCTTACCGCTTTGGGTAAATTAATTAACCTCTCTAAGCCTCAGATTCCTTTTTTTTAAGATTAATTTATTTATTTGAGAGAGAGAGAGCGAGCACAAGTGCAAGCACGCACTTGTGGGGAGAGGGAGAGAGAGAATCTCGAGCAAACTCCCTGCTGAGTGGAGAACCCAATTCGGGGTTTGATCTCCTGACTCTGAGATAATGGCCTGAGCCAAAATCAAGAGTTGGACACTTAACTGACAGAGCCACCCAGGTGCCCCTAAAGCCTCAGTTTCCTTATCTAAAATTGAAATACTTTAAATTGTCATGAGGATTAAATGAGATAGGACAATGATTGGCAGAGTAAGAGCTCAACAAATATCTAGAGCCTTGCTGCTCACGGGGTGGCCCGTGGACCATCAATATTGGTATCACCTGGGAACTTGTTAGGAAGACACACTCTCAGGCCCCAGCAGACCTGCACACTGAAGTCTGAGAAACTGTGGGCGTCACTATCAAAGCTTTTTCTTGACTAAATCAGATTAAATTGTCATGGCAAGATTAATGAGGGCTGACATTCTCTGTTTGCAGATTAGCAACACTGTGTCCACATTAAAGCAGGTCTGGTCTTAGTTCCCAAGAGAGTGTGTTCACTTAGATGACATATAATCCTCTACCTACTTCTGACTAGTTTTTAGAGACAGCATACTAGTTTGAGTAGTTGTGGTATTTCCACAAAGAAATATACAGATGGCCAATAAGCACATGACAAGATGCTCAACATCATTAGTCATTAGGGAAATGTATATGAAAACCACAATGAAATACCACTTCACACTTACTAGAATGGCTAAAATTCAAAGAAAACAGGGAAAATAGTAAGTGTTGGCAAGGATGTGGAGAAATTATAACGTTCATACATTGCTGGTAGGGATATAAAATGATGTACTCACTTTGGAAAACCACCTGGCAAGTTCCTCAAAAGGTTAAACATAGAGTTACCATGTGACCCAGCAATTGCACTCTTTTTTTTTTTTTTTAAAGATTTTATTTATTTATTTGACAGAGAGAGACACAGCGAGAGAGGGAACACAAGCAGGGGGAGTGGGAGAGGGAGAAGCAGGCTTCCCGCCGAGCGGGGAGCCCGATGCAGGGCTCGAACCCAGGACCCTGGGATCATGACCTGAGCTGAAGGCAGACGCTTAACGACTGAGCCACCCAGGCGCCCCAGCAATTGCACTCTTATGTATAGGGCCCAGAAAACTGAAAACACACAAAAGCTTGTCCCTGAGTAGTTCTTAGCATCATTAGCCACACAAAGTGGAAACAACCCAAATGTCCATCAGCAGATGAGTGGATAAACAAAATATATATCCATAAAGTGGAATATTACTCAGCTATGGAGAAGAATGGATTACTGATATATGCTGCACCATGAACCTTGAAAACATTAGGCTCAGTGAAAGAAGCCAGACACAAAATGCCACAAGTTACATGAGTCCATTTATATGACTTGTCCAGAGTAGGGCAAATCCAGAAAGACAGTAAATTTGTGATTGCTAGGGACTGGAGGAGTGAGGAAAGGGAATGAATGCTTAATTGGTTACAGGGTTTGTTTTGGGAGTATTGAACATTTTCTGGAATTAGACTGTAGTTATGATTGTACAAACGTGAATATACTGAAAACCACTAAATTGTACAGTTTTTAAAGGGTAAATTTTATGGTACATGAATTAGCTCTTAACCAAAAAATTCCTGGGAGGTAGGAAGTATCCCCTTTTGAGAACAAGGAATGTGTCATGAAGTCCCCAAGACCATTTGCAGGATCACTGATTTTCTAGGAGGACTCTTAACTATGATTTATTATAGTGAAAGTCTACAGAGCAAAATCGGCAAAGGGAAAAGGCCATGGGATGAAGTCTGGGGAAGAGCAGGAACAAGCTTCCAGAGTCCTCTCTCCAGTGGAGCCATACAGAGCACATTCCCTCAGCAATGAGTTGTGACATGTATGAAGTGTTACCTACCAAGGAAGCTTATTAGAGACTCGGTGCCCAGAGTTTTTATTGGAGGCTGGTCACATAGGTAACCCCTGCCAGATACATACCCAAATTCCAGACTCTCAGAAAGAAAGCAGGTATTGAGCATAAATCATGTTGTTTATACAAACAGCTTAGGCACAGTGAGCCACTCTTATCAGTTAATGGTGGGAGCTCTCCCGGAAAACAAGTTCCCTGATGCCAGGGCCAACCTTGTAAGCTGGCCTTTCCAAGGACAGCAGTCAGACCTTCTATGTTGTTCTTTTCTTTTTAAGGATTTTATTTATTTATTTGGGAGAGAGAGCGAGAGCAAGCATGAGCAGGGGGAGAGGGAGAAGCAGACTCCCCACTGAGCAGGGAGCCCGATACGGGGCTGGATCCCAGGACCCTGGGATCATGACCTGAGCGGAAGGCAGACGCTTAATGACTGAGCCACCTAGGCACCCCTTCTGTTTTCTTTTCTGCACAGTCCATCCCCTTGGTCTTTGGCAAAGGCAGCTTTACAGCAGAATTACCATCAGTAGGATTCCACACAGCAGAGTGAGGCCAACCTACAGCATTGACCTCACTTATACCCTTTAGGGGTTCTGTACTTAGGCAGTTAAAACACAGATGGTTAGCATAAAGGTCTGTCTTAGAAAGCCAGGTGGCTTCCTCCTTGATTTTCTGTATGAATCTTTTTTTTTTTTTTTAAGATTTTATTTATTTATTTGACAGAGAGAGAGAACATGAGCAGGAGAGGGAGAAGCAGGCTTCCCGCTGAGCAGGGAGCCCGATGCGGGGCTTGATCCCAGGACCCCGAGATCACAGCCTGAGTCGAAGGCAGATGCTTAACCAACTGAGCCACCCAGGCGCCACCCCCCCCCCCCCCCCTTTTTTTTTTAACCTGGCCCAAGGCATCAGTTCAGGCCCAGCACAACCTGGTCAGTAAGATGAAGCCATCCTCAAGCCTTCCAGGGTGGAGGCAGTGTCACAATAGTCAGAACACACACCTAGGGAGTATAATCCCTGAGGACACACATGTCCCCTGGAAACCGCTTACGGTGTTCCACGCACCCCAAGCAGGACATACATTGGTCAGGCAGTACAGGCTAACAGGGCCCCCACTGTGGCTTTCCCCCCATGGTTTCTCCCACCCCAGGGTTCTCAGTCTGGCCCAAGGAATTCAGGTCAGTCCTTGCTTTCAGAGGGACTACTTGAGGTGGTCATTTTCCACACAGTTCTGTCAACAACATGAGTTCATTACCTGCTGAGTGCGGGCGGCATATAGAGGTGGTCTTTAGGGACTGTGCAGGAACTGGCCTGCCCTGCCGCTCCCAGTCCCATTGTCATCAGCCACCTGGGCTCAGCAGTCCAAGGGGATCTGAAGTGCTCACAGCAGCTGGCACAGGCAGCACAGTTTTTCTTCAGGAAAAGGGCAGAGTTCCCAGGAACAGTTCTGGAAAACAAAGATCCTGAATGTCCTTCCCATCCCTGGCACCACTACATGTGCTAGATTTTGTTGTGTTTTTTTTCATTGTTATCACGGTACCCCATTCAGTAATCAAGACTTAACATTTTCTCAACCATCCTCTGCTTTTAAAATGATCCTTCATAAGGAAAGGCTGAATGCAAGAAGGATAAGAGCCTTTTTTACAAAAAAAAATTTTAACCAAAAAGACATACCATGTTCAGAACAAAATCCTGAATTTTCAAAAAAATTTCAGGATAGGTTTGCATCAACTGCCATCTCTTATAGTCCCATTCATTTATCTAGTGAACAACCTAGGGAAAAAGCAGTCCCTCTCTGGGGACAGGTGCATTGCCTTCCTGAGGTGTGTGTAGCAGGAGAAAGGTAAGGGAAGTAGAGTTAGGCTCCTAGTCCATTGTTACAAACTGCACCCCACCCAGCAAGTCAAATACCAGACATCTTGTGAGCAGGTGTTGAGTCTGATCATCAGGGGAGGGTGAAGGGGTCATACTCCCTGTAAGTACCCTGTCCTAGCTCACAGCTGTGTCAGGAATCACAGGTTAGGCATGTAATTAGGCTCTGCATCAGAAATTAAGAGCTGACCAGCAGTTCCATGTCAGGTGGTCCCATCGGGGAACGAGCTCCTTCCTGTGAGCATTTGTCTGTGACCCAGACGGTGCAACCAGTATCCGTGATACTTTCACGGGATAGGGCCCCATGGAGGGGTGTTCTGTATCTGTAATAGATCAAGGTTGATTTTTAAAACTCCAAACCTATCTCTGTCTGGAGATTGCCTCTCTTTTCATGTCTCCCTTTTTCCAGAGACTCCATTATGCAAAAGTCATAGCAAAAATCACCAGGTATGGAGGTCTGTTCTGGTTCTAGTACTTAAGAGTTTTAAATTCCTATCAAATCACTGATGGCAAAAAACAAGGAGGTTGTGTCCCACTCTCACTTGGAGGAGAAAACCAAAACCAAAGACATTACCTGGGTTGTACTTCTCCCCTCACTTTAGCCAGCATGGCCAAAACCAGCCAGAGGATCCAGCAAGCCAACTCTTGGAGTTGGATGGGTTATCTTCAAATACCATAGGTATTTTACCTCTTGCAACAGACAGCAGCTGGGTTGCTGTTTGATACAGTGGCCGACTCCATAGCCACCAGGCACCAGAAGGTCATCATCCTCCATGCCTTTAGGCTTTCTTTTTCTTTTTTCTTTTTTTTTTTTTTAAGATTTTATTTATTTATTTGACAGAGAGAGAGATAGCAAGAGCAGGAGCACAAGCAGGGAGAGTGGGAGAGGGAGAAGCAGTCTTCGCGCTGAGCAGGGAGCCTGATTCGGGGTTCGATCCCAGGACCCTGGGACCATGACCTGAGCCGAAGGCAGACGCTTAATGACTGAGCCACCCAGGTGCCCCTAGCCTTTCTTCTTCAAACACTGCTTTTACCATTTGTCTGTGAATCAGGGTCATTCTTGCAGTTCCTGCTTTGTCACCAATTGTATCAGGGGTCCCCAAGACCAGCCCCAGGTTTGGTGATTTGCCAGGAGCACTCAGGAGACTCAGCATATGGTGGCACTCACAGCTGTGATGTGTTATAGTAGAAGCTGCACAGCACATCAGCAGAGGGAATTGGCACGCAGGCGAAGTCCAGAGGACACCAGGTGCGAGTTTCCAAGAGTCCTCTCCCAGTGGAGTCACACGGGACGTGCTTAATTCCCCCAGCAACGAGCTGTGATAACACATGTGAAATGTTGCCCACCAGGAAAGCTCGTTAGAGACTTGGTGGTCGGGGTTTTGTTGAGGGCTGGTCACGTAGGCACCCTTGGCCAGTTACATACCCGAATTCCAGACTCTCAGAAGGAAAGTGGCTAAGTCATGTTGTTTTACATATAGCTTAGGCACAGTGAGGTACTCGTCAGTTAATAGCAAGAACCCGGGGCGCCTGGGTGGCTCAGACGGTTAAGCGGCTGCCTTCGGCTCAGGTCATGATCCCAGGGTCCTGGGATCGAGTCCCGCATCGGGCTCCCTGCTCGGCAGGAAGCCTGCTTCTCCCTCTCTCTCTCTCTCTGTGTCTCTCATGAATAAATAAATAAAATCTTAAAAAAAAAAAATAGCAAGAACCCTTCTCTAAGTTCTCAGGTGCTGACCAAGGACCAGCCTTGTAAAGCAGGCCTTTCTAAGGACAATTTTCAGGGCTGCTATGTTAACTCTTTCCTGCACAAGGAAATTGACATTTAGAGAGGTTAAGTAATCTGCCCAAGGTGATCCAGTTATTTGGTGACAGTGCTAGTTCTGTCTGGTTCCAAAGCCCAGACTTTGAACTCATGAAATGAACTGGACTCTTGAGCATGGAGTATGGAAATCTTTCAAGATAGTGTCTATTCTGCATATACTAGAAAAAGTATGGTGGTATTTAGAGAATGTGGATTGCCCATGTTATGTTTTAACAGAAAATGTGTTCTTCCCAATTCCCTCCTCTCCCTACTTTTTCCTTCTGTGCTCCCTGTCTCTTTGGCTGTGATATTGTAACCTTCTAGTATCCCATGCCTGTCCTCGTGTAGCTCCTGCTGGTCCTCTTAAATCTTCTTACAAGTCTTCTCCCACTCGGAGTGCTGAGAGGAAGAAGACTCCATCTACATCTGGTGTAGGAGATTCTGGGAAAGGAGCCCCTGCAGGAGCGGAGGCCTCTCCGGTAGGTTTAAACCACTCTCTCACCCCTTGGGACGGGTTTATTTGACAGTATGATTACTCCCTGTGCTTAACCAGGGGTCTCTGTTTCCATCAGTCTCCAGAGACTGCTCAACTGGTGGATGTGGTTTAAAAATTCACTCATCCTTTGAAAATCATTTAACTTTTTGCATGTTCCTAAATCTAAGTGCCTTGGAGCAAATTCCTAAAGACCTTGTCCTTGTTACAGACTGCCCTCCAGGGGACAGGAGTCAAAAGGAATGTTCTGAGTGTTGTCTTTTTGCTTTTAAGGATGCCAGTCTCGCCTCTACAGGCAACTAGAACTAAGGTTCTAGGTCAGCCTTCAATCCATAACAGTGGCCTTTAAACATTTTTGACATCATACTGACACCATCAGTAAAACACATGTTGAATGGGTACTCCCAATTATGTGTATTTATTTAGAAATTATACATACCATGCTACTTTTGTTAGTTATCACTTGCTATGTAATAAATCACCCCAAACCTTAGCTGCTTAAAACAATGTTTATTACCACACTGGTTCTTTGGGTTGGAAATTGAGGCTGGCTTAGCTGGGTAGTTCTGGTTCAGGGTCTGTCATGAGGGTGTGGTCAGGATAATGGCCAGAGCTATAGTCCTATGAAAGCGTGGCTAGGGCTCTTACAGAATGGCTCGCTCACATGGCTGCTGGCCTCAGTTCCTTATTGTGTGGACCTCTCCATAGAGCTGCTTGAATGTCCAAATGACATGGCAGCTGGCTTCCTCCAGAGTGAGAGATCCAGGGGAGGGGTGCGGGTGCAGGCGTGCAGGGGAAAAGCTGCAGCACCTTTTATGCTCTAATCTTATATGTTACACACCATCATTCTGCCATATGTTGTTCCTTAAAAATAAGTCACTAATACCAACCCACACTCGAAGGGAGGAGCATCAAATGACGTGTGGACTTGTTTTAAGACTGCCACATTACTGTACTATTGGACATTTATTTTATAACACTGTATGTACTTTTAAAATCCATTGTGGCCCTGAGGTTCTTACATGAGAAGTGAATGTGTCAGACCTTGGGTTTTACTGTAGGGTCAGTTACTGTATGTGTGTGTATGGGGTGGGGGCAAAGGAGGGTTTGTTGTGGAAAAGTGCAATAGGGAGAGAAGGGAACCACCCTTGTGGAGCCCTCACCGTGTGCCAGGCACAGAGGCCATGTCCTGCCTCTTGCCGAGGGAGGCCGTGGGGATGATGTACAGGGACAGGTGGTCCCTATGGGGCTGTAGTCCCCGTTACACCAGGTACACTGTTAGAGTCCACAGCTCACTGTCTTGGGTATTAACCACATTTATACCCACCTGTAGTTCTTTTGGGTGATTATGTATTTTTCTACTCTTCCCAGTTTTTTTTTCTTTTTTAATATTCTTTTTAATTCCAGTACAGGTTTACAGTGTTACATTACTTTCAGGTATACAATATAGTGATTCAACAATTCTATACATTACTCAGTGCTCATCATGATAAGTGTACTCTTACTCCCCTTCACTTCTTTGACCCATCTCCTCCCCTCTCCAGCAACCACCAGTTTGTTCTCTGTATTTGAGAGTCTGTTTTTTTGTTTCTTTCTTTCTTCAGTTTTGTTTCTTAAATTCCATTTATGAGTGAAATCATACGGTATTTGTCTTTCTCTGACTTATTTCACTTAGCATAATACTCTCTAGATCTGTCCACATTGTTGCATATGGCAAGATTTCATTCTTTTTATGGCTAATATTCACATACTCTTTATTCATTCATTTATCAGTGGACATTTTGGCTGCTTCCATAATTTGGCTGTTATAAATAATCTGCAATAAACAGAGGGGTGCATATATCCCTTCGAATTAGTGTTTTCGTATACTTTGGGTAAATACCCAGTAGTGCAATTGCTGGATCATAGGGTAGTTCTATTTTTTTTTTTTAAGATTTTATTTATTCATTTGAGACACAGAGATACAGAGAGAGAGAGAGAGCATGAGCAGGGAGAGAGGCAGAGGGAGAGGGAGAAGCAGGTTCCCCGCTGAGCCAGGAGCCCGATGTGGGGCTCGATCCCAGGACCCTGGGATCATGACCTGAGCCGAAGGCAGATGTTTAACCATCTGAGCCACCCAGGCGCCCCAGGGTAGTTCTATTTTTTAACTTTTGGGGGAACCTCCATGCTGTTCTCCACAGTGGTGGCATCTGCTTGCATTCCCACCAACAGTGCATGAGGGTTCCTTTTTCTTCACATCCTTGCTGACATTTGTTGTTTCTTGCATTTTTGATTTTAGCCATTCTGACAGGTGTGAGCTGATAGCTCATGGAGGTTTTGATTTGCATTTCCCTGATGATGAGTGATCTAGTTTCTATATGTCCAGAATCATAATATTCTGTTCATAACATTCATAATATTCTGTTCTGTTGTTAGCTTTTTGCAAGATAACAAAGAGTAGGAAATCTTTGCATTTTGAGGGTGAAGTTTTTTTTTTTAATTGGATGACCTCAATATTGGCCACCAAATTGATGACCTCATGGTGCTTTCCTGCAAAGGTTCCCATTATGGGAAGCACTATAGCTTCATATGGACCCTTCTGGAAGAAAGCTGTGCATCACTTGCATCTGGGTTTTGTTTTTTTTTTTTTAAGAAATTGTAGAAGTATTGCCAGTGATGGGCCATGGCTGACCTCTTCTGTGTCCCCTCCAGTCAGAGAAGATGAAGCGGGGCCCGCGAACAACAACTTCTGTTCCCAGTGTGGGCCTTGGGTCTCCTCTGAGAAGATGCGAGTTTCCAGGAAGCATTGCTAAGAGGTCTTCTTCTCCAGTGACATCCAAGTAAGTATGTTTTCGCTTTGCCACAGTTGGACAGTGAAAGCAATTTGGTGGGGCTCTGTACACTGCAGTGTGTGCTTCCTGCTGCCACATGAGTCATGGCCAACCTGAAGAGGTAAGCAGGAGGAATCCTGGACTTCGAGTTACCTCGTTTACTCTCTGTGTATCTTTTGCATAAATGGTGGGCTCTTCAGAGGTTTGTTGCCTGCTAAGTATGAGATTCTGATTTCCGGAGATGATCCATTCAACATTTTCTCTTTTGGTCCATCGGTTCCATTCTGCTTTTCTGGCATTCTCCTTCACCTGCATCTGGAGTGAAGTGATTGCATTGTGCTTGTGTGCTCAAGCTCAAGTACTTGGGCACTCACTCTCTCCCTCCCTCATCTGTCTCTTCAACAGAGAGGAAATAATAAGTTGTCAGTCACCATCAGCAGTATGTTGTTGTTTTTAAATGAAGCCATTATTTTTTTTTTTGTGAAGCATTGGGTGAACTCGCCAATGAAACCATGTCACTGAAAAGCAAATTCACCCTGTGTGACCACTCTCGTATGTCATTAAAATATTTTGCTTATAACAAGAATGACTCAGTAAATAACGCAGTCTAGCAGAGTGGAATCGTCTTCTGTAGTACTGAGAGAGAAAGAGAAATATGATTTTAATTTGGAAAATAGAAAACTCTGTAGAGAATCATGTAAGACTTGTTTAGTGCATCAGTTTGATTCAGAGAACATAGGATAAAACACAGATTCAACGAACACTTAGGCCTTTGTTAAAAATATTTCAGAGTAAAAAAATATTTCAGTGACATCAGCTCTTATTTCTAATTTGTTGCTTTCTAACAGAAACTTTTTCTCTATTATGTTGTTCAGAGAACATACAGTTTTTATAGATTACTAATACCTGTTACTGATATATCTGTCTTCTATAAGGAAAATCCTTACATAACATATTGCTGAATTAACAGCATCAAGTTTTTGTTTTGTTTTTAAGTCCATTGCATTCTTTCTGTGCTTGTATTGCCTGTCTTTGGTTATAGTATTGCTCTCTTGCAAAATCTGAATCCATTAGGTGGGCTGTAAGGTCTCTATTTGTCTGTCTTATTTCTGAGCCTTCCATTCACGTTACTACTCTGGTGTTAGGGTGGGACAGTAACAGAAGAGCCTATTCATATTGGGGTTTTTCCAGATTACACCCCTTTCTTTCATAGATACTAACTCATGGTCCCTGCATGGAGAGTAGCTGGCAAGTTTCATCATCATCATTGTAAATTTCACTAAGGTAAACTAAGGGGGTTGTTGCCCTCTGTAGAGATGAGAATTCGGTTTTTGGAAGCAGACTCACAGTGGGCTCTGTGCTATTTCTTTGACATTGAAAATCTTGATGGTGTGTTTCAGGAACTATTTTATATTTTTTAAATTGAGATACAGTTGACAGATTACATTGTATTTGTTTCAGGTGGACAGAATGAATGGTTCAGTATTTGTATACATTACAAAATGATGACCATAATAAGTCTAGTTACCATCCATCACCGTACATAGGTGCAACATTTTCTTTTTTTTCTTGTGAGGGTTTTTAAACTTTATTCTCTTAGCAACTTTCAAATATGCACTACAGTACTGTATTATTAACTGGAGTCACCCTGCTGTACATTACATTCCATGGGTTACTTATTTTATAACCAGATGTTAGTACCATTTGAAACCCCTTCACCCATTTCATCCATTCCTCTACCCGCCCCCCCCTTCTGGCCACCACCAGTCTGTTCTCTGGATCTGTGAGCTTGGTTTTGTTTATTTTTTAGATTCCATATGTAAGTGAGATCTTTAAGTACTTGTCATCTGATTTATTTCACTTAGCACAATGAACGTCCTCAAGTTCTACCCATGTGTTGCACATGGCAAGATTCTATTCTCTTTTTATGGCTGAATCATATTCCATTGTATATATATATGGAGCTATTTTATATTTTAAAGGACACATCATCTAAATTTTATAAAAAGCTCATTCTGACCAAAGAGACTTAAACAAAATCCCAGACCTTTTTTTGAAGATTTTATTTAGAGAGAGAGAGAGAGCGAGCGGGGGAGGGGGGCAGAGCAGGAGGGAGAGAGAATCTCAAGCAGACTGTGCACTGAGTGCAGAGCCCAATGTGGGGTTCAGTCTCACAACCCTGAGATCATGACCTGAGCCGAAATCAAGAGTCAGATGCTCAACCGACTAAGCCTTACCCAGATGCCCCAAAATCCTGGAATTTTTAATGCAGTTCAATTGAGAGAAATCTTTTAAATTTCCCCTCTATATAGAAGAGTAATGGGTACCTCATAAGTGCTTTATAAATATTTGTGGAATGAATGAATGCAAGTCCCTGTGTCCCGTATGCTTCAGAGAATCCCCAAATGAGTGAGAACAGTTTCCATTTGAACAGACCCCAAGTGAGGGGAGAGAGAGATGGGAATGCAGATGAGGACAGTTGCAGGCCTAGTGCAGAGAGAGTTGTCCAACTTAAACTGCTCATCCCTCAGAACTCAGCTCAGCTGTCATCCTCTACAGAACCAGCCAAAACTGAATTCACCCCCCTCTCTGTGCTCACAGAGCCTCATGGGCATGCTCAGTGCCTCCTCTTTGCCCAGTGTTCTCAGCCCATGGGAAGCTTACCTGACAGTGAATGACAAATATAACATCAGGTGGTGAGAAGTTCTATGAAGAAAAATAAAACTGGGTCAGATGCCAGAGAGTGGTGGAGGGGAGTAGTAGGTAGATATGGTGGTCAGGGAAGGCTTCTCTGGGGAGGTGACATTTGAACAGAGCCCTGTATGGAGTGAGGGAGGAAGCAGGCCATGTTGATCTGTGGCTTCTTGCACTGTATCATCTGCTAGATTGCAGGGAGGGTGGGGACTGATTGGATTTATTGTTGCACAGTAGGTGCTTAGTGTGTGTCCATGTGACAAAAACTAGAAGGAAAGTAGAGCCTAGAGGGCGGGAGGGGATTGGCTGGTGGGTATGGGCAATGCTAGGACCATTCCTGCCCAAGGGCAGGCCCTTTGCCTCCTCTTTCCTTCTGAGCCATTCGTTGGTTTTTTTCTCCTACTAATCAGTTCCTTAAATGTTCTCTTTTCTGGACCATGTATTTCTCCTGGGAAATGTTTGAAGGTTGAGTGATACTGGCTTCTACGGTACTACAGTATATTCCTGCTACTTCAGCAAAGAAAAATTAATGGAATGACCTTTCTTTTCAGAGCCCTATGCATGCCATCCCTCGTGCAGGCAGGAAAAATAGTAAACTCTAACAGCTGGACTTCGTGTGTATTGTCAAAACTACCAGAATCATTCTCCTTAAGAAGGGCCCTGGGCGGGGGGGGTGTGCCTGGGTGGCTCAGTAGTTAAGTGTCTGCCTTCGGCTCAGGTCATGGTCCCAGGGTCCTGGGATGGAGCATCGGGCTCTCTGCTCGGCAGGAAGCCTGCTTCTCCCTCTCCCTCTGCTTGCCGCTCTGCCTACTTGTGTTCTCTCTCTATCTCTCTGTCAAATAAATAAATTAAATCTTAAAAAAAAAAAGAAAAGTGCCCTGGGGACAGGAGTTTGCTCCAGTACCTCTAAATCAGAATCACCAATTTGAGAGGTCTAAGGAGAAGCAAACATTTCTTGATTTTTTTTTAAAGATTTTATTTATTTATTTGAGAGAGAGCATGAGAGAGAGCACATGAGAGGGGGGAGGGTCAGAGGGAGAAGCAGACTCCCTGCCGAGCAGGGAGCCCGATGCGGGACTCGATCCAGGGACTCCAGGATCATGACCTGAGCCGAAGGCAATCGCTTAACCAACTGAGCCACCCAGGCGCCCACATTTCTTGATTTTAAGACATTCAAAAAGAAAGATAATTTCTCCCCAGGTGAAAATTAATGGCTGAACCACAATGGGTATGAACCAGGTCTGAGAAATGTGGTAAGTCAGGTAGACTGTAAATAAGTTCTGAAAATGCAGCCAAACGCTACAGCAGTGAAAAAGAATGGACTGCCGCTGCCCACAACCAGTGGGTGGATCTCAGGAATATAGAGTTGAGCAGCAAGAGGAAGTTGTAAAAGAATATCAACAGTGACATTTATATTGAGTTCCCAGATGTGTAAAACCAGCATGTTTTTAAGAATATAAATGTGGTAAAAATGATTAGAAAAGGTAAGAAAATGGCAAATATAAAATGCAAAGTAATGATGGCCTCTGAGTGGGAAGTGGGGGAAGGGGTGAGGGAGGGGTACATGGGAGATTCCAGAATATTTCTAATGTCTTTCTTTGGAACTGGTTGTTAGGTGTGTGGGTATTTGTTATGTCATTCTTCATACTTTCCCTATTTTATAAATTTTTTTATGTTCAATATTGAAGAAAGAAAAAGAAACCCTTGATTTTTAAAATGGTGTCACATACAAAATCCCAACCAGAGTGGAATTTTCAGCCTTCCCTCTATGCAGACTAAGTGTGTGTGATCTTTAAAGCATACTGGGAGCAATGTGGCTTTGAACGGTGGTTTAGTCAGTCCTTTTGAACCTCCATCCAGAAACTCAGACACGTCATGTGATAAATGGCTCTGGCAGCGCATTGTTCTCCTCCTGAATCTCAGATAAATTAAGTCAGTGTTCCGTGGCTGTGCATATTAATGTCATTGCTCTTTTAAGTGTTCAAGTTTATTTCCATTGTTTGCATTGTTGGGTACTTGTATGGGTTTTAGAAAACTAGCTTCAGCAACACTCTCAAAGATGTGGATGGAGCATAGCTTTCTTCTTGTAACCTAGAGAGAGGAAATCAAGTGTGGTCATGTGCGTTTGTCCAACCTGTCCCTGCCTCTGAGTGTTAGTGCTGCCTGTACTCCTAATTCTTCAGTGTGAAATGTTCTCTAATGGTTTCAGGTTTTTAGAAATATATTCTAAGTCACTTCGGTCATTATGATGGGGAATGTTTCAGTTACCTCTTGCTGCTGTAATAACCCATCCCCCAAAATTTAGTAGCACAAAATAACAATTTGTTACTAGTTTTCACAGCTCTATGACTTGGGCTTACCAGGAGGGTCTCTCTTGGGGTCTTTTGTGTGGTTTTTCTGAGGTTTGACTTGGGTTCACCTGGTGGTTCTCACTTGGGGTCTTCCACCATAGGTTCAGTGTCACCTGGGGCTGCAGTTACCTGTCTTGACTGAGCTGGAAGTCTGAGATAGCCCATTCACCTGGCTGGCAGTTAATGCTGGCTATTGGCTGGAGCTCAGTGGGGGCTGGGAACCAGAATAGAATGCTTACACATAGCCTCTCCATATCACTTCGGCATCTCACAACATGGCACTGAGTTCTAAGAGGGAGTGTTCCCAAGAGCAAGTATCTCCCAGAACATGGAAGCTGCCAGGCTAGTTAAGTACTGTGCCATGAATTGTCACAGCGTTCCTTCTCTGCTGTGTTTTATTGGTCAAAGCAGTCAGGCCATCCGAGATTCAGTGGGATGGAGAAAGGAACTCAAAAGATCATGTGGGGTCAGAGGAGATATTTTTGTGATCATCTTTGGAAAATACAGTCTGCCAAACATAATCACTTTGAGAGATAGCTTATACCTGAGATCAGTTTTGTGTCAGGAGCCTAGGTTAACTCTACTTTATTATGCATTTTGAGAAACAAAACAGATTTTGTTTGTCCACATAAGGGAAAAAATTAAGACCAGGTTGTCAGCGTGGCCCAAAATAAGTACCTCCCACTCAGAATCATGGGCTCATGGAAGGTTCCTGGAGCCAGCTGATTCCTTCAATGGTTGAGGACATTTAATCAATCATTACTGAGCATCATTGCATACATTTCCCTGGTGCATATATGGTGTGGTTACCCCTGCCTACGGATGAGCATCTACTGTGGATCAGGGCCTCTGTATTGACAATCTGCCTGTTGTTTTTGCCACCACCATTGTTCTCAGATAGGCTTTTACATTCTTTTTTTTTTTTTTTTAAGATTTTATTTATTTATTTGACAGAGAGAGACACAGCGAGAGAGGGAACACGAGCAGGGGGAGTGGGAGAGGGAGGAGCAGGCTTCCTGCGGAGCAGGGAGCCCGATGCGGGGCTCGATCCCAGGACCCTGGGATCATGACCTGAGCCGAAGGCAGACGCTTAACCGGCTGAGCCACCCAGGCGCCCCGCTTTTACATTCTTATTTGAACATTTTCTTGAAAAGGATAATTGAAAATGTTAAGTTATGCTTCCTCTTCATAGCCATACTTATACATTCCCCCAGTCTATAGCCCTGTATTTTTTCAGTTTTACTAGAGGATAATTTGAGTTTAGACCATTTTTTTTTAGTTTAGACCAATTTTAAAAGCCTTTTTATTTTTATTTTTTAATAGATTTTATTTATTTAAGAGAGTGCAAGCACAAGCAGGGGGGAGAGGGAGAGGGACAAGCAGACTCCACACTGAACTGAGAGCCTGACGCAGGGCTTGATCCCAGGATCCTGGGATCTTGGTCTGAGCCTAAGGCAGACCCTTAACCAACTGAGTCACCCAGGCACCCCAAAAGTCTTTTTATTTTTAAACCCTTTCAGCCCTACAGAAGAATTGCAAAACTATACCAAAGAACTCCTATATGCCTTTCATCCTATTAATGTTTAACCATATTTGCTTCATCATTGCCATCCCCCCACTCACTTTCTTTCTTTTTTTTTTTTTTTAAGATTTTATTTATTTGACAGAGAGAGAGACAGTGAGAGAGGGAACACAAGCAGGGGGAGTGGGAGAGGGAGAAGCAGGCTCTCCGCTGAGCAGAGAGCCCAATGCGGGGCTCGATCCCAGGACCTCGAGATCATGACCTGAGCCGAAGGCAGACGCTTAATGACTGAGCCACCCAGGCGCCCCCCCCCACTCACTTTCATTCACTCTATAGACACAGACACAGACACAGACACACACATATACAGATTTTTTCCCAGAACCGTTTGAGAGTAAGTTGAAGACATCATGACTCTTTACCCCCAGGAATGAAGACGTTACTTTTGTGTAACCACAGTACAATTGTGGAAGATCACAAAATTTAATTTTGACATGTTATTGTTACTTAATTTACAGTCTATATGCAGCTTTTACTAACTGTCTCAGCGAGATTCTTCATAGCATTTTTTTCCCTGAGTCCAGGATCCAACCCTGGCTCCCACATTGCATTTAGTTGTTTTGTCTTCGTGGTCTCCTTGAACTTTGAACAGTTCTTCAGCCTTTCTTCTTCATGACCTTGAGATTTTTCAAGATTTTATTTATTTATCTGTCAGAGAGAGAGAGAGAGTGAGCAAGCACAAGCAGGGGGAGCAGCAGGCAGAGGGAGAAGCAGGCTCCCCGCTGAGCAAGGAGCCCGATGCAGGACTCAATCCCAGGACCCTTTGACATTTTTAAAGAGTACAGGCCAGATATTTTTTTTTTAAGATTTTATTTATTTGACAGAGAGAGACACAGCGAGAGAGGGAACACAAGCAGGGGGAGTGGGAGAGGGAGAAGCAGGCTTCCCGCCGAGCAGGGAGCCCGACGAGGGGCTCAATCCCAGGACCCTGGGATCATGACCTGAGCCGAAGGCAGACGCTTAACGACTGAGCCACCCAGGTGCCCCCAGGCCAGATATTTTGAGGCGTGTCCTTCAATTTGGGTCAGTCTACTGTTTCCTCATGATTAGACTTAGGTTGTGCACTTGGGGCAAGAATCCTGCAGAAGGCATGTTGGTTCCTTCTCAGTACATCATATCAGGAGGCCATGACGTCAGGTTGTTCCATTACTGGTGATGGTAACTTTGATCACTGGCTTAAGGTGGTATCCACAAGTTTCTTTGGTATAGAATTGCTCTTTTCCTCCCTGGAAAGTAATAAACTCTGACCATAAACATTGACTTTTCAGAATGTTGGCTGAGCTGTGCTGATGAGGAGGCCAGAGACCCCTCCCATCATGTGGGTGGGCTCTGTTCACTATGGCTGGAGTCAAGTGGCTTTAGAGAAACTAGAATTAGATTCCAAGATGTGGAGGAAAAAAGTCCTTTGGGGTTCTGCTTTGCAGTAACCTCACATCCAGAAGTGTAACAGCCCTCTCTCAACACTTATGTTTGCTGCTCTACTTACAGAGGGGTTTGCTCATATTTCCTACCAGTCATGGAACCTCAGAATATTATATAATCCTACCTTGTGCACCAGGAAGACCTGTCTCTACCACCCCAGCAAAATTTGTGAATCCCCTTTGTTAGCTCTTTAATCACTGGAGGTATTGAACTTTTTTTTTTTTTTTTTAAAGAAAGTGGCTGGATTTATTTTTTTTAAAGATTTTATTTATTTATTTGAGAGAGTGCACAAGCAAGGGGAATGACAGAGGGAGAGGGAGAAGCAGACTCCCTGGTGAGCAGGGAGCTCGATGTGGGGCTCGATCCCAGGACCCCAGGATCACAAACTGAGCTGAAGGGAGACACTTAATTGACTGAGCCACCCAGGCGCCCCAGAGGTATTGAACTTTTAAAAAATTAAAATGGGAAGCCTATAAAACAAGATGAAGAATCAAATGACTTGGGGGCCAGCCCTGGCTGTCTCACTGGTAACATCTCTTGGGAAAGGTCCTTTAAATGCTTAGGACTTTATGGTTTTCTTATCTCAGATATGAGTAATAGTAATTTCCCACCTACCTCACTAGGTTATTGTGGCAGTCAAATAGATACTTTTTGAGTAGATGAGAAAGTACTTCTCTGTGAAAGCATGGTAAGTTCCCCGATACTTAATTTCTTTCAACAGCTAAAGATACCTATTTCTAGGAATTTGTAAAAAAAAAAAAATAATGGGGCGCCTGGGTGGCTCAGTCGTTGGGCGTCTGCCTTCGGCTCAGGTCATGATCCCAAGGTCCTGGGATCGAGCCCCGCATCGGGCTCCCTGCTCCGCGGGAAGCCTGCTTCTCTCTCTCTCCCACTCCCCCTGCTTGTGTTCCCTCTCTCGCTGTGTCTCTCTGTCAGATAAATAAATAAAATCTTTAAAAAAAAAAATAGTAACTTTGCCAGACTTCATTTGGTTTGCAGTAGTGAGCAGGGCTGGCCAGAGAGCTTGGAGCCTGCCAGACCAATATCACCTGGTTCAGGATGCCTGTGCTCAGCATCTCTTGCAAGAACCTAAAAAAGTCCTAAATCCATATAGAAAAGTAGCAAGACAGGATGAGTAGGAAACTACATAAATGGGGATAAATAGGAAATTTTTAAGATTGTATTCTGTATTTTGGTTACTTGCTGTTTAAAAAATAATCTGTAATGCCTACACTTCTCTAATTTAAAGGTTGTGTTTGTGTGTATGTGTGTTTATGTGTGTGTGTTCTAATTCTGCATATTTACTTAGAATAGAACCTCACAGTCTGTGGTGTGAACAGAACCATTGCATGACTTTTCTGTTGAAGCAAGACTGCTCAGGGCTAAGCTGACCTGAGGCTGTCAGACCTCCCCCATCCAGGCCATTCCAGCCTTTTCTCCCTGGGATTGTAGTACTGCCATGCATCTCCATCTACAGGTTCCAGGCATACTGACTGAGGGTGTGACTTCATCACATTCCATTCCCTTCTGACAGTGAGCCATTTAAACCAGACCCTGGGGTGTATCAGGATCCACATGCAGGTGTTCTGGCTGCTAAGGGGACTATAGAATGGATTGGGCCTGCAGCCAGTTCAGACTTCTTACTCGCTCCCCCCATTCCATCCCTGGGAACCCTCATGGTGGGAGCTGTGTCTGCAGAAGAGCTTCTCATCCATCTCCTCATTCACTGGCAGAGGCACCAGCACACTGCAGGCCCCCTTGGGTAGAGCCCACCTCTTCAGGCACTGCTCCGAGAAGCTCAGAGTGCATGCTTGCTATAGGCAAGTCCCAGAGTGAATGTGGTTGGACTGGGCTGCATGTGTCCAGCACCTTTGCTCAGTCTCACCAGCCGTGAGGGATCCAGCTGTGACTCTCTGTCAAAACACATAAGCCACTACTACTTACCTCTCAGGAAGCCCATAGTTGTGACTTGGGGTGACTGTGGGGATTAGGACACCGCCTCTCCAACCAGAATAGCTCTACTCTTATCAGCTTTATACAGATAGAATGTGTGGGGGGGTAGCTGTATGTATGTATCACTCAGGTGCTTCTCACCTGGAGGTGACCTTGTCCCTGAGGGGACATTTGACAATGTCTGGAGACATTTTTGGTTGTTACAACCTGGAGTTGAGGGTGACAATAGCTATTGGCATCTGGTAAGTTGAGGCCAGGGATGCTGCTAAACATCCTACATGCACGGACAGCCCTACAACAAAGAATGGTCCAGCCCCAACTGTCAATAACAGCAGGGTTGAAAAACCCTGGTACATATGGATACGTATATGGAGAGGGCAGAATTCTGTGCATGACTTTCTTTTCTTTTTCTTTTTTCTTCTTTTTTTTTTTTTTGTAAGAGTCTAGGAACAAAATTAGAAAATCAGGGTTAAATGGTGCAACTGGAAAGAAACACCTGGTTGCTGAGAAGTCCCTTAGGAATCGTGGGCCTGAGTCAGCTGAGCCCAAAGGCAGAGTGAGAACAGTCTGCAGGGAGGAGGCACCATCCATGTGGACAAATTGTCACAGGGGTTCTGTGTGGCCCCAAGCCTACAGGATGATGACACAGGGAAGTTGGTGTGGCCAGTATGAAACTATTCTTTCTGGGGCCAGAGCTGTCCAGCTTGGGAGCAAACTGTTCATAAAGGCAGACAGCCTACCATGGAAGTGAGACCTGGACTGATTATCAGTAAATCAGTAAAACGGTGGATATTGAAACAGCTGAATTTTAAAAATTCAAATCAGGTTCAAGTTGTATTCATTGGGTCAAGTATGACACCATTATGTGGCCCTCAGTCTGGCTTTGACTAAAAGAAGGTGGTTTCCTGGGCATGTGTAGCTGGCCTTTTAGCATGAGAGCATCACTGGAAAACTGGCCTGCATTTTACCTAATCCACATACCACTTGACGATTAGTTTCCATTTCAAGACCAAGTATAATGTTGATTTGATCATGTTTTTCCTTACCATCAGAACCTGATTAGGTAACTCTTTTTTTTTTTTTTTTTTCAATTTTATTATGTTATGTTAGTCACCATACAATACATCATTGGTTTTTGATGTGGTGATCCACGATCCATTGTTTTCGTATAACACCCAGTGCTCCATGCAGTACGTGCTCTCCTTAATACCCATCACCGGGCTAACCAATCCCCCCACTCCCCTCCCCTCTAAAACCCTGTTTGTTTCTCAGAGTCCATAGTCTCTCATGGTTCATCTCTCCCTCCAATTCCCCCTCCCCATTTTTCCCTTCCTTCTCCTAATGTCCTCCATGCTATTCCTTATGTTCCACAAATAAGTGAAACCATATGATAATTGACTTTCTCTGCTTGACTTATTTCACTTAGCATAATCTCCCCCAGTCCCATCCATGTTGATGTAAAAGTTGGGTATTCATCTTTTCTGATGGCTGAGTAATATTCCATTGTATATATGGACCACATCTTCTTTATCCATTCATATGTTGAAGGGCATCTCGGCTTTCCACAGTTTGGCTATTGTGGACATTGCTGCTATGAACATTGGGGTGCATATGGCCCTTCTTTTCACTACAGCTGTGTCTTTGGGGTAAATACCCAGCAGTGCAATTGCTGGGTCATAGGGTAGCTCTATTTTTAAATTTTTGAGGAACCTCCACACTGTTTTCCAAAGTGGCTGTACCAACTTGCATTCCCACCAACAGTGTAAGAGGGTTCCCCTTTCTCCACAACCTCTCCAACATTTGTTGTTTCTTTCCCTGTCCATTTTTGCCATTCTAACTGGTGTAAGGTGGTATCTCAATGTGGTTTTGATTTGGATTTCCCTGATGGCTAATGATGATGAACATTTTTTCATGTGTCTGTTAGCCATTTGTATGTCTTCTTCAGAGAAGTGTCTGTTCATCTCTTCTGCCCACTTTTTGACTTGATTATTTGTTTCTTGGGTGTTGAGTTTGAGAAGTTCTTTATAGATCTTGGATACCAGCCCTTTATCTGTAGTGTCATTTGCAAATATCTTCTCCCATTCTGTGGGTTGCCTCTTTGTTTTGTTGACTGTTTCCTTTGCTGTGCAGAAGCTTTTTATCTTGATGAACTCCCAAAAGTTCATTTTTGCTTTTGTTTCACTAGCTTTTGGAGATGTATCTTGAAAGAAGTTGCTGTGGCCGATGTCGAAGAGGTTACTGCCTATGTTCTCCTCTAGGATTTTGATGGATTCCTGTCTCACATTGAGGTCTTTCATCCACTTTGAGTTTATCTTTGTGAATGGTGTTAGAGAATGGTCGAGTTTCATTCTTCTGCATGTGGCTGTCCAATTTTCCCAGCACCATTTATTGAAGAGACTTTTTTCCATTGCATGTTTTTTCCTGCTTTGTCAAAGATTATTTGACCATAGAGTTGAGGGTCCATACCTGGGTTCTCTATTCTGTTCCATTGGTCTATATGTCTGTTTTTGTGCCAGTACCATGCTGTCTTGATGATTACAGCTTTGTAATATAGCTTGAAATCGAGCAACGTGATGCCCCCAGCTTTTTCTTTTTCAACATTTCCTTGGCGATTCGGGGTCTTTTCTGATTCCATACAAATTTTAGGATTGTTTGTTCCAGCACTTTGAAAAATGTCATTGGAATTTTGATCGGGATGGCATTGAAGGTATAGATTGCTCTGGGTAGCATAGACATTTTAACAATGTTTATTCTTCCAATCCATGAGCATGGAATATTTTTCCATCTTTTTGTGTCTTCTTCAATTTCTTTCATGAGTGTTTTGTAGTTCCTAGAGTATAGATCCTTTACCTCTTTGGTTAGGTTTATTCCGAGGTATCTTATGGTTTTTGGTGCTATTGTAAATGGAATCGTTTCTTTAATTTCTCTTTCTACAGTTGCGTTGTTAGTGTGTAAGAAAGCAACTGATTTCTGTGCATTGATTTTGTATCCTGCCACATTTCTGAATTGCTGGATGAGTTCTAGTAATTTGGGGGTGGAGTCTTTCAGGTTTTCCACATAAAGTATCATGTCATCTGCAAAGAGAGAGTTTGACTTCTTCTTTGCCAATTTGAATGCCTTTTATTTCTTTTTGTTGTCTGATTGCTGTTCCTAGGACTTCTAGTACTATGTTGAACAATAGTGGTGAGAGTGGGCATCCTTGTCATGTTCCTGATCTTAAGGGAAAGGCTCTCAGCTTTTCCCCATTGAGGATGATATTTGCTGTGGGTTTTTCATAGATGGATTTTATGAACTTGAGGAATGTTCCCTCTGTCCCCATACTCTGGAGAGTTTTAATCAGGAAAGGATGTTGTATTTTGTCAAATGCTTTTTCTGCATCAATTGAGAGGACCATATGGTTCTTCTCCCTCCTCTTATTAATGTGTTCTATCACATTGATTGATTTGCGAATGTTGAACCACCCTTGCATCCCGGGGATAAATCCCACTTGGTCGTGGTGGATGATCCTTTTAATGTATTGCTGGATCCTATTAGCTAGGATTTTGTTGAGGATTTTGGAATCCATATTCCTCAGGGATATCGGTCTGAAATTCTCCTTTTTGATGGGGTCTTTGCCTGGTTTAGGGATTAAGGTAATGCCGGCCTCATAGAATGAGTTTGGAGGTTTTCCTTCTGTTTCTATTTTTTGAAACAGCTTCCGCAGAATAGGTATTATTTCTTCTTTGAATGTTTGGTAGAATTCCCCAGGGAATCCATCAGGCCCTGGACTCTTGGGAGGTTTTTGATCACTGCTTCAATCTCGTTACTGGTTATTGGCCTATTCAGGTTGTCAATTTCTTCCTGTTTCAGTCTTGGCAGCTTATAGGTTTCCAGGAAGGCCTCCATTTCATCCAGATTGCTCAGTTTATTGGCATATAGTGGTTGATAATAATTTCTAATAATTGTTTCTATTTCCTTGGTGTTAGTTGTGATCTCTCCCCTTTCATTCGTAATTTTATTAATTTGGGTCCTTTCTCTTTTCTTTTGGATAAGTCTGGCCAGTGGTTTATCGATCTTATTAATTCTTTCAAAGAACCAACTTCTAGTTTCGTTGATCTGATCTACTGTGTTTCTGGTTTCTAATTCATTGATTTCTGCTCTAATTTTAATTATTTCTCTTCTAGTGCATGGCTTAGGCATCGTTTGTTGCTTTTTCTCTAGTTCTTTAAGGTGTAGAGTTAGTTGGTGAATTCGGGATTTTTCTATTTTTTTGAGTGAGGCTTGGATGGCTATGTATTTCCTCCTTAGGACCGCCTTTGCAGTATCCCATAGGTTTTGGACCGATGTGTTTTCATTCTCATTGATTTCCATGAATTGTTTAAGTTCTTCTTTGATTTCCTGGTTGACCCAAACATTCTTGAGCAGAGTGGTCTTTAGCTTCCAAGTGTTTGAATTTCTGCCAGATTTTTTCTTGTGATTGAGTTCCAGTTTTAGAGCATTGTGGTCTGAGAATATGCAGGGAATAATCTCAGTCTTTTGGTATCAGTTGAGACCTGACTTGTGACCCAGTGTATGGTCTATTCTGGAGAAAGTTCCATGAGCGCTCGAGAAGAATGAGTATTCTGTTGTTTTAGGGTGGAATGTTCTGTAAATATCTATGAGGTCCATCTGGTCCAATGTATCATTCAAAGCTCTTGTTTCCTTGTTGATTTTCTGCTTAGATGATCTGTCCATTGCTGAGGGTGGATTATTGAGGTCTCCTACAATTAACGTATTGTTATCAATATGACTCTATTTTGGTTAACAGTTGGCTTATGTAGATGGCTGCTCCCATGTTGGGGGCATAGATATTTACAATTGTTAGATCTTCTTGTTGGATAGACCCTTCAAGAATGATATAGTGTCCTTCTGTGTCTCTTATTACAGATTTTAGTTTAAAATCTAATTTGTCTGACATAAGAATTGCTACCCCAGCTTTCTTTTGAGGTCCGCTGGCATGGAAGACGGATCTCCATCCCTTCACTTTCAGTCTGGATGTATCCTTAGGTTCAAAATGAGTCTCTTGTAGACAGCATATGGATGGGTCCTGTCTTTTTATCCAATCTGCAACCCTGTGCCGTTTTATGGGAGCGTTTAGGCCATTCACGTTGAGAGTGATTATTGAAAGATATGAATTAATTGTCATCATGTTGCCTGTGAAGACGTTGTTTTTATAGATTGTCCCTGTAAATTTCTGTTGTATATCACTCTTGGGGTCTTTCTCCTTTTATAGAACCCCCCCTTAATATTTCTTGCAGGGCTGGCTTAGTGGTTACATATTCTTTCAGCTTCTGCCAGTCGTGGAAGCTCTGCATCTCTCCATCCATTCTAAATGAAAGCCTTGCCAGATAAAGTATTCTTGGCTGCATGTTATTCTCATTTAGTACCCTGAATATGTCTTGCCAGGCCCTTCTGGCTTGCCGGGTCTCTGTGGATAGGTCTGATGTTATTCTGATGTTCCTCCCTCTGTACGTAAAGAATCTCTTCCCCCTAACTGCCCTTAAGATGGTTTCCTTGGTTCTAAGATTTGCAAGTTTTACTACTATATGCCGGGGTGTTGGCCTGTTTTCCTTGATCTTGGGAGGGGTCCTCTCTGCCTCTAGGACTCGAATGTTTGTTTCATTCCCCAGATTAGGGAAATTCTTAGCTACAATTTGCTCAAATACATCTTCTAGTCCTCTCTCTCTCTCTCCACTCCCTCTGGGATTCCAATTATTCTGACATTGGAACACTTCATGGTGTCACTTATTTCTCTGATTCTATTTTCATGGATTCTGAGTTGTTTTTCCCTGGCCTCCTCTTTTCCCTTTTTATCTATTATATTGTCTTCCAGGTCGCTTATTCTCTCTTCTGCCTCAGTTACCCTAGCTGTTAGATTATCTAGATTGGATTGGATCTCATTGATAGCATTTTTAAGTTCTGCCAATTCACCTTTTATTTCTGCCCTTAGAGACTCTATGTTTCCATTAATTGATTTCTCCATTCTAGCCATTGTCTTCACAATTGCTAGCCTGAATTCCATCTCCAACATCTTGGTTATATCTGCATCCATTTGTAAATCTGCAGCATAAGTCATAATCTCTGAGTCTTTTCTATTTTAGGGGCTCCTCCTCCTAGTCATTCTGTTGATGGGTGTTTGAGGGAATGTATAGAGTCCGAATTATTGACCAGAACCCAAGCAAGATGCACCTGTTTTCTTGGGACCCTAGGGTTGCTGGCCTCTTGTTTTCCCAGCCTGTCTTCTGCGGGAGGGGCCTGCCCTGCTGTTACTCAGGCAACCCTGTTGGGGCGGAGTTGCCCTGCGCCCCTGTGGCGGGGGATGGGCTCAGCAGGAATCAGTTTTGGGGGCTTTTGTTCTCTGGTGGCTTTCCCTGGTGGCTTTCCGCATCTCTTCCGCGAGTCAGAGCCGAAGAGACTGTTTCAAACCCTCTGCCTCAGAGCAGAGAGACCTTAGTCTGTTCTTCAGTGAGCGCTCCAGGCCACACCGTCTCCGTTTCTGTCCGTGCTGCTATAAACTGCAGCAGCCTGGGTTGTGTGCCCCTTCGCAGCGCTCCCCGTCCTGCCTCCAGGTTGGGGCACGTCTCTGCCCTTTGTGCTTCTAAGACCACCAGCCGCTCCCAGTTCGCGCGCGCAGCCCCGCCGCTCTGCCGCCGCTCTGGGTTTCCGTCCGGGGGCTGCAGTTTGCAGGCGCAACCCCGCCACTCCGGGTTTCCGCCCGGGGGTGGGGGGGCTGCCCTAGAGTCCTTTCCCTGCCACTACCGGTCTGTGAGTCTGTGCCTGTCCAGAGCGCATGAGGCTGTCGCTCACCGGCGGTGTAGGATCCCCACGGCCAGGCTCCCTCCCGCTGTCGTTTATCCTCTGATATCTGCCCGCGGAATCACGGTTCCCCACTTCGTACCTCAAAACCAACCGCCTACAATATTCTCTTTGTAGAGATCCAGATCTTCTTACATCTCAGGCTGGTTTTGTGGGTGCTCAGAGTGGTCTGGTGGATATCCAGCTCAATTCCGGGACCAGTTGAAATAGGGTCCCCTACTCCTCTGCCATCTTTCCCCCCTCCTCTGATTAGGTAACTCTTAAGCCTATGGTGATAAATTAGCCTTTAATATTATGTTGAGTTGCTATTTTTTTTCTCGCTGTTTTCATAGATCAAAAACAGTTCAACATTGGCAGTTCCATATGGTTCAATCTGCTACAGGATTGAGAGTGACGATTTGCAATTTATGTACAGATTACTTCTTCCTAAAGGAACTCTGCAAATGTTTCCTCCCTGTGCAACCTTCTGGGTAAAATCAGCTTCTGAAGCTAGGTTGTTACCTGTATCCTCAACACCTAGCATGCACCAGGAGCCAAGCCTAGACCAGTGTACTTATAATGGACCTTTTTTCAACATAAGACAGGCTCCTGCATTTTAACAAAGCAGTATTTCCCTGAGTGACAGTAGGCTTGTTCTCAGCTTTCACATCTTTCCAGTAGCAGGAGAGATTCTTTTAAACCTTAAGAACCTCAAAAAAAGGGCACCTCTTCTCCCCACCTCTTGGATGAATTTGCTCCTTGGCATATAAAAAGGAACTGGATATCAATCATACTTCAGTAAAGGTGAATTAAAAAAAAAGGAACCAAGGACCTTGAAGGCATTATGTTGGGTGAAATAAGCCAGAAACAAAAGGACATATACTGTATGATTTCACTTCTGTGAGGTACCTGGAGTAGTCAGATTCCTACAGAGAGAAAACAGAAGGGTGGTTGCCAAGGGCTGAGGGAGGCAGGAATAGGGAGTTAGTGTTTAATAGGTACAGAGCTGTGGAGATGGATGGTGGTAATAGTTGCACCACATTGTGAATGTACTTAATGCCACTGAACTGTACACTTAATGGCTAAAGGGCACCTGGGTGACTCAGTCATTTAATGGCCCAACTCGTGGTTTCGGCTCAGGTCATGATCTCAGGGTCATGGGAACAAGCCCCATGTCAGGCTCCATGCTCAGAACAGAGTCTGCTTGAGATTCTCTCCCTCTCCCGCTGCCCCTCCCCCCCCACGCCCCTTGCCCTTTCTGTGTCTGTCTCTGTCTTTCTAAAATAAGTAAAATCTTAAGAAAGAGAATGGCTAAGATGGTAAGTCTTATGTGTATTTTGCCACAATAAAAAAAAAAAAAAAAAGAGCTAGCTCATCCATTGCCATATGCTGAAGCCAGATCCAACCCTGGTATTCATTTGAAAAGAGGTAGGACAGTGCCTAACACTTTATCCTTACGTTGTCAGTCAAACTTCAGTGAAGTTGGGACATGGCTGGGCTTCCTAAAATCTTGTCCCTTCCACCAGGGATATCTTATAGATGCCTATATTGCTATTAGGGTGATAGTACTTCAAGGACTTTTGAGTGTGTGCTAAGCGTTCCACTTATTCCTCTTGAAGGATGAAATTGTTCATCCTTTTGGATGGATTTTTGGAACCAAGCCTGTTAGGAACCCAGAGAAGGTTCTGTGGTCAGGCTCAGTAATCATCTTCTGGCACGTTTTTGGCTTTCCAGAGCAACTTCAAAAGCGTATCCACAGTCTCCAAAGAATACGAAGCCGCCATACCCAGGGTCTCCTGTGAAGTACCGCTTTCCCACCTTTCCCAGCCAGGAAACGCCCAAGAGGAAAGCAGAGAAAGAGAAGAGCAATAAGGAAAGGGAAGGTGCCCTGGCTCAGCAGGCAGCTGGCCTGTGTGGAGAGGAAGCCCCAGAGAAACATGTGGTGGACAAGCATGTCACTGAGAAGCATGTGGCCACAGGAGGGAAGGCCGAGAGCAGTGGAGGTAAGCCCTTCTTGTCGATGCTGCCCCAGGGCTTGGATTTATAAGCTGGTTCTCTCTCTGCCCGGATCCATGTTGGAGTCTCATGTGTGGGGGTGGGAGGGAGAGAGGGAAGGAGATTTTTCCCTGGGACAACTTTATGCCCTTATGCTGTTTTCTCAGGCTTGCGCGTTGCCCCTGAATCCTTCTCCTTGGTCTCCTATGTCTCCTGGAGGAGGGACTGACACTGGTCATGGTAGCTTATGGGGGTGTTGAGCTGCTTCCAGCCAGCATCAGCACTTCCCACAGAGAAGGTCTTCCTTTAGTCCTTCAAGCTTTTCCACTAGATGCAGTGAGTTCACCCAGATGGGCACTGCGGTGGTGGCTCCTGTGGATCATGCTATCCACCCTGTCTCTCCTCCCCACCTTTCCACTACCCTCCACTGGGAAATATGGTCACAGGGTCACAGCTGTCCCATTGCAACTTCTCTGCTCAGTGGCTAATTGTGCTCATCCCAGTAGCATTTCCCATCACCCACTGAGTTGGACTTTTTTGTTTCCAAGTGGCAGCTACCCTTGTGATTGCAATCAGTATTTCATTTCCCATGATCTTTTCCTCTGATGCAGCCTCAGGGAAGCCTACAGCAGGCACCACTGATGCAGGAGAGGCTGCGAAGATCCTGGCTGAAAAGAGACGACAGGCCCGGCTACAGAAGGAGCAGGAGGAGCAGGAACGGCTGGAGAAGGAAGAACAGGACAGGTATGGGGCTGCTCAGCATTTCAGTGCCATCTCGTGTAAAAGGCTGTGATAGAAAGAGCAACTCACCTTTCTTTCTAGGGTTTGACTATTGATAAAAACTGGGCAGAAGTACAGGTCTGCATGGCAGGTGTTCAGGAGACTGCGTCTTCTACTAGATATAATTAATAGCAATGGAACATTGCCCTTTTAAGACTACCTGGAAACTCATAGCTCCTGGATCTAAATGTTACCAATGGCTTCCCATTCTCCCCTTAGACTCTAGGACCAGCGAGGCCTCATAGAGCTATCAAGGGAGTTTTTTTAGCTTTGTTCATGGAATGAGATTCTCCCTGAAGATAGGAGGTTCCAGAGGTAGAGATCTTGATTCTGCTTCCCAAATCATGTTTTTTCCTTAAATTATCCTAACTTGCACCCCCAGGTGAGAGGGAGGAAGGTTGCCCAAAGGCCCCTAAGTGGGGTGGAAGCTGATGTCATTGTCCACAAGCAACAAGGTAGAGGGACTCCATTCCTGGAGCACAACAGAGGACATCATAGTAGTGGTCCTTAAATATGGGAGGGAGGTGTTGGAACCATCCGGGGAGTGCAGTGAAAATACACAGTCCTAGGCCTTACCCTGTTTCAATAGCTCACCAAAGTGTGAGAATCATTGTGTTGTTAGTACCAGGGCACTTTGGTCAAAGTACAGACAGTTCTGCCTTTTCTGATCTTTGTATTCAGAACACGTTGAAGGAGAAGGTAGATTTTATCATTAAATTGATAAGGAAACTTTTAGGGTAATCACACGGTGCAGCCCAATATGTTGAGAGAATTAACTTGACAGAAAGCAAGCCGTGCTGCAGCACTTCAAGACTGGTACTGAATTTCGAGTGATAAATAATAGAATAGCCTTGATCCTTAAGTGACCTTGGCAAGTCCTTTGTGGTCTCTAATTACAGGTTTGCTGATTTATTTATTTATTTATTTTTTAAGGCTGGGCAGTAGGTCTTAATTATCACTTCTTCAAATTCTGTACTTTTCTGATGATTTTCCCACCTCCAGCCTTCTGGTCAACAGTGACACATCTTTTTGTTGAGTGGTGTGTTTGGGCTGGTTTGAGGGGGCCATAGGATGTGTGAAGAGAGGTCACAGGAGGTAAAGATGAATCACAGGACCTCAGATGACAGGCCTTGGTGATTACAGGTTCTAAGCAGGTAGGTAACATGATTGTGGCTATATGCTTAGGAAGGTGAAGTTCTTTACCTTCTAACAATCACCCTCTCTCTTACACTTCCCACACAGCCCAGCCCCTAAAAGGATTGATTGTACTTGCTGTCTTTATTTCTTCAGCTCATATTCATACTTCACACTCACATTCCTCCTAATTGCCAGACTCCTAATCCATTTCTTTGTTGACTTTGACCTTGTCAGGCTTGCCCTTGCTTCTTTGGCCTCTCCTTCTCGGTCTCTTCTGTCCACCCAGTATCCCCTCACATGTTGCCTGGACTCAACCCTCAGTCCTTGGCCAGCTTCACCTGACAAGCCCTCCGTGAGCAGTGGTGCTCCCTCCTGTTCGGCAATTTTCCTCTGGCTTCAAAAGATTTGGGGCCCACATTTCACACAACGGTTTCATGTTGAGCATTTGATGTGCTAAAGCAACTCTGCTCCCATCTCCCCTTCTATCCTCATTTTCCCTTTGCCTCATTTACCATCTGTTTCTGAAGCTAATTTCTTGTTTTGAAAACCTTCAGTACTTCCTGGTACAAGGGAGGCAGTAAATAACACATGCACACTGGTGACCTCTGACTCTGTGCCTGTGGCCCAGTCTCTTGCTAGGGCTATGCTGTCCACTACCATAGCCTCTATTCCCATGCAGCTACCAAAATGCAAATGCAGTAAAATTAAGTAAAATTCAGTTCCTGCATTTCTAGTGGTCAATAGCTACATGGCTAGCAGCTACCATATTGGATAGCACAAATCTCTAGAACATTTCCCTCATCACAGAAAGTTCTCTTGGATAGCACTGGTCTAGAACCTAGAGGCCATATCCCAGCTGCCTTATGCTTTCATCTGAGTGTGTCCCATATGCATCTCAAATTCACCATGTCCAGAGCAGGTTAGGAGAGAAGGTGCTGAAGGATGGGGTGAGAACAGATCAAAGAAGTGCAAGTTCAGGATGTTGAAGATTAAGCTTTTTTTTTTTTTTTTTTTTAATGAAAACTTTTAAACACACAAGGGAGAGAGAATCGTGAAACCCACACCTTGTTCACAGATTTAGTAGTTCAAGGCTAAGCATGTGTCAGGGATGTGATGCAAGTTCAAGAGGGGCCATGAGCTGGAGGATGAGAGATGGGGGTCATTACACAAAGACCCTCACCTGTGGCTATTGACAGGGATAAGGGATGCATATGCTAAATCCTGAATGATGACCATGGTGCATAGTTTTTTGGTACTTTCTACCTGGTAAGGAAGAGGGATAGGTTTGGAGTAGATGACAGGAATTAAGACAGAGGAGTGATAGAACTGCACATGTCTTGTGAACTCCAGAGGGAACTTGGTGAAGATGGCAAGGGCAAGGGGGTGGGGCAGCCTGCAGCAGCAGGACATTGGAGAAATGACGAGATCCATGTTCTCTGGTTTCTTAAGCAGGTAGAGAAAGAATGTTTGTCCTTGCAGAGGATACTGAGGGACTCAGCTTCACATAAGAACCTAGTTTTCACCTACTTTGGGAGAAGCACACTATGGTTAATGGAGGGTATTTTGTCTGTAACAGGAGGGACAAGCAAGGGCTAATGCGCCTGTGGGGAGGAATGTGTGTTATACATGATGGTGAGGATTAGGGAGACTTAGGGGCCAAGAGGATGTGTCACTTACTCTGTGTGTGTGTGTGTGTGTGTGTGCGTGCACACGTGCGTGCGCATGCATGCATTGGGCACCTCTGAAGTCCTCATGGTAAAACAGAAGAAACAGAATGGCTTTTCAGATCCTGAAGATTAAGATAAAGATGAAGTAGCTTGTGCATTAATTCATATACAGTGTACTGTTTGTGTATTAACTTCTTGGGGACAGTCAAACCGTCTCATCAAATGAGGGATAAGAACTAAAACAGTGCTCTGAATTAATCTTTGGATAAGTTTTGTTGTTGACACACCCATTTTGATACTCTTGTGTTAGACATACTTGGTCTTTCATTGAGGAATCTAAGAACTGGAGTTTCTTTCTGATTAGGCCCTGTAATGCTCTTGTCCAGAGTTGTCCAGAATGTTTGTTAATAATTTTAGTTGTTCCAGCACTGCTTTTAGGCACTACAACTTTTGCTAATGTAGAATATATTGTGCACTATTAGTATTGGGCTAATGTCTTTCAGTATTTCTTTATCTTTTAAAACATTTCTTTGGTGATACATAGGCTAATCGCCTCCACAGTTCCTGCAAGATAGGAGGATATTCTTTTTAAGTCCTGATCTGGGGCAGAGGGGGAGGGAGAGAGAGAATCTTTTTTTTTTTTTTTTTTTAACAATTTATTTATTTATTTGAGAGAGAGAGACCACGAGCCTGGGGAGGGGCAGAGGGAGAAGCAGATTTTCCGCAGAGCAGGGAGGGAGCCTGACGCAGGGCTCGATCCCAGGACCCTGGGATCATGAACTGAGCCACCCAGGTGCCTCAGGTGCAGTCTTGCCCGTATGTCACGTTGCCGTTCAGTAACGTACTGTAAGATGAGTACGATTACTTACATTTTTTTATGGATTAGGAAAGTGACACACTTGTGAACGGGAAGAATGTTAGAAATGTAAAAACAAGCAGTTAGACTTTATAGGGTTTTCCCTCACTGCTTAGAGCTCTTTATCATTCTATTATCAACCATTCATCTGTGGGTGAAAATTTTCTAAATGTCATTTAATTTTCATATAGCAAAGAATAAAAGATAAAAGAGATTTTTTAACACTTCATTTTTTTTTAAAAGATTTATTTACTTATTTTAGAGAGCATGAATGGGGAGAGGGGCGGAGGGAGAGGGTGAGAGAGAATTGTGAGCAGACTCCCCGCTTAGTGTGGGGCTCAATCTCACAATCCTGAGATCATGACCTGGGCTGAAATCACGAGTCGGATGCTTAACTGACTGAGCCACCCAGGCACCCAAAGCTAAAAGAGATTTTTAAAGATTGGTAAAACAAATGAGAAATAGATGTTTTAATTTCTATATTAAATATAAGGGTTCTGTTGAGCATTTTCTTCCACTTGCTGCTTCAGAAGTCACGTAGCAATTGGAACCCAAAGTGAACTTTTTGAGCTCATAGTCTCTGCTCTTAAATTGCTGACTGGCACTGTTGTAGCCATCGAGACACTTGGGGGGGGGGGGTTTCAGCTCCAATTAGTTTTAAATATTTATTTCACTTAGTTTTTAAAAGAATTGTCATTAAGTAAGAATGATGGGGCTGTGGTCATTTGTAGGTTGACTAGGGAACATTTGTGTCTTCATTACGGTATGTTCACAAGTCAGTACATCATTACTCTTTGTCTTAACAGAATCTTGGTAAATGTATAGACTGAAGTGGCTTTCTGGGAAGGATGAGTCATTTTCTTGAGTGGATACTAATTCAAGTGCACATATCTGTGACTGTGTTGTACCTTACGCTCCCTGTCAACACACAGTTCTTTGGCACTTTGCCTTTTGAGAATGTCATCATCTCCTAATCACAGTTATGTTCTCAAAAGGCTGGAGAGAGAGGAATTGAAAAGAAAGGCAGAGGAGGAAAGACTTCGCCTAGAAGAGGAAGCCCGTAAGCAGGAAGAGAAAAAGAAGCGGCAGGAAGAGGAAGAAAAAAGAAAGGCAGAAGAGGAAGCTAAGAGAAAGGCCAAGGAGGAGCTGTTATTAAAAGAAGAGCAAGAAAAGGAAAAACAAGAAAAAGAAAAGCAAGAAAAGGAAAAACAAGAAAAAGAAAAGCAAGAAAAAGTCATGATTGAAAAGCAGGTACTGTATGAGTCTTCATATGGACTCTCTTTATGGGCTTTAGTTAATATTAGGTAAAATGAATTAAATTTGAATGACTCATAATATTTACTTGAAGCTTTTTCTTTAACTGGGCTGGTTATTAAGTATGAGTTACTTTGGGCAATAAAAGTGAAGTTTATAGTGTTTGCAGTATGTCAGTTCACATTCCCCAACATGTAGACCCTAGGATGAGAATTTGGGTGCCGATAGTTTATTTGGGATAAGATCCCAGGAAGCTGGTAGGGAAGTGAGAGGAAATCCCATATAAGTGAACTGATTAGTAGCTTATTGTGGACCACTGGGAGTTAGTCCCTTTGGATTCTCTAAGAGACTGTGCAGTATGCCTTAGAATTGTCCCTCTGAGGGGTGAGGAAACTGGATTATTTATCTGTGAACTCCTGCCTATCATGGTTGTAGGTCATTACTTGGGGAATTAAGTTTCTGAAACTCCTGGGGTGCCTGGGTGGCTCATTTGTTTGGGCATCCAACTCTTGATTCCGGCTCCAGTTGTGGTCTTGTGCTCATGGGATCGAGCCCCACATCAGTCTCCATGCTCAGTGTGGAGTCTGCTTGGGATTCTTTACCTTTTTGTCTCCCTCCCCCTTTGCCCCCCCCACCCCGCCACTTGCATTTGTGCATGCATGCTCTCTCTAATAAATACATAAAATCTTGAAAAGAAAAAAACAAAAGTTTCTGAAACTCTTGGCCAGATGCACATGGCTAGAAACTGCCCTCAGACACAGAAAGATTTTGGCAGGCAGTATGGGAACGATCTGCAGGTAATTTGCATGGTGGACTGAGGGTATATGGGTGAGGCCTGGCCATGTCTGCTGTGTCATAGAGCAGGCTGTGTAAATCCACGCTGAATATTGAAACAAAATCCACTTTGAGGTAGATGATAAAGTGGAAGGACATGTGCATATCCCAAGGAATCCCACTACACTGTTTTCTCAGCTTAGTAAAGTCTGTGCCTTGGTTTTCCTGTCTCTGTCAGAAGGAAGCCGCAGAAGCAAAGGCCCAGGAGGCAGCTAAACAGATGCGTCTAGAAAGAGAACAGATTATGCTGCAGATTGAGCAGGAGCGACTGGAGAGGAAGAAGGTAAGAGCTAAGGATCAGGAGGAGTTAAGGTGAGGCAAGAACAGGAAATGAATCTAGTTCTGTTCTGTAGTTTTTGGGTAGAGTGATCTTAAAATTATCTAATTAGGTCAAGTTTGTTGGTAGTGCTGTTCAAATCTTCTGTATCTCCATTGGTTTTCTGTCATCTTGTTCTATTAGTAACTGAGAGAAGAGTGTTAAAAGCTCTATTTGTGATTATGGATTTATCCATTTCTTTTGTTTTATGTTTTTGAAGCTCTGCTGTTAGGTGAATACATATTTCAGATTATTAAATTTTCATGTTGAATTGACCCCTTTATCACTAATATATGTTTATCTCCAGTAATAATTGTCTTAAAGTCCACTTTGTCAGACTTTTTATGGTTAGTGTCTACATGGTAAATATTTTTCCATCCTTTTAGTTTGAACCTATGTGTGTCCATATAAGTATGTCTCTTGTAAACAGCATATAGTTAGGGCTTGTTATTTTAATCCAATTTCACAGTCTTTGTCTTTTCATTGGAGTGTTTCGTCCATTTACATTTAACGTGATTAGGGATAAAGTTGGGTTTAAGGAGGCTGATGATAAAGTTCCATTCCCGAGGTGTCCTAGATCCAGCCCAGGCTTTGTACTACTTTAGGCCTGAGAGCTAGGAGACCAATCTCTGGCCTCCCCTCCTGACCTGCACCTCAGCTTCACTTCCTCTAGGGTGGTCCTCTAGAATGGCAAGTGGTGATTTGTTGATTTTTAGGTAACCTACAGAGAGGAAGGAAAAAGATGGGATCTAAACTGTTGATTCTAGATACTAGTTCACTTCTCAAGCATTTGACCTTGTTCATAGGGCAGAAGTGTATATCTGCAAAACCAATGGAAAACCTTTCTGTACTCATTATCCTCTGCTAATGCTTCTCTTTTATAAGTTTTCTGACATATGAATTTGCATATAGACCCAGCTGCTTTTATATGTATTTGGTATTATAGTCCTCTTACCTGATTCTTTTTGGTTTCCAGAGAATTGATGAAATCATGAAGAGAACAAGGAAGAGTGATGTGTCTCTAGAAGTGAAGGTAGGTGTTCAGAGTGTCATTTTAGCAGTTTATGGACTGAGGAGAAAAGAATGGCACAGTATATTCAATGGAATTGTAGGTCTTGGAGAGGAACAGCCAGAAAAACTGAATTCTTCCTACTTTGTTCCTGACTAGATTAAGGAGGCTGTACGTACCTGGAAGGGAAGAGAAGTCTAAGAGGAGTTTCAGAGACAGGGTGATAATGAAAAATTTCCTCCGAGAAGTAGGGGTAGGGATGCAGAGAGAGGCACAGTAGTCCCTGAATAAAACAGAAAATGGTGGGGCGCCTGGGTGGCTCAGTCATTAAGCGTCTGCCTTCGGCTCGGGTCATGGTCCCAGGGTCCTGGTATCAAGCCCCGCATCGGGCTCCCTGCTCCAGGGAAGTCTGCTTCTCCCTCTCCCACTCCCCCTGCTTGTGTTCCCTCTCTCTCCGTGTCTCTCTCTGTCAAATAAATAAATAAAATCTTTAAAAAAAAAAAACAGAAAATGGTGACATATTAATAAGGGAAACACAGCTGATTTGTAATAAACTCAAAAGATTCCAAGAATTACCATGGAACAGGCAGATGGCTCAGCACAGTTCCAAATATCCTTTGATGCTTTTCAGAAGCACTTGTCTTTCTGTGTAAAGTCATCTTTCCCTGTATTTGTTTTCAGAAAGAAGACCCAAAGGTGGAGCTTCAGTCTGCTGTGTGTGTAGAAAAAGAGACAAAACCAGCTGTCCTGAACAAAATAGGTGAGTGTGAGAACTGGTTCTCGGGTTCTTCCTTTCAGCAGGTACAGGCTCATAACACTTCCTGCAGGGGACAAACACCCGTGGGTCTTAAGAGCATTACTGCTGGAAGGGGACTGTGTGTTTTCCCTTCTGGTGGAGTCTCCCATCTCTACCACATGTCTGTCAGCTCCATTCAGAAAGTGGTACTCTAAGAGTCCCAGCACAGAAAGCTGGCCACCTCCTGGCCCATGCTACTTTCCAGGGAGACAGCTGGTCAGGTTCAATTCAGAACTGACTCTGCTATTCTACAGTGGTTTCTCCTATCTTCCAGACTTCCAGGCAGTCCAGCTCTTCTCTCTCGAGTATATTTAAAACTCCTTAGATGTGAATATATCATGGCAACCAAAGTCAGAAGGGCGTGTCCATCTCAGAGGCACTCTACATCTCTCCTTTGCCTTGGGGCTCAAGAAAACGCTATACAGAGCCTGGGGACCTGCACAGTATAAGACCCCAAGCCTCCTGGGTGGGTCAGGAGCCCTGCACAGACACTGATGATGTCATTAGTCTTCTTTTCCCTGTGTGAAGGTGATGACATGGGTTTTGTGGGGTTTTTTTTGTTTTTTTGTTTTTTGCAAAAGATGTTGCACTGTTGGTAAAGCAGAGGATTAAATTAATTGCCTCAATATATATTTCCTCTGTTATTTCATTGTTCTGGATATTTTATGGTTAACAGAATGATTTTGTCTTCTCAATCAGAAATAAATGGATTAAACACTTGCCAGGAAGTTAATGGTATGGGGCGTACTGCCCCAGAAACTTTTCCTCGAGACATTTTCTCTAATGGGCTTAAACCAGTTGGGGGACTTGTTCATCTGGACACCCTTGATGGGAAATCAAACAGTCTGGATGATTCAACTGAAGAGGTTCAGTCTATGGATGTGAGGTAAGTTGATTTATTTTGCATATGAGCCTCATCTCTTCTTCAGACACCTCCACTGCCTCTTCATTGATTTTTTTCATCTTTTATACACCTGAATCAACTAAAGTAGGTTCCATTGGCATTGGAAAGCTATCAGTGGTTTATTAGTGTCTTAGGTCGGTTCCTTAGAAGTAGAGCCTGGGAGGGGTGCCTGGGTGGCTCAGTGGGTTGAGCGTCCAACTCTTGGTTTCGGCTCAGTTCATGATCTCATGGGTCATGGAATTGAGCCCCATGTCCGGCTCTGTGCTCAGCAGGGAGTCTGCTTGAAGATTCTCGCCCTCTGCCTCTCCACGACTTGTGCATGCATACGTGCGTGTGTGTGTATGTGCGTGTGCCATGTGCACGTGCTCTCTCTCTCTCAAATAAATAAATATTAAAAAAAGAAGTAGAGCCTGGGATAGGTATTCTAAGGCATGGGATTTATAGGGAAAGAGTTCTCTGGAGCAAGTGGAGGATGGGAAGCAGGATGGGGCAGGGGAAGTCACTAAGCAAGGATTATTTCAGCTGATCCTATGGGAGCTCTGGAGGATGAATTTCTACCAGAGAGTGGTCAGATTAAGGGAGGCAGCCTTTGTGCCACTGTATCCATCAGTCATTGAGGGTGGTCACCCAAGGTGGGGGATGCAGGTTTAACTACTGTGGGCATAGGGCTCCTGTCAGCCAAAGGCAGTTGTTCAGAGAAAGGGTGGCAGCTATGAGCTATTAGCAGCCTGCTCTCTCTGCAGCTGGAAGATGGCTGCACCTATAGCCAAAGGGGATCTGAGTGGAACACCAACAGGACTCACTGTATCCAGTGTCTTATGTTAAATAAACTTGTCATTGGGGACTTGATAAGGAATCTAATTTGCTCTCAGGTGCTAAAATCTTAAGGAATTCTTAAACTAGTGTGTTTGTAGATGATATCACCTGGCAAATTAATCCCAATCAAAAGGAGAACTCAGCATGTGGTTGGGGCAGAAACACTGGAAAGAGAGAGCCTTGGGCAGGGCAGTTGAGTGGGGGCAGCAGTCTGAGTCTGGAGGCAGTGACAGTGTTTTGCAAAAGTTCTGTCAGAGCTCCAGCTGGCCAGAGCTTACCCTTCTCTCCTTGGCTGTGAATTCTCAGCTTCGTCTGGGGAGGAGGGTATTTCCTAGGGCACAGTGATTGTAAATATCCCAGCTTGTGCATCCTGGCCTTGAGCCAGATATGTAAAAACCCAGGGTTCAGCACCCCGTCACCAGTAGAGCAAATTCTACGGACAGCCACGGGAAGCCTGCTTCTCCCTCTCCCACTCCCCCTGCTTGTGTTCCCTCTCTCGCTGTGTCTCTCTCTGTCAAATAAATAAGTAAAATCTTTAAAAAAAAAAAAAAAATGGCTCCCATCTAAACTGAACACTTACTGCAGGTGGCTCTACACAGACTTCCTAGGTATGATCACATCACGCTCAGAGGAGCCCTGGTAGGGAGAAATGATTATTCACCCCATTGTACAGCAGAAGAAACTGAAGCCAGGGGAGAAAAAGCAGCTCGTCCAAAGTGGCACTGCAAAAGAAAAGTGGCACCAGGAGCCCCAGTGCTGACTAGGGCCCTTCCTCAGCTCAGTTTTAACTTCTAACATTTGCTTTCTATTTGGTTTTCCCATTTTGAAGGTTTTGGAAGTGGTTGGCTTCTCTGCACTGCTGGTGCCTTTGGTTTTTATTTTCTTTCTTCCTGTGGACAGTGTGAACTTGGCCTTCACAGCCCTGCTCAGTCCACTTCCCTTGTTCTCCTCCATGGGGGCCTTGTGTCTATCAGTGTCTCAGAGTTGAACTAACTTGTATTTTGTGTAGTATGTTTCACACCAGCTCTGGCTTTAAATGCATCTTCTCTAGAAGAGTAATATTACCAAATATTGCAAATAGAATTAATTTTTGCCTCTTTCTCTCTCTCTACCTCTCTCCTTCCCTTCCCCTCCCCACATTCCAGTCCTGTTTCAAAGGAAGAGCTTATCTCCATCCCAGAATTTTCACCAGTAAGTGAAATGATTCCTGGGGTGTCTCTGGACCAAAATGGAACTGGTAATGCCCGAGCACTTCAAGATCTCTTAGATTTCACCGGCCCCCCCATGTACCCTAAGCGATCCAGTGAAAATCTCAGCCTGGATGATTGTAACAAAAACCTGATTGAAGGATTTAACAGTCCTGGCCAAGAAAATACTCTGAACACCTTCTGTTGACAAATACATCTCTTTAATGAAAGGTATAGTACAGTCTTTTGATTATAGTCTAAATTTATACCTCTCCAACTGGGGTTTGTGAAGGTGGGATAAACATCACTCAGTCTCTTGGATGGTCAGTTTTATTTGAAAAGTACAAACGTGAACATGAATACGGGTGTCACACGTTTTTCAAAAGTTCTGCACTAGGCCAAATGTAGTTTACAAAAGACCTACATTAGTATCTGTTTATATTAACTGAAAGTAATCCAAAGAGGGTTTCACTCTTACAAAAAAAAAAGACTAAATGTGAAAATAGTATTCAGTGTTCATCTTGGAGCCAGCTGTTACAGAAGCTTGAGAGTAGTGAGAGTAGCTCTGCCAAGCTCCTTCCTGAGAACTGCACTCAATTCAGCTGCCATAGCTTTGCACTGTCTGTGAGCATCTGTGCTTTATCTCCATTTATTTGGCACATCCATTGGCAAGATGTGTCCTAAAGTGTCAGAAAAGCCTAAGAGGTTATTTTTGAGCCTGGAAATGCTCAAAAATTTTTTCATGTAAGTTAGTGGTAATTGCTTCTTCACCTTATGCCATTACAGAAGGTTTCATAGGAAGGTTCTTTCAGATGGGGGGAAAACCTGCAACACATACACAGTAATCGAGATGGATTTCAAGTAAATCCTTTGTATGAGAGCCTTCACTGCCACACTCCACCGTGCCCGCCCCCTGCTGTTTGGGGTTTGTGGATGGGTGTGTGTGTTGAGAAGCACTGCTTAAAGTTTGACCAGCCATCTGTCTGCAGTAGCACCATTTTTAGAGGCAAAGAGAGAATGCTGTAATAGTGGTGCAAGGTGGGTTTTGTTTTGTTTTGTTTTAGATTTTTTATTTATTTGACAGAGAGAAGGGGAGAGAGGGAGAGAGCAAGCACAAGCAGGGGAAGCAGCAGGCAGGAAAGAAGCAGGCTCCCTGCTGAGCAAGGAGCCTGATGTGGGGCTCGATCCCAGGACCCTGGGATCATGACCTGAGCCGAAGACAGATGCTTAACCGACTGAGCCACCCAGGCGCCCCACAGGGTGGTATTAATAAAATGAATGTCTCCCCTAGTTTTACTCAGTGACATTCCACGTTCTATCTACAGTCATTTATATACAGTGATGAGCATTGGGCCAAATGATTTGCTGTTCTATTGACCCATCTTTTAAAGCAAACATTTATTCTTGGATCACACCTGAGGGAGTGGAGGAATGGAGAACTGAAGTTTGTGTCCCAAAGCTTTTGTTCCCCGCCTTTGGCCTTTTTTATCGCCAAAATGGGTTATAAACACTCTGCATTTGTGTGACTTAGTTATACATACCTCACATTGGATTTACTTCAGTTTGGGCCTTATTTGTTTTTGATGATGAAAACATAATTAGAATCTATCATCAAATCCTTTCATAACTTAATTCCAATTGTCCTCCCACTTTAGACCCTTCAAAACATTTTTTTAAAAGATTTTATTGGGGCGCCTGGGTGGCTCAGTCGTTAAGCGTCTGCCTTCGGCTCAGGTCATGATCCCAGGGTCCTGGGATCGAGCCCCATATCAGGCTCCCTGCTCCACGGGAAGCCTGTTTCTCCCTCTCCCACTCCCCCTGCTTGTGGTCCTGCTCTCTGTGTCTCTCTCTGTCAAATAAATAAATAAAATCTTTAAAAAAAAAAAAAAGATTTATTTATTTGACATAGAGAGAGAGCGACAGCAGGAACACAAGCAGGGGGAGTGGGAGAGGGAGAAGCAGGCTTCCCGTTGAGCAGGGAGGCAGACGCTTAATGACTGAGCCACCCAGGCGCCCCTCTTCAAAACATTTTTATATTCTCAGCACACTCTCACTTTCTTTTTTAAAATTTTTATTTTATTTAAATTCAACTAATTAACATATATATCATTAGTTTCAGAGGTGGAGTTCAGTAATTCATCATTTGCATATAACACCCAGTGCTCATTACATCACGTGCCCTCCTTAATGCCCATCCCTCAGTTACCCCAGTCCCCCACCCACCTCCCTTCCAGCAACCCTCAGTTTGTTTCCTAGAGTTAAATGTCTCTTATGCTCCACTCCTATAACACAACTTCAATGCCTGATATGATATAGTCCAACCTTTCTGTTTCTCAAATGAGGAAACATGGGGTTCCTGGCTGGCACAGTGAGTAGAGCATGCAGCTCTTGATCATGGGGTTGTGAGTTCAAGCCCCATGTTGGGCATAGAGCCTACTAAAAAGAATATTAAAGTCTATTTTGGTGCACCTGCCTGGGTCAGTCGGAGGAGCATGAGACTCTTTTTTTATTTTTTTAAAGATTTATTTATTTGAGAGAGAGAGAATGAGAGAGAGAGCACATGAGAGGGGGGAGGGTCAGAGGGAGAAGCAGACTCCCCGCTGAGCAGGGAGCCCGATGCGGGACTCGATGTGGGACTCGATCCCGGGACTCCAGGATCATGACCTGAGCCGAAGGCAGTCGCTTAACCAACTGAGCCACCCAGGCGCCCGGAGCATAAGACTCTTGATCTCAGGGAGTTTGAGCCCCATGTTGGGTGCAGAAATTACTTAAGTAAAATCAAATGAGGAAACAGGTTGGGGAGGCCACACGACCAAGGTCACTGTATTTTGTGTACATCTTCCTGTGCTCAGCTTTCGGCTGTAGATAGTGCATCTCTTCTCTTGACTCTTGGGAAAGAAGTTGTGGCCCTTTCACACATGAAAGGGAATGCATGGCAGGTAATTTTTGGAATAAACCATGTCCCTAGAGAGTATTATGCTAAGTGAAATAAGCCAGCAAGAGAAAGACAAATACCATATGATTTCATTCATATGTGGAATTTGAGAAACATGACAAATGAGCAAAAGGGGGAAAAAAAAGAGGCAAACCAAGAAACAGACTCTATTTTTTATTATGTTATGTTAATCCCCATACATTACATCATTAGTTTTTGATGCAGTGTTCTATGATTCATTGTTTGTGTATAACACCCAGTGCTCCCTTCAGTACGTGCCTTCAATACCCACCACCAGGCTAACCCATCCCCCCACCCCCCTCCCCTCTAGAACCCTCAGTTTGTTTCTCAGAGTCCATAGTCTCTCATGGTTCGTCTCCCCCTCCGATTCCCCCCTCCTTCATTTTTCCCTTCCTTCTCCTAATGTCCTTCATGCTATCGAAACAGACTCTGAACTCTAGAGAACAAACTGATGGTTACCAGAAGGGAGGTGGGTGGGGGGGATGGGTGAGACAGATGATGGGGATGAAAGAGGGCCCTCGTGCTGATGAGCACAGGGTGATATAAGGAAGTGTTGAATCACTATATTGTACACCTGAAACTAACAGTACACTGTATGTTAACTGAAAAACTTTAAAAAGAATGGGATAGAAATAAACATATATAAGCATGTGTTTTGTTAGTTGTTTGTTTTGACTGCATTTGGCTTCTTAAATAAGTTGTCTTCTGAAATCTTAAAATGTGTTGGGGGGTTTTTGTTGTCCTAATGGCTGGGGGGCAGCACTGCCATTTAGAAAGCAGAGTTCGGGACATTAAGCATCCTGCAGGTTTTAGGACAGTCCCACCCAAAGAGAATTTGGCCACTTAATGGAATAGTCCTACCCAAAATGCTGTAGCACCTCAGTTGAAACATACTTCATGAGCCAAGGAAAATATAATTACCAAGAAGGTAGAAAGTCCCAGAGAGTGTGATCATTTTAGTGAGAGAGAATAGGTACAATGTGGTCTCTTCATTGATTTCACGTGGTTTTGTTTTTGAATTGACACAGGTGGTGTTTGGAGAACCCATGAAGCTGCTGGTAGTCAAATCCAAGCTGCTGGTCCTCTGAAGAAGCTTCTGTTGTCCTAAATCCCTGGATTCCAAATTACTAGATCAAAATGTAACTGTATATTCCTAGTTAGTATGTCAAACACTGGCCACTCTTGATAGAAACCTTGAAACATTGGCCTTGTTGGGCTTTAGCAAAGTTTCATGTTACAGTTCTATTCATGAGCTTCAGCTGCTGATAAAGCACTTCCTGTACTACTTTATTATCATAGTGATCCCCTGAATAGCCCAGGTGATTCTGTGTTGGAAATTCACCTTATAACTGTTCTTATTCCCAAAGTTGGAGTACATAAACATGTAGATGTCTTTTCCTATAAATATTCTAGACATTAACCCAGACTCTACTTAAACATATATACTGAACTTGAGCTGCTTATCTCCTTGTCTGTGTTTAGAAGAAATTCCAGAGGGTTTTCCCCCTTCTCTGGGGTTTCTTTGTTGGAAGTTACTATCAAGAAGCTTTTTTTAAATATATTAAGCTTAGCCACCTGTAAAATGTGTTGCCCCACATTACTCCTTGGGGACCTAACAGAATAAGTCTGGTTGATTATGGAAACAAGCACTGCGGAATGATTTCTGTTCACTTATGCATTTTCTTATAGACGTGGGCACCTCAGTCTAGCAAGGATCTTGTCATTGTTGCACCTTAAAAAATCTCCAAGCCATTGAGTGGCTTTTGGACCGAAGGAAGTTTGAATGAATTGTGTGTCTCATGCACAGGTGGTTGGTTTTCATGTTGTTGCTATTGCTTTTCTCTTGGATCTTGGGGCCCTTGTTTGTTTGCTCCTGTGTTTGCTCAACTCTGATGAAGCAGGCACAAGTGAAAATGATAGTGCTCTGGAACAAGGGGGCCCTGAACTGGACCCAGTATATCACTTTGACTTCAACATAAAAACATCTGAGCGGGGGACAAATGACACTAGAATGTATACTCCACGTGTTTCATGCACATTTTCAAGACACATATAATAATGTGTTTTCTTAATTTTATTTCTTGTGGTGAAATGTGACTTTCAAATTAAAATGACCTTCTTTGAAACTTTTTTTTGACTTGTACGATAAAGCGTTTGGAAAGATCCATAATTTTGACTGAGGTTTGCAACCAGGAGATAAAAAGAAGTCTCAATAGTAATCTTGTTCATGTGCTTTTAAAACCAGCTACAGTTTAAGACTTTATTAGTTATGGAAACTGTGTATGTTTGTGTATGTGTATATATTAAATAAAATACATGCCTCCAGTAATGCAGTGCCATTGATCTTGATGCATATCAGGGGAAAATCCCTTTTATGACAAGCACACAGAAAATGATAGCATGGTCTGACTTTCAAAAAATGCCTCACCATCTTTCTTACAGCTTTATTTTGCTAAATGTCTGTTTTGTTGTGATCTGTTGTACCTCACAGCACCATTGTGACCATGGTGATGCCTCATTTGCATGATGTGTATGTTGTGTTTAACGTGAAATACATTTTCATTGAAGAGTCTGATGGCTTGCTAGTGTTTTGTTTGTTTCTGTAGGCTCAGTGAAGAAATGTTCTGAAACCAAATCACATTTTTAAAAACCTATGTGGGGAAAAACCAAAAATCCTGTGTTGGTGTCCTTTCCTTGTCAAACTCATTAAAATTTCTCTGTTGTCAGTTCCAAGTGCAGCCAACTGTGGAAATAAGCTTAAGTGATGAGCTGTCCCCAGGACATGATGAACTTCTAGGTACAATAAAGTTGCTGTACTTGCATACCACTGATGTAGGCAATTCTAGCTAGCTAAGATGCGGTTAACCTTAGTGTAATCCACAAAAACATTCCACATAGCAATCTGGCATTTAAACAGAATTATAATGGGTATGGTGACCCTTATTTTCCAGTAAGCTAAAACCCAGACCAGCTTTTTTTTTGTATCTGATTCACGGCTTGTCTATATAGCCTGGGAGACAGTACCAGCCAAGACCAAGAGCCAGGAGAGCAGAACTGGAATGGGAATGTTGGAACCCTCATGATAACTTTCTAGGCTGCCGTCTCTGAAGCCAGGGATCCAGTCAATGCAGCCCACCTCAGCTCTGCTGACAAAACCTCTGTTGAGTGCACAGGAGTGGACATTCTCTTTCCCTATGCTGGTCTTTGACAGTGGCATTACAAGTAGCTTCTGTCATCTTGAGCCTTGGCCACAGGTCGTGGTGGTGGCCAGTCACTCCTAAGAGCAATTTTTATTTTATGAACATTCTAAATTTTTCTTAGTATGTACAGGTTTTCTACTAGTCAAATGCTTTGTAAACTAAATTTGGAAAGCAAATGTAAAGAACTATTTTGTTTCTAGAGGTGCATTGGGGCACATTACCCATTACTTTGGGGCACAACACAGAGTGACCTCCATCCCCACTCTTCAGTATTGTTCAAGAAACACAATTATGTGAGAAAGTAGAGTGAGAATGCTTAGAAATGGAAAAGAGAAGCCTTTACAGATAGTGTTTGGGGGTGGGGCAGACACAAAGAGAAACAAGTGAAAAACTCTTACAATATTTTCACAGGTGAGCCAACTACTAAAGAAAAATAAGTAGTTTCCTTACACATTAACAATTAATAGGAAATTGATGCAAAGAAAACTCAGAAAATTCCTGGAAATAACAAGCTATATCTAAAACTTGATTGGGGGACATTAGATGTGAATGGAAAGACATGTCATGTGCCCAGGTGGGAAAACTGTGTGTGTGAAGTAGACTAATAGTAGGTAGCCCTCACATTTGTGCAGTATTTATAAATTAAATCAAGTCCCAGTTAATGGAATTTCTTTTTTTGCAACTTGTAAATATAATGATACAGTACATGTAAGAAAGTAAACACAAAGCTAAGAAGCTTTTAAAAATGAGCTTTTAAAAGGGAGAATTTCCCTGAACAAATAGCTAAATATTATGATAAAACTTCCATAACTAAAACAGCATAGTCTGATAAATAGATTTTGAAATCGAAAATAGACATCAGTGACATACCCAAGAGACATAAGAATATAATGTATGATGGCGCAGGGATGGATTATTTCTTCCTGTGGAAAGAGAGCATTTGGTTTAATGTCTCCTGAGGGTCAACTGAGTTTAAGATCTCTGGTGGGATGTGAATAAGGGCCCAGAAGTCAATGAGTAAATTATAAAGACAGGATCAGGGTCCAAGGTTGGGTACCAGGTTTGGTTCAAGGTTTAATTCAGGGGAAAATTTAGGCATAAGGCTTGGGACGAGCCTCTAAAGATCTTGAACAGATGCCCCGCCGTGATCTCAAGAGGTGAGAAGCAGTGGCCTCTACTTGCCATGGTTTAAGTTGCTTCTGCAGGAATGTACCTGAAGAGCAATACATTCTCAGTTCCTGCTGTACGTGAGGTGGTCCTAAGACTTCTCCAAGTTATGAGGTAGGTAGGAGAGGGTTACTTCCTTGAGGACAGAGAGCTAGAACTTGACAGAGCTGGGGTTGACTCCAGGCCCCTGCTTTGGTACCTCCAGGGGAGTTGACAGGTTCTTCTGCCCCTGAGAGCAGCTGAAGCTCTTTTGCTAGAGCAGGTGTTTACAGCTGAGAAGGGCCAGGACCCACATGGGGAATCCTAGTTCTGAGTGTGCTTAAAAAAAAAAAAAACAACTACTGAGATATCATTCACATACTATAAAAAGTATCCCCCTTTTGTACAACTCCATCTTTGATTCATTCACAAAGTTGTGCAACCATCACCACTATCTAATTTTCATTCGAGTGTGCTTTTGTAAGCGTGTCTTATCCATCCATTCACTCAAAGCAGCAGAGCTTGGTTGTATTATTAGTTCATGTTCCCACTGTACCTAGAAGCAAGAACATGGGATTTGAAATAGTATTCCCTGAACCAATCACTTCCCCATCTTCCTGTCCTAACAGGCCAGATTAATGTGGTGTTTATGTAACCTGATTTATGTAGGCTGTTTTGTGTTGTTCCACATTCTCTGTGCATAAATATTGGATCAAATGCCTGACACGGACTCAGATGCCCAGTGTGGGCCTTCTAAGTTGAAGAGAAACATGGAGTGGGTGAAACAAAATGCTCTGAAAATTCTGAACCCTTGAAGACATACCTGCCTTTAACAGTGACCATCAGATCTAGTGGGTGTGGAATGGCTCTACTTGTTCTTGTTTTCGGGACAGATGGCCCATGTTAACCAGGAGGGAAATATTTTTCTTTTTTGACCCTAAGATCCAGGTCGGGGTCCAAGACAGTGGGCACTCCACACACGGTGGAAAGAAATCACCCTTGCTGCAGCCCAGAGCCTGAGAGTCACCTTGCAAAAGGCAGAGGGAGCCGGTAGGCTTCAGATGTGACACCTAGAGACTTCACTCCCCACCCCTCCCTTCAGCTGTGCAGTAAATAAGAGAGAAGCTTCTATGAAGCAGTTAGGAAATGCCAAAGTTTGATCCTTCCAATTGGCTTTGAGGGATGATTGATGTTAGGGAAAAAAGTCTAAAGTGACCAGCCTTCTGGACTTCTAAGATAGTATTAAGGCAGGTTTTCCCCATGTCCCCTTATCTCAGGAAATGCAAAACACAAGGAATAGAGTTCCAAGGAATTGAACCTTTGTGTAAAATAATTTCTTCAAATTAGAACCAACAGCCCTCTGTTGACTGTACTTGTCTTTTAATCACATTTTCCTAACAGCTTGTGTATGCTCATCTTTGAAACGACCAGAAAATTGTCAACAAAGAAGTGATAGCTAAGAAGGGGCTAGGTCACGCACAGTAGACGTATGGAGAGCTTGTTGGAATGAATGTGGTCCCCAGGGTGGGATGCAAAGGTTGTTTTAGAACAAACAGAATCTTACTGGTACCACCGGAAGGAAAGAATAAATTTCATTTGCTCAGGGGACCTGACTTTCGGAAGGGTTCTCAGGGGTCACTCCTGTGCAGTGACAGCTGGTATGGGGTGTTCAGTGTTCACTGATGGTAAGAAATTATCCAGAACATGGAAATAAGGCCAAAAGATAACTGTATGCCCTTTCAAAGACCTGCTAACACCTGAGCAGCCCAAGGACCGCTGAGTCTCGGGATGTAGCTTTGTATGACAGACCATGTGCTTGGACTAGGACCCGGGCTCGAGTTATTTACCTGTAGACAGAAAGTTGCAGATGACTTTTGTCTTTACAGAAAAGCTAACTCTAAAGGTTATGTCTCTTTGTTCCTGCAGGGCACTGAACAGTTTTGTATTTAACTTTGTGATCTCATCCCAGCATTTGTTTCGCCACTAAACGTATGTCCTGTGGTGCTGTGTGTATACCTACATCCATGTGCCCACCAAGCAATCCCCATATCCTCCCCCGATCCAGTTTTGTCATCCTGCTCCTTAACGAATTCAGCACATTTTTGACCTATTCTCATGTATATTTGCATCACAGTTCTGCTTGTAACCTTTAGGAAGTTATACTTTGACGATGAGGAAGCCATAAGTCCTCAGCAGGTTTGGGAAATTTTGAGCAGCTGCTATAAGGGCTTTAATGGTTTACATTAAATGCTGATGTAGCGGATGTCATGATGTATCACCTGGGTGGGCCTCCTCTTTAAGACTGAGGTATTTGTCCTTCCAGATGTCTCCTTCCAGATGCTGGAAGTACAGTTGGTGAGGCTTGTTGGTGGAGTTCCTAAGAATTGCCTTGACTAAGGGAGGCTGCCTCACCAAGGTCAAACCCCCTCACCTGGGTAGCCTGTATCCAATGGATAATTTGGTGTACAAAAACCCTTGCCTCAAGGTGGGGCAATTCAGAAAGTCTGTCTCAGCTTCAGAGCTGCTCCCTGTGTGTTCACCTGAGGCCTTTGTTGAGGCTGCATTGCAGCCCAAGTTTTCTCCCTCCTACTTCCTCCACTCCTCTGTGCACTCCCCATGCGCCTCCTGCACGCCACCCGGTCTCATGCTCTGTTCCTGGAGAACCAGACCTGAGCCAGCTAGGCATTGTACTAAGGGCTTTCCATGCACTCTCTCTCTAAACCAAGCACTGTTGTTGTCATGCTCACTTTACCATGAGGACCAAGACAGGTGAAGTTGGAGCCCAGCTGTGTACTTCCTGCTTAGGGAAATCACACAGACTCAGCCCTTTGAGGCTCTTGCCAATCGACACATCTCCTAGCTATATTTGCAAGTTTCCCAATTATTATTTGTAGTTGTGATGGGTAATGAGGTCAGGTCTGCTGTTACATATTTGTGTATTATTACAGTTTGGGATGAGACATTTATTTGTGTGATTCTTTAATGTCTATTTCCTTCATTGTAAGCTTCTTGACATCAGGGCTGTCTAACTGCCTAATATTCCTACCACCTAACACAGGAATTCAATAAATATTTGTGAGTGAACAAACACAGTTGTTACTAAGGAAATAATGAATTAAAATCCATGGCCTCTGATCTGCATATCTTTCTGCTAGACCCACATTCTAACATGGGATGACACTCTCAAGGATCCTGGTTTTTGTGTTTGCTTTTGGATTCCTTAGCACCTACAACACCACCTGTCACAGAGTTGCCCCACAATAAATCTTTGTTAAATGAATGTTGTTGTTTTAACTGGGTATTTATTAATCACATATATAATAAGCTCCAAAGGCAGCTCAATGACAGGATTTTGGGGTAGCATTTCTCTGAGTGTCTTGGCTTTAAGAAGGTTGCTGTGGGTGGCATCCCATCTTCATGTCATTATGGTCAAATGCATCAAGATGTTAGTAGTAGGCTGCTCCTTGTACTGCTCCCTTCTTATACCAGGAAGAAGCCCCCAGCAGATATCTACTTCTTTTTGGCCAGTACTAAGTCTTATACTGACCCCGAAGATAATCACTGGCCAAAGGGAAGATGATGATCATGTATGTTAAAATATGTTAAAGTAATGCCAGCTTCTATAACAATTACCCCCCAAAGATGCCAAATGTCTCAGATACAATAGAACTTTTTTTCCCCTCATGTGAAGTCCAAAACAGATGTGCCTTATTCTAACTCTCCTCTAAGCTGTAATTCTGGAACCAGGCTCCTTCCATCTTGTAGCTCCTTCATCTTCCAACTTTATCATATTTTTCTGCATGAAGCCCACAGAATAGGGAAGGAGTATGGAGAAGACATACCTCTTACCAACCAACTTGTCCTCTAAGGGATGTATACCATTTCCACTCATATTTCATTGGCAAGAACTACTCACATGGCCCCACATAGATAGATAGATAGATAGATAGATAGATAGATAGATAGATAGATAGATAGATAAATGCAAGTGATGCTGGGAAGTGTAGCCCCTGGCTGGTTTGCTTCTTAACAGAGATATTGCTAACCCCTCACTTTCCAAAAATTCTGGTTACACTGCTTTACTTTTTTTTTTTTTTAAGATTTTATTTATTTATTTGAGACAGAGAGAATGAGAGACAGAGAGCATGAGAGGGAGGAGGGTCAGAGGGAGAAGCAGACTCCCTGCCGAGCAGGGAGCCCCATGTGGGACTTGATCCCGGGACTCCAGGATCATGACCTGAGCCGAAGGCAGTCGCTTAACCAACTGAGCCACCCAGGCGCCCTTTTTTTTTTTTTTTAAAGATTTTATTTATTTATTTGAGAGAGAGAGAATGAGAGAGAGCACATGAGACGGGGGAGGGGCAGGGGGAGAAGCAGACTCCCTGCAGAGCAGGGAGCCTGATGCGGGACTCGATCCTGGGACTCCAGGATCATGACCTGAGCCAAAGGCAGTCGCTTAACCAACTGAGCCACCCAGGCGCCCGATATACTGCTTTACTTTTATGAAAGACCTACATTCATACCTGTTTTTGCTAACTGAAAGAAATCAGAAAATAATTTTCACTTTCAAGAAAAAAGTTGTTACCACACTGAGGTAGGTCTTTCATAAAAGTGAAGTGGCCTAATGCAAACTTTCAGAAAATGGGATACTCTTGGCTGTACGCTATTTTGGCTTAGGAAAGTTTTCATAGGAAGCTTGGATGGAAGGGGAAACCTGTACTATGCAAAGGGGAGCACAAGTAATTGGGTGTATAGTTCTTTGTTTCTGCCATGCCATGATTAAGTTAGCCAGAGCTGTGTAATGGGAATATAATGTGAGCCACATATGTCATTTCAGTGTCAACTAGGGGACCTGGGAAGAGAGGGGCAGTAAATATTTTGATTGCATTATCATAAAATCTACCACAGGGTCCATTATGTTCTTTTCCCCTACTAGTCTAAGGGACCGTAAGAATTGGTATGAAAAAGTAGAAGAAACTGTGGGGGGTATTTAATAAATATGGAGTTAAACAAGTCAAATTTATCAGACAAATGAAATTTTTAAGAGCTTAATAACTTTTGGATTGGCATCTGGGTTGCACCAGGACACAAAACCAGACTGTTTATGGTAGGAAGAGATATATGAACTGAATTTATCAAGGATCTGGGGGAAGAGCTTTAGGGGAAGAGGCAGTAAAGATTTAAATAAGGGGAGTAATGAGCTTAAAAAAACATTTTGCAGTAAAATTAAGTTTTAAACCTAACCTTATTGTTCCTTTTTGACTTGCATCAATGTAGGTAGTCCATATCATTTTTTTTTTTCAAAATAATTGCCGAGTTACAACACATTTTAATACAAATATGATATGACTTTTCAGAATCGGGGCAAGCCACTTCACATATTGCATTACACAAGAGTTCATCAGAAATACTTTATGGGACCAGTGAGCTGGTAGTAACTACCAAATCTTGTTTAGGGATTTGTCCTCCATCTCAGTAGAAAACAGACATAAAGACAGTGACTAGAATGAGCAAAAAGGAATCTGCAGCATAAGCCTGTTTAAAAACATTTTCTTCCAGGCGGAGGGAGGAGCAAGATGGCGGAGGAGTAGGAGACCTGGATTTCGTCTCCTCTCAGGAATTCAGCTGGAGAGGGATCAAACCATTCTGAACACCTACAAACTCAACAGGAGATCGAAGAAAAGAAGAGCAACAACTCTCTGAACAGAAAAGCGACCACTTTCTGGAAGGTAGGACATGCGGAGAAGTGAATGCGAGGCGATATTCGGGAGGATAGACGGCGGGGGAGGGGCCTCCGTCCGCCGCTTCTGGCAAGTGATAGAGCCGCGGAGCACAAAATCGGAACTTTTAAAAGTCTGCTCCGCTGAGGGATGTCACTCTGGTAGCTGAGCGGGGGGTGGAACCCTCCGGGACAGTGTGGTCCCAGGACCCTCGGGGTCACAGAAAGACCGGGGGTGCCTGAGTGTGGCAGAGCTCCCAGGTATCGGAGCAGGGAAGCCGGCTGCAGAGGCGGAGCCCAGGCGCGGGCTCTCAGCTCGGGGTGGCCATAAACCGGGATCCGCGGGACAGTCGGGCCCCTGCTCCTCCAGCAGGGACCCAACAAGCGGCAGATCCGGGGAGACTCCCCTTCCTCCCCCGGGGGGAGCCGCGCGGGAGTGCACCGCAGGGATCTGCTGGGTTTGGAGACTCCACCCGGGGTCGGGTGCCAGAGATAGAAATGCGCAGTCACAGGCCGGGTGAGCACGGAGTGCGGCCCGAGACCGGGGAGACGGGAGTGACTGATGGCTTTTCTCTGGGGGCTCACTGAGGAGCGGGGCCCCAAGTTCTCGGCTCCTCCGGGGCGGAGATTGGGAGGCCGCCATTTTCACTCTCTGCCTCCAAAGCTGTATGGAAAGCTCGCAGGGAACAAAAGCCCCGGAGAGCAAACCCGAGCAGATTACTTAGCCCAGACCGGGCAAGGGCGGGCAGTTCCGCCTCCGGCAGAGACATTTGGGAACCACGGCAACAGGCCCCTCCCCAGAAGATCAGCGAGAACAGCCAGCCAAGACCAAGTTTACCGATCAAAGAGAATGGCAGAACTCCAGTGATAGGGGACTACTGCACATAGAATTCATGGCTTTTTACCATTATTCTTTAGTCTTTCAAAGTTAATTTTTTTTAACTTTCTTTTTTTTTTTGAATTTTTCTTTTTCCCTTTTTTAACCAACATCTTATCGATCCCTTTTTTAAAAAATCTTTTTTATTTTTCATTTTTAGAGTCATATTCTATCCCTTCATAGTAGTTACCCTTATTTTTGGGATATATATATAAGTTGTTCTCTCTTTAAAATTTTGGGATACAGTTTCTTCTAACAGATCAAAATATACCCTAAATCTCTAGTGTATGGCTTTGTTCTAGTCTCCTGCCTGATCACATTCTCTCCCTTTTTTTTTTAATCCTCTTCTTTCTTTTTTCAACAACTTCTTATCTTATCAATTCCTTTTATAAAATCTTTTATAATTTTCATCTTTACAGTCATATTCCATCCTGTCATTGTATTAACCCTTATTTTTGTACATATATAAGTTTTTCTTTCTTTAAAATTTTGGGAGGCACTTTCTTCTAACAGACCAAAATACACCCAAAATCTAGTGTGTGGCACCGATCTATGCACCAGCCTGATCATATTTGATCATATTCTGGTTTTTTGTTTTTGTTTGTTTTTATCTTTGTTTTTTTCTTTTTTCTTTCTTTCCCTTTCTTTTCCCCCAGTTTCAGGTCTTTTCTGATTTGTTTAGTGTATATTTTCTGGGGACGTTGTTACCCTGTTAGCATTTTGTTCTCTCATTCATCTGTTCTCCCCTGGACAAAATGACAAGATGGAAAAAATCACCTCAACAAAAAGAACAAGAGGCAGTACCGACTGCCAGGGACCTAATCAATACGGACATTAGTAAAATGTCGGAACTAGAGTTCAGAATGATGATTTTAAAGATACTTGAAAAAAGCATGGAAGTTATTAGAGAAACCCTTTCTGGAGAAATAAAAGAACTAAAATCTAACCAAGTCAAAATCAAAAAGGCTATTAATGAGGTTCAATAAAAAATGTCTCAGAGACAAAGAGAAAATCCTGAAAGCAGCTCGGGAGAAGAGGTCTGTAACCTACAATGCTAGAAACATTAGATTGGCAACAGACCTATCCACAGAGACCTGGCAGGCCAGAAAGGACTGGCATGATATGTTCAGAGCACTAAATGAGAAAAATATGCAGCCAAGAATACCATATCCAGCTAAGCTGTCGTTGAAAATAGAAGGAGAGATAAAAAGCTTCCAGGACAAACAAAAACTAAAGGAATTTGCAAACACCAAACCAGCCCTACAAGAAATATTGAAAGGGGTCCTCTAAGCAAAGAGAGAGCCTAAAAGTAACATAGACCAGAAAGGAACACAGACAATATACAGTAACAGTCACCTTACAGGCAATACAATGGCACTGAATTCATATTTTTCAATAGTTACCCTGAATGTAAATGGGCTAAATGCCCCAATCAAAAGACACAGGCTATCAGGTTGGATAAAAAAACAAGACCCATCGATATGCTGTCTGCAAGAGACTCATTTTAGACTCAAAGACACCCCCAGATTGAAAGTGAGTGAAATAAGTCAATCAGAGAAATGCATGTATCAGATGACCTCACTGATATGAGGAATTCTTAATCTCAGGAAACAAACTGAGGGTTGCTGGAGTGGTGGGGGGTGGGAGGGATGGGGTAGCTGGGTGATAGACATTGGGGAGGGTATGTTCTATGGTGAGTGCTGTGAATTGTGTAAAACTGTTGAATCACAGACCTGTACCTCTGAAACAAATAATACATTATAAGTTAAAAAAAAAAAAGAAGATAGCAGGAGGGGAAGAATGAAGGGGGGGGGG
>NW_023270158.1:5565512-5687697 GCF_011800145.1 Mirounga leonina | reverse complement strand
GGGGGGGGGGGGAATCGGAGGAGACAAACCATGAGAGACTATGGACTCTGAAAAACAAACTGAGCGTTCTAAAGGGGAGGGGGGTGGGGGGATGGGTTAGCCCGGTGATGGGTATTAAAGAGAGCGCGTTCTGCATGGAGCACTGGGTGTTATATGCAAACAATGAATCATGGAACACTACATCAAAAGCTAATGATGTATGGTGATTAACATAACATAATAATAAAAAAATAAAAAATAAAAAAATAAAAACATTTTCTTCCAAACACTATAAATCATTTCTGTCTGTGCCCTGTTGTTGACAAAGCCCTTAAAAAAGTAAAGGTAGGGGCGCCTCAGTGGCTTAGTCGTTAAGCGTCTGCCTTCGGCTCGGGTTGTGATCCCGGGGTCCTGGGATCAAGCCCCGCATCAGGCTCCCTGCTCAGCGGGAGGCCTGCTTCTCCCTCTCCCTCTGCCTCTGCTTGTGTTCCCTCTCTCGCTGTCTCTCTGTCAAATGAATAAATAAAATCTTTAAAAAAAAAAAACAAGTAAAAGTAAAGAAAGGACAGCATCCACCAAAAAAAAAAAAAAAATGCCTATCTATGGGATGGAAGAAAAGGAGGAGGAAACAGGGCCAGGTAAGTAATACACATCAAATTTCATTTACAGTATTAAGCAACCCAAAGTCAGATAGTTAAGGAAAGAGAAAACTCACCTGGTTTTGGCAGTCCTGGGTTATAAGGACTAATGTAGATGCTGAAGGCATGACCAGCACAATACAAACCATCTATACGAAAACTATGAGAAAAATCTGGGCCAACAGCATTGTCAAGGGATGAGAAAGCTATTTGTCCTACTTATTTCTAATTATCTAATTCTCACATCAGCCTTTTAAGAAGAAAGCTGGAGGGCGCCTGGGTGGCTCAGTTGGTTGAGTGGCTGCCTTCAGCTCAGGTCATGATCCTGGAGTCCCTGGATCAAGTCCCGCGTCGGGCTCCCTGGTTGGCAGGGAGTCTGCTTCTCCCTCTGACCCTTCCCCCTCTCATGTGCTCTCTCTCTCTCATTTTCTCTGTCTCAAATAAATAAATAAAATCTAAAAAAAAAAAAGAAGAAAGCTGGAGACACATGTCAGGGCGGCTGGCAGGGTTCCCCAAAAGCGGTGTCCCTCCCAAAAAATGACAATGACAGTGGGCACTTGGTCTAAGTCTGTATCAATACATGATTCCTTCTTTTTTTTTAATTTGACTTTTTTTTCTGGTTTAAGAATTAGTAGTCTAAAAACTGCCATGAATTTCAACAAGCCTCTATGTCCATCTTCTGGTTTACAGGGAATACAAGACTTAGAGAAGCGGTTCTCAAACCTGAGAGTGCTTCAGAAACCCCTGGAGGGCCTTTGTTGGAAATGTACTGAGCCACACCCCCAGAGGTTCCAATTCAGTTTTGAAGCAGAAGTTTTAAGATCTAGTGCATGGTCCCACTCTTGCTCCTTTTCTTCTGATCTGACACCAGTAATATCTCAGAGAGGGTCTATTCCTTTAGCCGGTGTCCTGGACAGAAGAACCAAAGCTGACCTCTGATGGACTCAAAATGTAAGCAAGAAATAAACATTTGTTGTTATAAGTCAATCAGGTTTGGGGACTGTTATTGTAGCATAATTTATTCTTACTAATACAGAATCCTTGTATTAAGCATACTCAGTAGGCTGCCTTTAGCCTCCATGTATTTGAGTTTTTTCCAACTTTCCTCTTGTGATTGAGTTCTAGTTTCAAAGCATTGTGGTCCAAAAATATGCAGGGAATGATCCCAGTCTTTTGGTACCAGTTGAGACCTGATTTGTAACCCAGGATGTGATCTATTCTGGAGAATGTTCCATGGGCACTAGAGAAGAATGTGTATTCTGTTGCTTTGGGATGGAATGTTCTGAATATATCTGTGAAGTCCATCTGGTCCAGTGTGTGTCATTTAAAGCCTTTATCTCCTTGTTGATCTTTTGCTTAGATGATCTGTCCATTTCAGTGAGGGGGGGTGTTAAAGTCCCCCACTATTATTGTATTGTTGTTGATGTGTTTCTTTGCTTTTTTTAAAGATTTTATTTATTTATTTATTTGACAGAGAGAGAGAGAGACAGCGAGAGAGGGAACACAAGCAGGGGGAGTGAGAGAGGGAGAAGCAGGCTTCCTGCAGGACAGGGAGCCTGATGCGGGGCTTGATCCCAGGACCCTGGGATCATGACCTGAGCCGAAGGCAGATGATTAATGACTGAGCCATCCAGGCGCCTGCGTTTCTTTGATTTTGTTATTAATTGGTTTATATAATTGGCTGCTCCCATGTTAGGGGCATCATATTTAAAATTGTTAGATCTTGTTGGATAGACCCATTAAGTATGATATAGTGTCCTTCCTCATCTCTTATTATAGTCTTTGTTGTTTAAAATCTAATTTGTGTGATATAAGGATTGCCACCCCAGCTTTCTTTTGATGTCCATTAGCATGGTAAATGGTTTTCCACCAATTCACTTTAAACCTGGAGGTGTTTTGGGGTCTAAAATGAGTCTCTTGCAGACAGCATATAGATGGGTCTTGTTTTTTATCCAGCTTAGCTGGATATGGTATTCTTGGCTGCATATTTTTCTCATTTAGTGCCCTGAATATATCATGCCAGTCCTTTCTGACCTGCCAGGTCTCTGTGTGTAGGTCTGTTGCCAATCTAATGTCTCTACCATTGTAGGTTACAAACCTCTTGTCCCTAGCTGCTTTCAGGATTTTCTCTTTGTCTCTGAGACCTGTAAATTTTACTATTAGATGTCGGGGTGTTGACCTATTTTATTGATTTTGAGGGGGGTTCTTTGTGCCTCCTGCATTTTGATGCCTGTTTCCTTCCCCAAATTAGGGAAGTTCTCTGCTATAATTTGCTCCAATATACCTTCTGCCCCTCTCTCTCTTTCTTCTTCTTCTTCTGGGATCCCAATTATTCTAATATTGTTTCGTCTTATGATATCACTTATCTCTCGAATTCTGCCCTCGTGATCCAGTAGTTGTTTATCTCTCTTTTTCTCAGCTTCTTTATTCTCCATCATTTGGTCTTCTATATCACTGATTCTCTCTTCTTCCTCATTTATCCTAGCAGTTAGAGCCTCCATTTTTATTGCACCTCATTAATAGCCTTTTTGATTTTGACTTGGTTAGATTTTAGTTCTTTTATTTCTCCAGAAAGGGATTCTCTAGTATCTTCTATGCTTTTTTCAAGCCCAGCTAGTATCTTTATAATCGTCATTCTGAACTCAAGTTCCAACATCTTACTAATGTCCGTATTGATTAGGTCCCTGCCAGTCGGCTGCCTCTTGTTCTTTTTTTTTTTTTTTTGAGGTGAGTTTTTCCATTTTGTCATTTTGTCCAGAGAAGAATAGATGAATGAGAGAACAAAATGCTAAAAAGGTAACAATGGCCCCAGAAAAATATACACTAAACAACTCAGAAAAGACCTGGAACCAGGGGGGAAAAAAAAAGGAATATGATCAGGCTAGTGAATAGAACAGAGCCACACACTAGATTTTGGGTGTATTTTGGTCTGTTAGAAGAAACTGCCTCTGAAAATTTTAAAGAAAGAAAAACTTATATATGTACAAAAATAAGGGTAAATACGATGAAGGGATGGAACATGACTGTAAACATGAAAATTTAAAAAAAGATTCTTAAAAAGGAATTGATAAGAAGTTGGTTGAAAAAAGAAAGGAGAAAAATTTTAAAAATAAAATAAAAGGAGAGACTAAACAAAGCCATACCCTAGATTTAGGGTATATTTTGGTCTGTTAGAAGAAACTGTATCCCAAAATTTTAAAGAAAGAAAAACTTATATATAGGCACAAAAACTAAGGTTAAATACAATGAAGGGATAGAATATAACTGTAAAAATGAAAATTAAAAAAAGATTTTAAAAAAGGAATTGATGTTAGTTGAAAAAAGAAAGAAGAAAAGTTTAAAAAAATGGAAAAAGAAAAAATAGAGAAAAATTTAAAAAAATTAACTTTGAAAGACTAAAGAATCATGGGAAAAAAGCCATGAATTCTATGTGCAGTATTCCCCTAGCGCTGGAGATCTGCCGTTCTCATTGATCGGTAAACTTGGTCTTGGCTGGCTGTTCTCGCTGATCTTCTGGGGGAGGGGCCTGCTGCCGTGGTTCCCAAATGTCTCTGCCGGAGGCGGAATTGCCCCACCCTTGCCCGGTCCGGGCTAAGGAATCTGCTCGGGTTTGCTCTCGGGAGCTTTTGTTCCCTGCGAGCTTTCCGTACAGCTTTGGAGGCGGAGACTGAAAGTGGCAGCCTCCCAATCTCCGCCCCGGAGGAGCCGAGAACTTGGGGCCCCGCTCCTCAGTGAGCCCCCAGAGAAAAGCAGTCAATCACTCCCGTCTCCCCGGTCTCTGGCCGCACTCCGTGCTCACCCGGCCTGTGACCGAGCGTTTCTATCTCTGGCACCCGACCCCGTGTGGAGTCTCCAAACCCAGCAGATTCCTGCGGTGCGCTCCCACACCGCTCCTCCCGGGGGAGGAAGGTGAATCTCCCCGGATCTGCCGCTTGTTGGGTCCCTGCTGGAGGAGCAGTGGCCCGACTGTGCCGTGGATCACGGTTTATGGCAACCCCGAGCTGAGAATCCGCTCCTCAGCTCCGTCTCTGCAGCTGGCTTCCCTGCTCCGATACCTGGGAGCTCTGCCACACTCAGGCACCCCCGGTCTTTCTGTGACCGCGAGGGTCCTGGATGAAAGACCTAAATGTGATACAGGAATCAATCAAAATCCTAGAGGAGAACACAGGCGGCAACCTCTTTGACCTCAGGTGCAGCAACTTCTTCCTAGAAACATCGCCAAAAGCAAGGGAAACAAGGGTAAAAATCAACTATTGGGACTTCATCAAGATAAAAAGCTTTTGCACAGCAAGGGAAACAGTCAACAAAACCAAAAGACAACTGACAGAATGGGAGAAGATATTTACAAATGACATATCAGATGAAGGGCTAGTATCCAAAATCTATAAAGAACTTAACAAACTCAACACCCAAAGAACAAATGATCCAGTCAAGAAATGGGCAGAAGACATGAACAGACATTTTTCCAAACAAGACATCCAAATGGCCAACAGACACATGAAAAAGTTCTCAACATCACTCAGCATCAGGGAAATACAAATAAAAACCTCGATGAGATACCACCTCACACCAGTCAGAATGGCTAAAACTTAAAAAAGTCAGAACTGGGTGTTATACGCAAACAATGAATCATGGAACACTACATCAAAAACTCATGGTGTAATGTATGGTGATTAACAGAACATAATAAAAAAAAGGTCAGGAAACAACAGATGTTGGTGAGGATGCAGAGAAAGGGGAACCCTCCTACACTGTTGGTGGGAATGCAAGCTGGTGCAGCCACTCTGGAAAACAGTATGGAGGGTCTTCAAAAACTTGAAAATATAGGGGTGCCTGAGTGGCTCAGTCGTTAAGCGTCTGCCTTCGGCTCAGGTCATGATCCCGGGGTCCTGGGATCGAGCCCCGCATAGGGCTCTCTGCTCAGCAGGAAGCCTGCTTTCCCTCTCCCACTCCCCCTGCTTGTGTTCCTTCTCTCACTGTCTCTCTCTCTGTCAAATAAATAAATAAAATCTTAAAAAAAAAAAAGTCAAAAATAGAGCTACCATATGACCCAGCAATTGCACTACTGGGTATTTACCCCAAAGATACAAATGTAGTGATCTGAAGGGGCACCTGCACCCCAGTGTTTATAGAAGCAATGTCCACAATAGCCGAACTATGGCAAGAGCCAAGATGTCCATCAATAGATGAATGGATAAAGAAGATGTGGTATACACACACACACACACACACACACACACACACACACACTGGAATATTATGCAGCCATCAAAAAATGAAATCTTGCCATTTGCAACAACGTGGATGGAACTAGAAAGTATTACGCTAAGCGAAATAAATCAATCAGAGAAAGACAATTATCATATGATCTCACTGATATGAGGAATTTGAGAAACAAGGCAGAGGATCATAGGGGAAGGGAGGGAAAAATGAAACAAGACAAACCAGAGAGGGAGACAAACCATAAGAGACTCTTAATCTCAGGAAACAAACTGAGGGTTGCTGGAGTGGTGGGGAGTGGGACTGATGGGGTGGCTGGATGGTGAACATTGGGGAGGGTATGTGCTATGGTGAGCACTGAATTGTGTAAGACTGATGAATTGCAGACCTGTACCCCTGAAACAAATAATACATTATATGTTAATAAAAAAAAAAGCATACTCAGCATTCAGTAGCAGATTTGGCTTTGTAAAGAAAAAGAAAATAAATGGAAAGGCAAATAATAACCTATTTCTGTTTGGCTTGTTTTGTGTTATGTGTACTTGTGTGTTATTCATATACACACCAAGAGCTATGTGACCTTGTGCAAGCTACTTAACCTCTCTGTCCACACAAGTGAACAGCAAATAGTGTGAGGCTGTCTGCTTGTGCTGTTAACCAATACGTCTGAACAAAGATCACCTTGTTCAAAGATGATTCAAAGAATACATATCTCTATCTATTTATCTATATATAATAAAGTACACAAAAACTAATCACGGAAGGGAGAAAAGAGCATATTTATGAAAATGATTGACTACAGAATCCAAAAGGGAAATGTTATCACCAGTTTAGCATCCTTTTTCAAGAAGGTAAGATGAGATGCAAAGGCAATAGGACGATTTGAAAGAGAGAGAGGGAGAGGAAGGAATGAAGCAAGGAAACTAAAATCTCAATAATGGAATTTAAGTAAAAACAGAAGCAGAAATAATGCTTTGGGAAACCTTATCAGTAATATATTTTTTAAGATTTTATTTATTTATTTGACAGAGAGAGACAGAGTGAGAGAGGGAACACAAGCAGGCAAAGTGGCAGAGGGAGAAGCAGGCTTCTCTCGGAGCTGGGAGCCCGATGCGGGGCTTGATCCCAGGACCCTGGGACCATGACCTGAGCCAAAGGCAGATGCTTAACGACTGAGCCACCCAGGTGCCCCTTATCAGTAATATGGAAAGCAAATTTGAGTTGTACAGAATGTCAAAAAAGGATAAAGAGGGGCGCACGTCTCCCTCTCCCACTCCTGCCTTGTTTTCCCTCTCTCACTCTGTCTCTCTTTGTACTCAGTGTTCTGGCTGTACTGAAGTGTTTGCAGTTTAAGACAAATACTGCTTTTGCTTCCATTCCATTGCACGTATTGTCCCATCTGTCTGGTTAAGAAGGGTGGACCTTTTTATCAGTATATATATGGCTTCAGTCCTGGAAGGTTTTCTTCTATTCTACCTTCAAGAATTGTTTCTGCTTTATCCATTCATCTGTTGAAGGGCATCTTGGGTCCTTCCACAGTTTGGCTATTGTGAACATTGCTGCTATGACAATTGGGGTGCATATGGCCCTTCTTTTCGCTACATCTGCATCTTTGGGGTAAATACCCAGTAGTGCAATTGCTGGGTCACAGGGTAGCTCTATTTTTAACTTTTTGAGGAAACTCCATACGGTTTTCCAAAGTGGCTGCACCAGCTTACATTCCCACCAAAAACTTCTCTAGAAGGCTAGAGAGGTGAAGTAGGAACCAGATAATGAAAGGCCTTATATGGCCCCCTGCCATCCCCCCCGCCCCCTGCCAGTCCAGAACAGCCTCTGGGAGCAGTGTGGGCCCACGGCTCAGATCACAGTCTTCTCGCAGGGGCCTGCTGACCCGCAAGTACAAGTATGAGGACAAGGATGGGAAACAACCTGTGGGCCGCTTCTTCGGGAAATACTGGGCTGAGATCTACAGGAATCGCCTCTGGAAGGAGCACCACTGCGAGGCCATTGCCCTGGTGGAGAAGGCCCTGCAGGCCGCATACAGAGGCAGTGCCCCCACATGAGCTTGGCGGCCCTCCGGTGGATGTACCACCCCTCACAGCTCCAGGGTGCCCATGGGGATGCAGTCATCCTGGGCATGGCCAGCGTGGGGTAGCTGGCACAGAACTTGGCAGCAACCGAGGAAGGGCCCCTGAAGCTGGCCGTGGTGCAGGACTTTGATTGAGCCTGGCATCTGGTTGGCCACGAATGTCCCAACTACTTCAGCTAGGGCCAGTCCTGGCTCCAGCTACCAAAGGTTTCTCTCTTTTTGGTCGCCTCTTCTATTCTCTCATCCTGACCAGTCTGTCTTAAGTTGATTTAACATGGTCTTTTTTGATTGCCAAAAAAGAAGAAGGAGAAGGGAAAGGGGAAGGGGAAGAGGAGGAGGAGGAGGAAGAAGAAGAAGAAGAAGAAGAAGGAGGAGGAGGAGGAGGAGGAGGAGGAGAAGGGGAAGGAGGAGAAAGAAAGGCCTTATATACTGTGCTGAGAACTTTTCTCTGTGAAGCAGGAAACAATATCATGTGTGAAGAGAGGAAAATGATCATTGCTATGGGGCTTAAAGAGAGTAGTAAGAGTTAATAACAGCAATTACTGGAAATGAGAGAGGTCACGTAAAAGAGGCACCAAGGTTCTAGCGGGTATCCATACATTTGTAGTGACATCATTCTGTTATAGTTGTGTGACTTTTTCTTCCCAAGTGGTACTTGAAAACACAGATGTAGGAATGGAAAATGCAGATAACTGGAGTGTTTAAAAGGTGGTGGTTTGATGTTACCATGTTGTCAAAGGGCAATTCCAGGGGCTCTGCTTACAAGAGTTGTTGAAGTCAAAGGCCATGGACTTAAATCAGGTAGAAGGTTCAGGGGATGTGAGAACTCTCTGGTGTTTGAAGACCAAGTTCATTGGGAATAAGGGAGAGATAGGACTGCAAGGATGAGGACTGTGAGTCCAAATAAATAGGATTTGAAATAAATCTCTAAGGTTTTAGAGATGGAGCTGTATAAAGTGATGAATGTCTAGATTTGCTAGAATATGTGGCTGGGAATGGGTGGATAAAGTAGAGTAGACGTAAATTCATCTGGGTTGGGGAAGTTAAGGAAACATGGCTCAATCATGGGTGTTGGGCTCATTGGGATGATGGCTGTAATTCAATTTAGATGGAGAGGAAAATTCTAATGCAATCAGCTGGCAGTGACAAGGGAGGGTAAAAGGTGATACTACTAGATGACGTGGACTCTGAAAGAGAAATCTTGCAGGGAGTAAAAACTATATCAAAGTGTCTAGTGAGAAAGCTCCAGGAGGGAGGATATACTACTTTCGGGGCTGGTGGATGGAGTGGGGGAAGAGAGAAATCAAGAGAGCAGACAAAAGTGAGTATTTTGAATTGGATGGTGGGGAGATGTTGGTGGGGAGACCTATTTGGGAGGTCCAGAGCGGAGGTTTAGTTTTCTGGGTAGAAACTTAATTTGTGGAAAGCCCATGGGACCAAGCTCCTGTCTCTGGTTGAGGGATGAGCTCCAACATCCAGGATCCCAGGGTCGCAGGACCTGGAACGCCTCGTGCAGTGCTTCTTTCCCGGCGGACTGGCCGCACGCAGCGCATGCGCCCTGGACAGAGCGGCAGAGGTGGGAACGGCCGGCAGAGGGCGCAGGCGCTCTGGCCGGAGCAGTCCAGGCGGGGCACCCTCCCGGCGAGGGAGTTGAGAGCCGGGGTCGGTGGGACAGCCGGCCGGCGCGAGGCCGAGGACAGTGGGCGGGACCAGAGCGGGGGCGGGGCGAGGCGGTTCCGGAAGGAAGTGGTTCCGGGTCCCGTGGCCCGGCGGTTGTAGCCGCGGTACCTCTGCTGTGGGAGGCGGCGGCCGCGTGAGGGGCGAGGCCCAAGGGGCTGGCGGCGGCCGGGCTGGCGGCGGCGGCAGGGACTTCCCGGCGGGGTAAGCGGCCCCGGGGGGCGGGCGGGGCGAGGAGGCTCCGGCCCGCAGGGAGGGCGTGTCCGTCGCCCGGGAGGGGCGGTCTTGGGGCGGCGGGTGGGACGGCGGGTGGGGCGGTGGGGAGGATGCGCAGGCTGGTCTCGGACTCCCGGGGGACCTCTCGCCTCCCACTGCCTCAGGCCACTGGCGCGGCGACCCGGGCACCTGCTGCCGTGGCTCTGATCCTTCCCCCGTCGTCCGGCAGGCTGCGGCCCCGGCGGTTCGGAGTGACTGTCATGGGGACAGGGGGGTGGTGTTCAGGGACCGTTCCCTTGTCCCTGGGGCGAACCCGGACGCGTAGCCTGCGGGACCCGAGCCGAGGAGACCCTTGCTTTGTCCTCCGGAGGCTCTCCGGCCACGAGCAGCATCTTCTTCTGGTAACGTCCAGAATGAGTCGTGAAGGATGCTCTTTATCCTGCGTTGCAAAATAAAACTTGTGTTTTTAGAAACGTATCTTGAAAATTGGCTCATCTCCTTGTGCTTTTCTAAGATGTATTAAGAAACTGGGCCGGTCACTGTCAGGATTGTCCTGTCGGGAAGTCAGGAGGAAAGAAATGGGAGAGAAACTTATTCTCCCAAATATTTTCCTGCCAAGGTGCTTTTTGAGCTGTCTCCTATGTGACTGCTTTTCTTTTCTGGGAACAAAGTAAAAACTACAGGTAGAAATCAGGAAGGTCTGTCTGACTTCTGGCCCAGCAACCTTTTTAGCATTTTTCTGAATGAGAACTGGGATGAATGAGACTGGAATTTGGAAAGGAAAGATTTTGGTGGGGATTCATAATGAGAGCTTTATTTTTCTTTTTTTTAAAAGATTTATTTATTTATTTGAGAGAGCAAGAATGAGAGAGAGAGAGTACATGAGAGGGGGGAGGGTCAGAGGGAGAAGCAGACTCCCCGCCGAGCAGGGAGCCCGATGCGGGACTCGATCCCGGGACTCCAGGATCATGACCCGAGCCGAAGGCAGTCGCTTAACCAACTGAGCCACCCAGGCGCCCCATGAGAGCTTTATTTTTCAATGGTATTTTAATTGTTATGATATGCTAATGTTTATTAAATGTTATTTTTTAACTGTACTTCTAGAATGGCTACTAAAACGATCTTTTGAAAGCCCCTGCTGTTGTTTCACAGCCCTCCCCCTTTAAAGGTCTTGTTAGAAATATTTTTATATAGAAACATTTGGTAACACATTTATTTACAAAATTTCTAACATATGCAAAACCATGATGAAGAAGATACACTGTTTCACCAATCCAAGTAACCATTATGAATATGGTTACTGGGTATACATTTCCATTCTCTTTCTGTGCAGAGATGAATGTATGGATTTTTCTAAAGTGGATTCTCTTTTGTAACCATTTTTTTCCCTGACTTCATAGCATGCCATTGCATGGCTCTCATAATTTATTTAGTTGGTTATTCCATTTTTCACTACTTAAATACATTGTTGAAAAAATGTAAAATCTGCACACCCATCATTACTTCTTAGTGTACATTCCTAGATGATAGAATTGTTGGGTTTTTTTTTTTTTAATGTAAATTGCTCAGTTTCCCTCTGGAAAGAATGTGCTATTTTGCACTCCCACCAACAATCTGTGAGTGTCTTTTTCTACATCCTAGCAAAAGGCAGCATTTAAAGAATTTCTACAGGATCACTTTTGGGCCCTTTCTGTTCTTCTCTCCAACCAGGTACCATTATCATTCTCTAGCTATCACTTTTCATAAATTTGTTGATAGCAATTCAGTTTCTCATCTTTTATTCCACTTTTACCAGGTTAGTAAAGAAGTGTTACCCATGTGAGGCAAAGGTATCATAGAGTGAACAGGAGATTTGAACTCAGAACTTCCTTGAATTCCAGTATCTCTGATGTCCTACACAAATCACTTACCTTTTCTAAGGGACAATTTCCTCAACTCTAAACTAGATAATTATAGTGCACTTATCTTTTTTTATAGGGTGGTTATTTAAGGGTCAAATAGGACATTTATGGAAGGTATGTTTAAACATACTTTGTCTTGTTGCCAGTTATTGCCATATTGTAAAAATTTCAGAGCACAAAAGCATCTTGATTTTTTAAAGTAAATTTCTGAATTCAAAAAGCCATTCTGTGATACCCTTTGCCCCATGCTCTTTCACTTCTTAAATTTGAAGTTTTTTTTTAATTCTGTCCTAGATTATATTCAGAATGCTATCAGAGTTATGAAATTAGGTGAATGAATGAATCTGCACAAATACTGAAGGAGCAAATATTTAAAGGCACTATACGTAAAGCTGAGGGGGACAAATATAAAGCTAAATAAAACACAATCCTTGAGATCATGATAAATAAAACATAGTCTTTGTGCCCTACAGCTACAGAACGTTCAGGCAGCTAGAGGGCAGAAAAGCTGCTTTCCAAATTTAGATGGCAATTTTAGATGTGATGCAGGATGTCAACTATTCTCAAGTATCCTAAAGTCTAATTCTGCTGACCGAGCATCTGCGCAGATGACCAGGCAGTCTCTTCAGGGTCATCTTTCTAAAGGTAAGAATTGCGAGTTGGGGAAGTGTTAGTATTTGAGTCTGAGAATTTGGATTCTGGTTTCAGGTCCTTCACCTGGGGCAGATTGGTTAGCTTTTTTGAAGTTTGTTTTTTTCACCTATAAAATGGAGATTAATTCCAGCTTCCTCAGAGTTTGTTGTGAGGATTAAATGAGATATGATTTGTAAGACACTTAGTGAACCAGGAAGTACTAGCACTCCCGTGGTCCTTCTTATCCACTGAAAACTTAGCATCTTGGGAAAGAAACTAGGTCTCTTACAACTTTGTGTGCCTCCCCACTACTAGTCATTGGTACTTAGTAATGTTTGCTAAATTAACATAAAATATGACTGCTGATAAAAATTTAGTATGGACCGTTGAAGAAGGAAATATGTAAATGTGGGATAGTGAGAGAAATTGACTACATTATTTGGAGTTTTATTAAGGAATCAAAGGAAACACTGAACTAATTGGACACAGGTTCATCTCTACTATGAGTGTCATTCTATATTATATCCCCAGTGCCAGGCACATAGTCCCTCCTTATCAATAATAAACCTATCCCTAGATCCCTGTCACCCAGCTACAACCCAGTTTCTTCCTCCTTTTCCAGTAAGCCTGTTAGAAGAAGTTGTTTTTTTTTGTTGTTGTATGTGTGTGTGGTTTTTTTTTTAAGATTTTATTTTTAAATCTCTGCACCCAACATGGCACTTGGCAACCCTGAAATCAAGAGCTTCATGGTGCACTGACTGAGTCAGTCAGGTGTCCCAAGAAGGAATCATTAATAATTAGCTTACTTAAGTCTCCTTATCTTCCACTTAGTCCTGAAGCCATGTGTTCACACTTTTTTATTCCTTTTATTGGACCTCTATGCAGCTTTTATCGTGAAAGTCTCCTTTCTTGAAATATTCTTTAATTTATGAGGTTCTGTGCTCTAGGGTTCCCTCCTTCCTCAGAGGATGTTCTTTCTCTGTCCCCTTGGCTGGTTCATCTTCCTTGAAAGGTTGATGTTCCTATAGGCTTGATCCTTCTCATGATACACCAGGTCTGGAATGATTTATAGAGCACTGAGGCTGTCTGGTGTTTGAAGGTTTGGTAGAATTCTCCTGTGAAACCATCTGGGCCTGATGGTTTTTCAGGGATATTTCCTTAATAACTTTATTTCTTCTATGAAAATTGGTCTGTTTAAGCTTTCTTTTTTTTTTAGCTGTAAAAACTAGGGTTTATTCATTTATTTATTTTTTGGTTTCGGGAATAGAATTTAGTGATTTATCACTTACTTATAACACCCAGTGCTCATCACAAGTGCCCTCAATACCCATCACCCATCTAGACCATCCTCTACCCACCTCCCTCCATCAACCCTCTGTTTGTTCTCTATCGTTAAGAGTCTCTTATGGTTTCCTTCCCTCTCTCTCCTTTTTTCTTCCTTCCCATATATTCATCTGTTTTGTTTCCTAAGTTCCAGATATGAGTGAAATCATATGGTATTTGTCTTTCTCTGATTGACTTATTTTGCTTAGCTGTTTAAGCTTTCTAACTATAATGGGGTCAATTTTGGTAGTTTGTATTTTTCTAGCAAATTATCTCTATTGTCTGGCTTTTCAAATTTATTAGGTGGAGAGCTACACAGTAATCTCTCATGATTTAAAAAATTTTCTTCTATTTCAGTGGTTGCTTTCTCCCTCACTCTCTCTTATTTTTGTATATTTGTGTTTTCCCCTTTTTCTTAATCACATTATGTAGTGGTTTACCTATTTTAATTTTTTTCAAAAACTACAGAATTTTAGGGGCGCCTGGGTGGCTCAGTTGGTTGGGTGACTGCCTTCGGCTCAGGTCATGATCCTGGAGTCCCGGGATCGAGTCCCGCATTGGGCTCCCTGCTCGGCAGGGAGCCTGCTTCTCCCTCTGACCCTCCCCCCTCTCATGTGCTCTCTCTCTCTCATTCTCTCTGTCTCAAATAAATAAATAAAATTAAAAAAAAAAACTACAGAATTTTATATTATTACTCAGATCTAGTTTTCTGTTCTCTGTCTCATTCACTTCCTCTGTTTTTATCTTTATTATTTCCTTCCTTGTGCTTTCTTTTGGTTTACCTTATTTTTTTTTTAACCTTGGAAATGAATTTATATTACTTCACTTTATTGATAAATATGTTTAGAGCAACAAATTTTCCTTTGATCACCGCTTTAAATATATCCCATAGAATGTGATATGTAGTGTTCTCATTGTCATTTCTTTAAAAATCTATAATTTCAGTTATAGGATTCTCAGTTATTTAATAGGAGGTTTTTAAATTTCTAGGTGGAAGAGCTTTTATTTTTATTAATAAATTTAGTTTTATTACATTATGATCAGAGGATATTTATAATACTTCTATTTCATGGCAGTCACTGATGTTTTCTTTGTGACATAATATGTGAGTACTTTTGGTGACTGTGGCTTGGGCATGAGATAAGAATGTATATTCTCTAGTATCAGAGTGTAGAGTTTGATAAATATCCTTAAGATTTACTCTTGATTATGCTGTTTAGATCTTCTATCTCCTTATTTCTTGACCACTGAATTGTCTAATATACCACTCAGAGTGCATAAAGTCTCCTGTTATTAGTGTGTTTCTGTGTCCCTTGCATCTCAAGTAGTTTTTGTTTCATAAAGGTGGTTGCTGTGTTATATTCATGTGAATGTGTATTTTAATGTGTTCTGTCTAAATCATGGATTGTAGCTTTTAGCATTAACTAATGTCGCTCTCTCTCTCTCTCTCTTTTTTTTTTTGTGGTCATGATGAAGTTTTAGGACTTGAATTCTTTGCCTGATCCCAGAAATGCCACCCTGCTCTCTTTTTGTTACCAATTGCCTGGTATACTTTGGCCATCCTTTCATTTTTAATGTTTCAACATCACTTTGTTTTAGATGTATCTTGTGCAACTCCTTGAGTTTTGTTTTGCAAGCCAGATTGAAACTTTTTATTTTAATAGGTGAGTTAAGCCCATTCACATTTACTGTGAGGACTAATATATTTGACCTCAACTCTATCATAATATTTTGTTATATTTGCTGTTTCTTTGGCTATGAGGTGTATTTTTTGCTCTTTTATTTTAAAAATTGGGGGGGGTGGTATTTAGGAAGGCTTGTATTTTTGTTCTTATGGTTGACCTTTGTCCTTATACCTTTATAAATGCCCTTACTCCCCTGGTTGTTTATTTAAACTTGTGTGTGTGTGTGTGAAAAAAATACATTGTATTCATGAAATCATAGTAGGTTAATGATAGGCAGCGGTGAGATTCTTTATCCACTTCCAGGTCCTTCTGTTGAAAAACTGATGGTAACACCTAGCCCCTGTAGCCAAGAGCATTAATCCATGTTCTGGTCTCCTCAGGGCTTCCTCTGATTTGCTGGTCACCCTCTTGTTCTGTGGGCTCTAACTCTGTCGGGTTCTGTGCTGAGATTGTGGTTTCTTTGTTGCAAAGGCTTTCCTGGGGAATTCTCTGCATTTGTAAATGCTGGGTTCCTATTTAGTACGAAATTTTTGTCAGTTGATTTTTTTTCTTTTTGGTAATGTCTTTACTGAGATATGATTAACATATCACACAATTCACGCATTGAAAAGTGTGCACCTCAGTGTTTTTTGGTGTATGCAGAGTTGTGTAGCCATCACCACAGTCCAGTTTTAAAACATATTCATCATCCCCCAAAGAAACCCTGTGTCTATTCTCCCCAGTACCCCACCACCCCACCACCCCACCCAGGCAACCACGAGTCTACTTTCTGTTTCTGTGGATTTGCGTATTCTGAACCTTTCATATAAATGGAATCATACAATATGTGGTCTTTTGTAACTGGCTTCCTTCCCTTAGCATAACGATTTCAAGATTCATTCCTGTTTGACCATGTGTTAGTACTTCATTCCTTTTTATGGCCAAATAATGTTCATTTGTATGGGTATACCACATTTTGTTTATTCACTTATCTCTGGGCAGTAGAATTGTTTCTACTTTTTAGCTATTATGACTAATGCTGCTATGAATATTTGTGTACAAGTTTTTGTGTGGACATATTTTTATTTGGTTATATATGTAGGAGTAGAATTGCTGGGTCATATGGTAACTCCGTTTAATTTTTTTTAAAGATTTATTTATTTAATTTTTTAGAGAGAGAGAGAGAGAGCATGAGTGGGAGGGGCACAGGCAGAGGGAGAGAGAATCCCAAGCAGACTCCGCACTGAGTGCAGAGCCTTACACGGGGCTTGATCTCATGACCCTGAGCTCACAACCTGAGCCAAAACCAAGAGTAGGACGCCCCCCAGACTGCATCCCCCAGGTACCCCTGTTTAATTCTTTTTTAAGATTTATTTTTAGATTTTATTTGTTTATTTATTTGAGAGAGAGAGAGGGAGGGAGGGAGGGAGAGAGCGAGAGTGCACGAGTGGAGGGAGGAGCAGAGGGAAAGGGACAAGCCTACTCCGTACTGAGAGCAGAGCCCAACACAGGGATCTATTCCACCACCCTGAAATCATGACCTGAGCTGAAACCAAGAGTTGGATGCTCAACCGACTGGGCCACCCAGGTGCCCCTCTGTGTTTAATTTTTTAAGGAACTGCCAGACTGTTTTCCCAAGCTGCTGCATCATTTTACATTTCCCCCAGCAATGTATGAGGCTTCCCTTATCTCTCCATCCTTTCAGCACTTGTTATAGCTATCTAGTTGGTGTGAAGTGGTATCTCATGATTTTGATTTGCATCTCCCTAATGATTAATGATGTTGAACATCTTTTTATGTGTTTATTGGGCATCTGTATACCTTCTCTGGAGAAATGTTGATTCAGCTGCTTTGCCCATTTCTTAATTGGGTTGTCTTTTATTATTGAATTGTAAGAGAGTTTTGGGTTTTTTTGTATATTCTAGATACAATCCTTTATCAGATATGATTTGCAAAAAATTTTCTCTCATTCTGTGGGTTTCCTTTTTGCTTTTTTGATAGTATCCTTTACAGTGTGAATGTTTTAAATTTTGATGATGCCTGATTTATCTATTTTTTCTCCTGTTGCTTGTGTTTTTAATGTAATATCTGATCTAAGGTCACAAAGATATTTACCTTTATGTTTTCCTCTTACAGTTTTAGCTCTCACATTTAGGTCTTTGATCCATTTTCAGTTAATTTTTTTTAAAAAAAGATTTTATTTATTTATTTGAGAGAGACAATGAGATAGAGAGAGCATGAGAGGGGATAGGGTCAGAGGGAGAAGCAGACTCCCCGCCGAGCAGGGAGCCCGATGCGGGACTCGATCCCAGGACTCCAGGATCATGACCTGAGCCGAAGGCAGTCGCTTAACCAACTGAGCCACCCAGGAGCCCCCAGTTAATTTTTGTATATGGTGTGAGGTAGGGTTGAACTTTATTGTTTTGCTTATGGATATGCAGTTGTCCCAGCACTGTGTGTTGATTTGTCTAACCTCTTAATATCTGATTTATCAGGTTTCCCCCCTCAGGATGCTTTAAACACATCTATTGCCTATACAACATTAAACTTTTACCATTATTTTCTTTTCCTGTCTCTTCTTCTCCCATTTTTTAGTTGTAGTTTTTCTACTTTGTCACAGTTTTGCCACAATTTTACATTAGTCTTTCACCTTCATCCTCCTCGTTCTTTTAATGTCTTATATGTACACTTACATATTTTTTAATGCTCACCATTGGTCCTTTACTGACATTTTCTCACTCATAATTTGATTGGATGAAACTCATCCTCTACCTAGTAGATTTCTCAGGAAGGGCTAGTTAAGAACAGAAATTCCCTATGTTCTTGTATGCTGAAAACTTTTTTTCTTTAGCTTTGATATTTGAAGGACAGCTTGACTGATATAAAATCCTTGGTTCACACTTAGTTTCACTGATTTTATTTTATTTTTTTATACTAAATGATGACCCATTGTTGCCTTGCTTTGTTAGTTTTGAAATATCTGATGCTAGTCTACTTCTTTTGGATTTATAAGTTATTTATTCTTTTTACCTAGAGGTCTTGAGGATTTTATCTTTTTTTAAAGATTTTGTTTATTTATTTGAGAGAGAGTGTGCAAGAGCATGATGGGGGGGGGAGGGGCAGAGGGAGAGAATCTCAAGCAGATTCCTTGCCCAGTGCAGAGCCCTGTGCAGGGCTTGATTCCATGACCCTGAGATCATAACAGGGGCTGAAACCAAGAGTCAGATGCTTAACGGACTGAGCCACTCAGGCCCCCTGAGGATTTTATCTTTATCTTTAAAATCAAATAGTTTTTACTAGGCTATGTTTCAGAGTTGATTGTTTTAGGTTAATTTTCCCAGGTATCTGGTGAGCCCTTCATTGTATAGATTCAGGTATTTTTCCATTTCTGAAACGTTTTTTCTTTCTTTCTTTCTTTCTTTCTTTCTTTCTTTCTTTCTTTCTTTCTTTCTTTTTTCCTTTCTCTCTCTCTCTCTCTCTCTTTCTTTCAGAGAGAGATAGAACATGAGCAGTGAGGGACGGGCAGAGGGAGAGGGAGAGAGAATCTTAAGCAGACTCCATGCCCAGCATGGAGCCCGACATGGGGGCCAATCTCACAACCCTGAGATTATGATCTGAACCAATATCAAGAATCGGATGCTTAAGTGACTGAACCACCTAGGCGTCCCTGGAAAGTTTCCTGAATTTTAGTTTAAATATTAGTTTATTTCCATTGTTTCGTTTTTCTTCTCAGAGACTACACTAATACAAATATTATTCCTTCTTTACCTGTCTTCTAGTTCTACTACTTTCACTCTGACTCAATCTCTGTCTCACTCACTCACTCACACACTCACTCATTGTCATTTTCATTTTTTTTGTTGTCATTTTCCTGCTTTTCTTTGATGTCCCTTAGTAAATTTTCATTTGAGTTTATTCTCCCTTAGGACACCTTGTAATTTATCTTCACTTCTCAGATAATTTAGTCTTTTTTTCTCCCATTTTTTTCTCTGAGTTCAGTTAACTTTTCTTCTGTCATTTCACTCTTTTTTTTTTTTTTTTTTTTTAATTTCTTTCCGTTCTTAGTTTTTAAGTTTCTGATTCAGGGTGAGGTTTTTAAAAAATATATCCTTAAATGCTTTTGGAGATATCTAATTCTGCTTGGAGTATAGACTTAGAGTTTTCTTCTGCTTCCTGTTTTTTGGGGGAGAAATTTTCCTCAGTTGAGGAATTCTCTTTTTTAACTTTCTTGTAAACTCATGGAAATCATTAGACTTTAAAATTTTGCAGATCTCATGAGTATGAAATGGTATCTTATTGTTTTAATTTTATCTTCCTGATTAGGTATAGTTGAGTATCTTTTCAGTTTATTGGACATTTATGTTTCCTTTTTATTGTAAACTCAAAGGATAGAGCTGGCATTTACTGAGGTGGGACAGAGACCATAGGAGGAGTAGATTTTGGAGGGAAGTCAGGAGTTTGCTCTTGGACATGTTTATAGAATCCAGTAGGTTGTTGGATATGTAAGACTGCAGTACAGAGGATAGGTGAGGGCTGGAGATATAAATTTGGGGGTTGTTAGTTTATAAAGAGTATTTAAAGCCATGAGACTAAGTGAGAGTGTAGACTGGGGAACGAGTGTAGATAATGAGAGGTCCAAAGACTGAAGTCACTATTTAGAGGACAGCTGGCTTCACTATTTAGGGGTCAGAGTGGTGAAGGAAGACATGAGGAGAAACCAGCAAAGGAGACAGAAGGAATTGTTAGAGGTAGGAGGAAAACCAGGAAAATGTAGTATTCTGTAATTCAAGTGAAGAAAATGTTTTTGGAAGGAAGGTATAATTGGCAAGTGCTACTGGTAGGTCCAGGATAAGGAGGAGAAATCTCCATTGGATTTAGTGACATGGATTTGATTAGTGATTTTGACTAGGGCAGTTTGGTGCAGTGGTGGATTAGAAGGCCAGATTGGTGAGGGGCCAACCAAGAATCGGAGGGAATGATTATGGTATACAGCAGCCCTTTGAGGAATATATGTTGGTTATAAATGGAGCGAGAAGGTGGTAGCCCCAGGAGGGTGTGGTTCTGGAGAGTTGGGGGCTTCACAAGAGGAAGGTTGTATGGCGATGGGAAGGATCTACTGAAGAGGGGAAGTGTGGTGGGAGGAAGAGGAGAATTGCTGGAGCTGGGTCTTTCACTTGAGTCAGGGGATGTGTCCAGTGCTGTCCTGGTAGACGTGGCCTCTTTTGGCACCAGCATCCTCTTCAGCATCTTCCTGGGAGTGTAGGTCCTTGCTGTCTAGTCATCTTTCTTGTTTAAGGGCAGAGGGGTTCATTCACTACCCCTGGTGCTGTACAGTTCACTCTGAAGTAGCAGTACAAACCAGTTTATCTACTGTTATTGACATCTCTTTCTCCCTGGTCACAAACCCTGCTGATATTTCAGTCTTTTCTCTCTTTGTGTCCTGAAGCTGGTTCCTTTTATTAATTTTGCTAGTCACAAATAAATTACTTTAAATCAGAGACTGGCAAAATTTTTCTGCAAAGGACCAGATAGTAAATATTTAGGCTTTGTGCTCCACAGACAGTTTCTGTTACATATTCTCCTCCTCCCCCCCCCCCCCCCGCCCCGCCACCTCCAACAACAACAACAACCCTTTAAAAATGTAAAAACCACTCTTAGGTTTTTACTCTATGGTTTTAAATGAACTCTCCTCCTCTCTTATCCATTAAGCCCCTGAACCAGTACTTTTCATTACTAGCTGATGTGCACTAAGCAATTGCAAACAAAGTTAACTTTTTAAAAAAGTTTTATTGAGACGTAATTTACAGGTTTAAATAAGTGCAATTCAGTGGTTTTTAGTATGTTCACAGAGTTGTGCAACCATCTTCATAATATCTGATCTAATTTCAGAGTGTTTTCATCACCTCAAAGCTAACTTTTTTACAGCTTTGAGGTATAATTTTTTTTTAAGATTTTATTTATTTATTTGACAGAGAGAGAGTGAGAGCAGGAACACAAGCAGGGGGAGTGGGAGAGGGAGAAGGAGGCTTCCCGCTGAGCGGGGAGCCCTATGTGGGGCTCGATCCTAGGACCCTGGGATCATGACCTGAGCCGAAGGCAGACGCTTAACCATCTGAGCCACCCAGGCACCCCTGAGGTATAATTTATATGCAATAAAATTCACCCATTTTCAAGTGAATAGTTTGAATTTTAATAAAGCTAATTTTAATATATTAAAGGAAAATATTCTGAGTAATACTTAAAAAAAAAGATTTTATTTATTTATTTATTTATTTATTTATTTATTTATTTATTTGAGGGAGAGCGTGCACACAAGCAGGGGGAGGGGCAGAGGGAGAGGGAGAAGCAGACTCCCCTGCTGAGTATGGAGCCCCATGAGGGGCTCGATTGCAGGACCCTGGAATCATGACCCGAGCTGAAGACAGACGCCCAACCAACTGAGCCATCCAGGCGCCCCTGAGTAATACTTTTTTTAATCACACAGTTAATAAATCTTATTTTCTCCCAAGTCACCCCTCACCTTTTCCTTTAAGCCAGTAATTCTGTATTCCTTGAACCAACAGCATCCATATCACTTGGGAACCTGATAGAAGTTAAGTCCTGCCTTTGGTGTAGGGTCCAGCAATCTGTGTTTTAACAAGCCTTTCAGGTGATTCTCTTGCACACTGAAGTTTGAGAGCCACTACTCTAAAGGCTATTTCTGTATGGAATTGCTGGGCTGTGGGATATGAGCATGTCCAACTTTAAATGGGTACTGTCAACTCCTTCCAAACTGGTTAATACTCATGTACACTCCCTAGCAGTGTATGAGAGTCCCTATTGTTCCACATCTTATGACCATAGGTCATTAGAGTTTTGTGTTCTGTGAGAAGTTGTTTGGAGTCTTTTGTTTATTGAAACAAATAGAGTTATTTAAACAAATAATCACAATGTATTCAAATAATCTCAGAATAAACCCAGAATTCCCAAGAAGAAAGAAACTCGGGGAAAGTAAGATTATCAAGGAAAGAATCCCGGGGGAGATAATGGTGAAACAGTCCTGAAAGAATAGAGATTTGTCAAGTAGAGTGAGAGAAGGCCATCTATGTGGTAGGGGGAGCATGATCAGGGAAAAGCAAGTAGTGTGGTGTGGAGGACTAGTAGGGTATGTGGAGGAAAAGACATACATAAGGCTGATAGAAAGGTAGGAAGTGACTAGATATATGTGTTTTTTTATTTTTAAGATTTTTATTTATTTATTTGACAGAGAGAGATACAGCGAGAGAGGGAACACAAGCAGGGAGAGTGGGAGAGGGAGAAGCAGGCTTCCCACTGAGCAGGGAGCCCAATGCGGGGCTTGATCTCAGGACCCTGGGATCATGACCCGAGTGGAAGGCAGACGTTTAATGGCTGAGCCACTCAGGTACCCCAATATATGTGTTTTTTTAAAGATTTTATTTATTTGAGAGAGAGAGCATATGCACACCAGCAGGGGGAGGGGCAGAGGGAGAAGCAGACTCCTCGCTCCATCCCAGGACCCTGGGATCATGACCTGAGCCGAAGTCAGAAGCTTAACCGACTGAGCTACCCAGGTGCCCCTAGATACATATGTTTTATATTTGTTTAATCTTTTATTGTTTCCTGGGCATTAGGGTTATAACTAGTTTGGGTGGGTTTTTTTTTCCTTTCCTATTATAAATAAAGCTGATATTAAACATCTTAGTATATATAGCTGATTTTTTCCTTTTAAATTATTATCTTAGAGTAGTAAGTTTAAACTGAAATTATTAGATTAAAAGAAAGTAGGCATGATTAGTTTCATAATTTCTTACATATTTTAAGATTACCCATCATTAGGGAAATGCAAATCAAAACCATGAAGTACCACGTCAGCCCACTAGAATGGCTATAATCAGAAGGGCAGACAATAGCAAATGTTGGTGAGGATGTGGAAAAATGGGAACCCTCATACATTGCTGGTGGGAATATAAAATGGCGTAGCTGCTTTGGAAAAGTTTGGCAGTGTCTTTAAAAGTTAAACATAGGGGCCCCTGGGTGGTTCAGTTGGTTAAGCATCTGACTCTTGATCTCAGCTCAGGTCTTGATCTCAAGGTCGTGAGTTCAAGCTCCACGTTGGGCTCCATGCTGGGTATGGTGCCTACTTAAAAAAATAATAATAATAAAAGTTAAGCATAGAGTTATCATATGACCCAGCAATTCCACTTCTAGGTATATACCCAAGAGAAATAGAAACATATGTTCATATAAAAATGGATACACAAATGTTCATAGCAGCATTATTCATAATAACCAAAACTATAGAAATAACCCAAATGTCCACTGGGAGAGGAATAAATAAATAAAATGTGCCATAAAAAGAATGAAGTACTGATACATGGTAAAATAGGGATGACCCTTGAAAACATTATGGTAAGGGAAAGAAACCAGTCACAAAATATATATTGTATGAGTCCATTTATATGAAAGGTCCAGAATAGGCAAATCCATAGAAAGGGGCTAATCAAAGGAGGGAAGGAAGGGGGAGCAACTGCTAATGGGGTTTCTTTTAAAGGAGATGAAAATGTTCTAAAATTTGATTGTGGTGTTGGTTGTACATCTCTGTGAGTATACTAAAAAACATTGAGTTGTACCCTTAAGATGAGTGAATTGTATGGTATGTGAATTATATCTCAAAAAATCTGTTTTTCAAAAAAGTAAAAATAAATAAAAATAAAAAAATAAAATGGAGGGATACCTGGCTGGCTCAGTTGATGGAGTATGCAAATTCTGATCTTGGGGTCATGAGTTCAAGCCCCACGTTGGGCATATAGCTTACTTAAATAAATAAAAAAAAATGAATAAAATGTAAAAATTATATTATCCTCCAGAAAAATTATGCTTTTTCATCATCGCCAACAATATTTGGTGTCATCCCTTCTCACCAACCTTGGGATTTTAATTTTTGTTCAGCTTCATAGGTATGAACTGATACCCAAAGCTGCTTTAGTTAAGTTATAAGTTATAAATTCCCTCAGTAGAATGTAAACTGCAGAACACAGGAATTTTTCCCTATTTCTGTTCATTGCTGTATCCCCAGAACAGTGGCTGGCAAATAGTAACTCAGTAATATTTGTTGAAGAAATGCATTTTGATAGTTTTAATGAGAGAATTTCCCCCTTTAGTTAGTGTCTTAATTTCTTTTTTTTTTTTTTTAAGATTTTATTTATTTGAGAAAGAGAGAATGAGAGAGAGTGAGTACATGAGAGGGGGTAGGGTCAGAGGGAGAAGCAGACTCCCTGCCGAGCAGGGAGCCCGATGCGGGACTCGATCCAGGGACTCCAGGATCATGACCTGAGCCGAAGGCAGTCGCTTAACCAACTGAGCCACCCAGGCGCCCATGTCTTAATTTCATAGTACCTCTGAACTAATTGTTCTTACTAGCCTCAATTTCTTTTTGGAAAGAGGCACTATATAAAGAAATGAATTGAATTGAATGCTTTCTGGTGAGTGATGTGGTTCCAGTCCTTTAGCCTTATGTACTTTTACTTTCTTCTGAAATTCATTATAACAGTAGTTTGCAGATGTTTGACTATGGGGACTCCCTTTTTAAACAAGTGTCCACATAATAATAGTTGTGCTTTTTGTATCAGTCAATGGAAAAACTACATAGTTACAAGAAGCCATTTATATTTTATTTTATTTTATTTTTTTAGAGATTTTATTCATTTATTTGACAGAGAGAGACACAGAGAGAGAGGGAACACAAGCAGGGGGAGTGGGAGAGGGAGAAGCAGGCCTCCCGCCGAGCAGGGAGCTCGATGTGGGGCTCGATCCCAGGACCCTGGGATCATGACCTGAGCTGAAGGCAGATGCCCAACAGACTGAGCCACTCAGGCGCCCCAAGAAGCCATTTATATTTTAACAATGACCATGCTATCTTCAGAAATTTGCAAAATAGAGGTTATAATACTTGAGACACATACTTATTCATTCTATAGTCTGTGCATGGTGGCTCCACGTATTATTTATCGATCCATGGCAATGATTTTGAAAGCCACCAGTAGTTTGGGGCCAATAAATTGGGAACTACTTATAGTAGTTCAGAACTAAGTATAGTATCAGAACTAAGGAGGATTACTAAAATGTAAATAATAGCTAATATAAAAGATTATACCCTAATCACATGTTTAAAAAATTTGGTTCCTAAAGCTAGTAGCTTCTTTTAAAGACTTAATATTTTAAAAATCAAGTTTACATAACTTTTAAAATGTATTTATTTGACATTATTTGTTTTACCAAAAAAACAATCAAAAGCAAACTTAATGTTTAATCATGCTTAATCAAGTTATGGTTTATCTGGTGGAAGTTAGGTACCAATTTAGTGCTATAAATTATTCTTATTATCCAGCAATTTAAAAAGCAGGATGTATCATCAAGTAACCCTAAACATTTTGACTGTGATTATATGAAGTATTTATATACATGGTGAAAGACAGGAAGGTAGTAGTGGTTCAGATAGAGGAGTTCTGGGTAAGGATTTCCTCTTTTTTTTTTTTTTAAGATTTTATTTATTTATTTGAGAGAGAGAGAGAGAGCACATGAGAGGGGGGAGGGTCAGAGGGAGAAGCAGACTCCCTGCTGAGCAGGGAGCCCGATGCAGGACTCGATCCCAGGACTCCAGGATCATGACCTGAGCCGAAGGCAGTCGCTTAACCAACTGAGCCACCCAGGCGCCCTGGATTTCCTCTTTTTGGAACACTTATTTAGCAGTTGTTGTGTGCCAGGCACCATTCTGAGCACTCTTAATGACAACTCAGGGATCATCACATTACAGTGTATTTGGCTTTGGGGGCCTGTTTTTGTGTGGCCCTTGAGTTAAGAATGGTTTTATATTTTTAAAGAGTTGTTTTTAAGAAAAAAAGAAGAAGAAGATGCGGTAAAGACCTTATATGGCCAGGGCGCCTGGGTGGCTCAGTTGGTGAAGTGACTGCCTTCGGCTCAGGTCATGGTCCTGGAGTCCCGGGATCAAGTCCCACCATCTGGCTCCCTGCTCAGCGGGGAGTCTGCTTCTCCCCCTGACCCTACCCCCTCTTGGGCTCTCTCTCTCTCACTCTCTCTCTCAAATAGCCCGGAAAGCCTACTGTTTGGCCCTCTGTAGGACACGGTTGCTGACCCCTGATTTAATTCATTCTATCCTCACAACATTCCAGTAAGGTGGGTTCTATTATTATCATCCCCATTTTACAGATGAAGAAACAGATACAGAGAACTGAAGTACTTTTTTGTTGGTGGTATTCACTAATTTTAGAGCAGATTGCAGGCTCTATGAACTTGCTAATACTGTGTTTCTTTGCAGTGTAAAAGTGGATAGTGGCTCAAGTGTCAAAGGATGGCACGGTCACGCTCTCGATCCCCCAGGTGGAAACACAGGTGAGCAATTCTTAGTTTAGTAGAGTAAGCTTGGGTTTGAGATGTGCTTTGACTTTGAAGTTCACTGGTACTGTTAAGAACCTATTTTAATAAGCTCATGGGACCTGGTTATTCACAGTAGGTATTTTACAGTGATAGAGATTGTATTTCTAGATTCTGAAAGCTGACATCTTTCTTTAACTATGGCTGGCAGCTTGAATTAATACATAATAAAAAGAAATGCAATGGCCACAGCAAGGGAGAGTGAGAAACATCTTTGAGTGTTACATGTTTTTGCATCAGTAAGTGGTTTAGAACTCTTGAGTGTTTTTTTTTTTCATAGTCAATATCTTTGAAAAAATTGGGAGTTAGAAAATCAGGAGTTACCTATTTCTTCTTCATGGAAGAATAATAGAGTTTTGAGTAACTCAGTTGTGGTTCAACTTTCTTCTTTCCTGGTTGGCAGTATCAATAGTATATACATATAATTAGATTGGAACTGTTCAACCAGTATTTATTGTATACCTGCTGCAGGTTCTGGGGCTACAAAGGCAATATTACATCTTCTGGGGCCTCAGCAAGCAGGCAGACTGGCTGGGGGATTGGCACCACAGTCAGCTATGATACTGCAGGTTAAGTGCAGTGCTACTGACTGGGACAGAGTATTCTGGGTCCACAGAGAAGGAATAATTCTGCTCTTATGGAGGGAAAAAGGGGATACTAAGAAAGTCTTCAAAGAAGAGATGAAATTTCAGCTGCCCATTTAAGGATGGGTAGAATTTGTCAAGGCAGAAACAAAGGAGAAAAGTATTCCAGTTAAGAGGGGCAACAGGAGCAATGACACAGAGCTATGAAAGTGACTAGTACATTCTAGGACTTAAAAAAGGACCATAATTACATACATAAAAAGCAGACCAGAACTTTTCATGTTAATACTTGGCCATTGTGCTTATTCTTTATGGTTCTACAATGACAAATCAATCATTTCTGTAACAGTTTTCATTTTGTAATTTGCAAGACCAAGTTGTAACAAGAAGGAGCTTCAGGAAGAAAAGGGAATATAAACAAAGGAATGATTTTAATATGGAGGGCATCACAGAGGTTGTTTTGTTTAACACTTTTGTGATAGGCCCCGATGAAGGGGCACAGAAGACCTGCCAAACTTAGTGCCTGATTTCTAGATTCCTTCTCAGGACTCTTTGTCAAAAACTATAAAGTATCTGGGGGCACCTGGGTGGCTCAGTCATTAAGCGTCTGCCTTCGGCTCAGGTCATGATCCCAGGGTCCTGGGATCAAGCCCCGAGCAGGGAGCCTGCTTCTCCCTCTGCCTCTCCCCCTGCTTGTGTTCCATCTCTCGCTGTGTGTCTCTCTGTCAAATAAATAAATAAAATCTTTAAAAAAAACACCAAACTGTAAAGTAGCTGATATTTGACATTACTTGCAAGCTAACACATTAGCCTGCCACAGGGCACTCCTGGGTCAGAGACAAAGGCCTTTATGACTCATGGCACAGCAAGCAGCCTGAGCATCGTGTTCCTGTGTTTCCCTTACTCCCAAGTCTCCTGAGGGTGGGAGCTGCAGAGCAGAGCACTGCGGTGGCCACACACAGCTGAGGAACCCAAGCCTCATCAGGGGCTACAAGCAAACCCACCCAGTCTTTGCCTTTGAGGAGGCATATCCTGGATAGCAAACAAATTGGCCCTTTTTCCCTGAGGGAGGCCCTATCTCCATCTTCCCAGGCTGCGGTGTCTTGGAACAAAAGCTGTCAGTGCCTCTGCTTACCAGTGCAGAATGCAAGAGACCCAAGGAGAATTGTCTCCCAACAGACTCCTCAGATCTCTTTTGTTTCCTTAGGAGAATTGCAAATGATAGTAACCATTCCAGCAATCTCCTTCAAAAAAACGGGGTTTTATACAATAAAACACCTTATGTGAAATATAATAACAAAGCAATATTCATTGTAAAGTAAGGATTAAAGTAAGAAATTGAATATTTCATCCAGTCTGGAAGACCTCTGTCTCTGGCTGCCAGTTTTTCTCCTTAGCGATGGAAGACACGCACTCTTCCAGAAGGTCCTCAGAGGCTCTGCTTGCTTCTTCCTGTGATGAGGTGCTGCCAGCGAGATGACAGAGTTCCTTCTTAAGCTAAATAATGCACTTGCTAGTACATCTAGCTTGGTGACTCCAGAGGGAGATATTGCCAAGTCTAGTATATAAATCCCAGTATGTACATGAGGAAGATAAATCTGCCTCCTTTTTCATAGGGAGGACACAGACGTGTCACCAAATGGAAAGGGTCTGACTCGTGGTTGTTCCAACTCTCTGGCAGCTTCGGAAGGTGGGCAGTAACAAAAGCTGCAAGGGTAGCTGCCTTGTTGATTAGAAGACATTAAGCCCTCAGGGAGGAGATTGGGAAAATTGGAAAGGTTAGATGGGAGGAAAGGTCCCCAGGTACAGAATTGAACTTTATTGTATTCCAGATAGTGGTGCTCTTTGCTCTTGAAGTCCAGGCAACTCAGACTTGTTTCCCTGGACATAGGAGCCTTCTTCCTCCTCCATGGGAATGAAGTCTTGATGTTGGCAATGCTGAGGTATTGGGGAAGGTAGTTACAGAAAAGATGTGCTGTTCCTGGGGAGCATGATGGCTACATTAAAGCCCACATTCACCAAAGTTATAAGTTCTATCTCAACAGCACATGTAAGGAAACAGGTCTGGGAAAGAAAAGCAATTTATCTATGTCAGTAGTATTTATGGAGGAACTAAGTATGAAATTCAAGTCTTAATACCTTCTTCCCCCTCCCACTCCACACACTAAGTATGTAGTTTTTTGCTCCTTGACATAGCCTTAGTAGAAAGAATAGTCAATCAATTGGGGAAACTGCGGGGTCAGTCTTGAGTCTGAGTTTGGGTTTATGGTGGTATCATAAACTCTTAGAATCTAATTTAATTTCAGAGGTTATGTTCAGTTTCCCAGAGACTCTCCTACACATTTATTTGTGTGAATCTGACCTTCCTGTTGCTTGTTTCTTCCCTGACTGTTGAACCTGATACAAGCTTTTGCTGACTGGCTCTTTTGCCCAAACTTTGCTGTCAGCAGTCTTCCAAAATGGATCTTACTGTGTACCTAAGCTGGTCTCCTCCAGCAGGATAGGTGTGCTCAGCCCATTTTGATAGGCACATGGGATATGTTAGTTCAGATGGAAAGAATATGCTTGTTGAATTGGCCAGAACAGTAATCAGACACCCAGATGGACAATTTAGAATACAGATATAGCAAATTGATGAATTTGATATGCATGGAAGAAGCAGTGAAAAGCAAATGTCTTATTTAGGTAGTTCATATCAAGATAAACTTTGTTTATTGTCTTTAAATGGACTGAACGTTTTTGTTTGTTTACATAGGTCTTTATCACCAGTACCTAGAAATTCTGAACACTACAAGCAAAGATATTCTCATGCGCATTATGGTTGTGAATATAGGAAGGATCCAAAAAGACCCATCACTTGGCGAATGGACAGTGAGAAACATGGAGAGAGTAAACCAAGGATTCCTCCTCGTGGAAATGTGTATTACCGATCTTATGAACATAGATCACCTTCCCCAAACCTAAGAAGAAATTCTTTAGAAAATGTTTATACTTATAAGCCTTACCGAGCACACTTACCAGGAAGAGGGGATGGTAACAGAATGTCTCACTATATGCCCAAATACTCAGAAGGTGTACCCTACAGAGAGCACCAGAGGAATTGTTATTCCCAGAAAGGACAAGGAAGGTATACTCCTGATGACCACAGAGTCAGAGGAAGTGGAAAAGGAGGGAAACTGCCTCAGAGGTCAATAGCAGATTCTTCTAGGTTTGAAGGAAAGTGGCATGAAGATGAGTTGAGGCACCAGAGGATACAAGATGAAAACTATTCTCAGTCACTTAGAAGAGGCTCTGAAGACTTTGAGAAAAGGAGCTCTTTACAGAAGAGGTATAGGAAAACATTAAACCTGGGTAATTTGGTATAAAGCCTCAAGTGCAAAAGTCTGTTTACTTTATGGTTGAAGAGAACCACCTTGAAAAGCTTTTGTCTAAAAAGATAAAAAGCACTGTAATGTAATTATGGTCTGCTGGTAGTAATGAAGTATTTATTTTTAGCATAAATCATGTTGATGGCTAGAATTGTAACAAAAGATGGTATTTTCCTCTTTTGCTACTTTGTGCCTCTATGAGTTGGCTTGAGGGATTATAGTTAACTTGCCACTGAGTTCTGCATTTAAAGCCATGCTGCCCAACATTCCACACATATAAATTCTCACTTTATTCTCTCTAGTGCAAGTATAAACTGCTTTATGTCAACACAGGTATCCTGAGGATCGTGATTTCAGAAAATATGGACACACATCAAAAAGACCTAAAGATGTGGAGAGGTATGAAAGCAGAGAGCCTGCCAGGAACCCACAGTGGAAGTTCGGGCATTCTCTTCCATCTTACCAAGAGAAGAAAGAGCAGCGGAACCTTGGACCCCAAACTCATCGACGTGCTCAGAGGGAACTGCCAGAGACCAGTTCAGCAACCAAGGTATCCTGTGACTATCACCACAAACGTCGCAAGACCTCAGGTGGGGACCAGGACATTCCTGATGCAAGAATTCAGAAGTACTCTAAGGAGGAAGATAGAAGACCCAGTTCTCATAAAGGCCCTGAAAATAGACAGTCCATTTGTCTTAATGCTGGAAGAGGGAGAGAGACTGAAGGTGGGCAAGTCAAAGAACCTTCCAGACCATCTAAGAAAGACTGCACTGACCGCACTGCCTCTACGCATTCAAGTAAAAGTGATGTTGGCTTGAGAGCCTGCGGTGACAAACGGAAGGAAAAAGGAAGCAAAGAAGGGGATGGCAGAAAAGAGAGCAACTCTTCCAGTAACCAACTTGATAAAAGTAAACTTTCCAGTGTGAAACCTTCATCTGCCAGTCTTAGGAAGAAATCAGTTACTGTTAAAATAGATGTGAAGAAAACAGTAAATACATCCAGGTATTGTTTTTGTTTTTTCTTAGTGCTATTTAAGAAAAGTATCTGTTTCCACCACCTTTGTTTGAAGCTTTGAAAATGGAATTAACGGTGTGTTTAGAGTCCATTGAGTGGGGAGAGATTGCCTGGACTTTTCACAAAAGCCCTGTAATCAGGATGAATCCCACAATCAGTAATACAGAGTGATCTCATGTCTGCTGGTTTCCACGTCGTATCTCAAGATACTTTTTGGGTGCAGGGCACTCTATGGAGTTGTTTCTTTTCATGAATTTATGTGTTTTTATGCTGCTAGATTTTCTGTAGCCAGGGATAGGCTGGGTGGAGTTCAGGGAGACCTATTCCTTGCTCAATTTCTCAGAGCCTGTTTTCCCTGTTGCCTCAAATCCAGAGAATTTTTGATCTGGAAGGGCCATTCACTGGCCCTGATTTTATAGAGGAGGAAAGCAAGGCCTTGAGAGATGATGCCACTTGTCTAAGTCAGAGCACCTGTGGCTCCAGGAGGCGGGTGACCTAACGTGGTTCTTGCTGCCATCTCAAAACAGTTGGTGCTCAGCCAACTAGATTCTCCTAGATAGAGGAAATTAGGCTAGAGTCTAGAAAGAGGCCTATTTATAAGACATTCACTTTAGCTCTTAATGATTCTTTAAGAAAAAAATAGACTACCCAACGGTAGGTTATATTCTGCTAAAGTGGTTTGCATGCTTTGTTCATTTATGCATATTACTTACGTTTATGGATTCTGGAAATAATAAGGCACTGCAGTTGGCTATGTCAGCTAAGTCTGTTCGTTACCTTAAGACACTACCAGTATGTGAATAAAAAAGCGATGGGCCATGCTGATTTTGTGCATTTATGTTCACAGTTCACTCATACTTGAATTGCAGTCAAAAACAAGATAAAACAAAATCTAAGGTCAGGATGTGACAGGGAGGGAGGTAAACCCACAGTTTGTCTCTCTCTTTTTATTTATTTATTTATTTATTTATTTATTTTTTAAAGATTTTAGTTATTTATTTGACAGAGAGAGACACAGCGAGAGAGGGAACACAAGCAGGGGGAGTGGGAGAGGGAGAAGCAGGCTCCCCGCAGAGCAGGGAGCCCGATGCGGGACTCGATCCCAGGACCCCGGGATCATGACCTGAGCTGAAGGCAGTCGCTTAACCAACTGAGCCACCCAGGCGCCCTCTCTCTCTCTTTTTAAACAAATGTATTTTCTTCCTTTTCTTTTTTTTTTTTTAAAGATTTTTATTTATTTATTTGACACAGAGAGAGCACAAGTAGGCAGAGCGGCAGGCAGAGTGAGAGAAGCAGGCTCCCTGCTGAGCAGAGAGCCCCATGTGGGGTTCGATCCTAGGCCCCCGGGATCATGACCTGAGCTGAAGGCAGACCCTTAACCGACTGAGCCACCCAGGCACCCCTATTTTGTTCCTTTTCTTAAAGTTAGTTATGGTCATCCCCCTCCCTTATATTCATTGTACTTACAAAAATATTATAAAATATACATATGTATATTTATATGTGCACAGAAAGCACTTATAAATATGATTACATTATAGAAAGTTGGGACAAATAGAAGGAGGAAATCACCCATAATTCTGCTACCTTAAGACAGTTTTATTAATATTTTAGTACAGCTCCTTTTGTTATTTTTCTGTGTATATTTTTACATGGTTGTCATAATACTATATTCATAATTTTGTATCCTATTTCATATAATAAGTCTTAAATCATTTTGTACTATTATATTTCCTACTAGTTCTTAACCTTAAGAGCACAAAAGCCTCTGTAAGCATCAACTTTAAGGATGTTCCCTCAAGCTTTTTTCTTTCCAACATTATACTATGAAAATGTTCAAACACAGAAAAGTTGAAAGAACTGTACAGTAAATACCTGTATACCCACCACTGAGTGTCTACAATTAACATTTTACTCTACTTTCATAATCACATATCTGTCCATCCATCAATCATTCCATCTTATTTTTTCCATACATTTCAAAGTGAATTGTAGATATCAGTACACTCCCCTTTAAATACTTCAGTATTTCATTTTTGTTTACAGGTTTTTCCTTTGGAGGCAATATTGCGTACAAGCAAATCACAAAAATCTTGAATTTTTTAATAGAAGTAATGATACCCCCATATTTAATAATGATGTTAAAAAAGAATTAGTTAACTTAATTCTTTAATTAGTTGACTTAAAAGAGAATTAATAAATGGGCTTAACACTTTTAAAGAATGCTAGAAATACCAATTTTGAAGGATTTCACCATAATAGACCTCACTAGAAATATTGAATACACTTTATTTTATAATTGGAAGAAGAAATGGAAGCTTGATTTTCATCATGTGTCACAAAAATGAGCTTCCTAAAATTGAAGCTGCTGTATCTTTTCTTTTGAATTTATAAACCACAATTTTGTGAAATTCATGACCTGTCAGCACACATCTGATTTACCTGACAAGGACCTGTAGGATGGCTTGTGTAGTAGAGCTAACACTGCAAATCCTTCCTTTTCAAAGACCTGAAGAATAAATAACTTTATAAATATATGCATCTTGTCAGTATGATAAAGCATAGTCAACAAAATCTTTCTCGCTGATGATAATTATTTATTGATGAATGGTTAAGTTGTGGAAGAGTTTTGTGGGGTTGGATTTAATTATGTATGGACTGATGAAGTATCCATAAAACTAAGGCAGTTAATGCCCTCAACAGAGTCATGTTCTCAACTATTGACATAACTTAGATTTTCCTCTGCTTGAAAAGATTAATCATAGAGTGGAGAGAGGTTTATTTGTTGGTTAAAATCTAGAGGGTTTATCCATTTTTTTGGAAGTCTGAGACGGTTGTTTTATGCATTCATTTACTTTCTTAGCTTTGGTCACATGTTGATGTATGTTCTTCCACTTATCAGTGTAGTTGAAGACATATGTGATTAGGCTAGTGATTTTTCTAGATTCCTGTTTTATCTAGAACAGCAGTAGGTAGACACTTGCTTGAATGTTCACTGCATTGTTAATACTTCTATTAACAAAGACTATCTTCTAGTGACCCACTTTGTCAGAAACTGCATTATCAGAGATAGAAGTTACGTATGAGTCATATGTTTCAGAATGTAAGTTAGGGAGTCGTAATATGAAAATTTCTACAAATGCTATTATGAACTCCAAACACTGTTGTGTACATCTTGAAGTCTTGGGGCAGATGAAAGGAGTTTTGGTTTAATGTTGGGCGAGTAGGTGAGAGACTGAACTTTGGTTAGGCTAGTAAGGAAGTGAGAGGGAGGAGCAGGGGGGGCCAGTCTCTGGAGAAGAATAAGCTGGTGTGGATGGACCTGAGGCGCCTTTGACCTCCCTGGCTGCTAGTACTAGGCGTCGAGGATAGGAAGGTTGGCTAGCAAAGTTGATGTTGGACTGAGTTTATCAGTCACATTTGCATATAATCCTTTTAGTCCCCACCTCCCACCCCAGAAGAGCTACAGGAAGGGCCTCCTTTCCCCCCATCAGGTCTTTCCCCATTCTGAAGGGGGAGGAGGTCGGTGATGGGGCCCAGAAGACATTGGAGCCCTGATGCTCTAAGGAAAGGGGTGCTGTGCAGGTGGGGGAACAGTGTGAAAAACCATAGCAAGGACTGAAGGAAGGTAACCCAGTGACACAAGTTTACCTACCTGTGATAAGCCGTGGATGGAGATACTTTTATGATAACACAAACCTGCTACCTCACTGTTTCGTATCACAAAAAGCTAAGGTTTTTCTCCCCCCTAATATTTCTAATATATGTTTTTAAACATAAAAAATCAGTTGAGAGAAGCTTCCCTTTCATTTCTGTTTTTCACCCTCGCTTCTCTTAGTGACCATTCTGTTTCGGTTTGGGGTGCATAAGTTTTTGTCTTCCGCTGGGTCCCTGAGCAGCTCCGTGACATTGGCAGACTACCTGGCCATGCCTCTTTGGGCCTAAATTAACCTGCAGTTCCTCCTGGCCTTACAACTTTGCTTCCATTGGCCATGTGTTGGTAACTGTTGAAGCTGGGTTGACAAGCTCATCATAGGATTTTCTGAACTTTTGTATATATTTGAGATTTCATATCATAAAAAATGAAATATTTAAAATTTAAATTGGTCTAAATGAAGTTATAATTTTAAAATAAAAGTAAGCCAAGAAAGTTTAAAAAACACAGTTAAATTGGCCTTAATTAGAATTTTGAAGTCTGTCATCTTTTTAGCTGAAACTCTCATTACAAATTGTCCAAGTTGTTTTCCATTTATCATTTATTCATTCAGCAGGTACTTTTTTGCAGACCTGCCTTGTGTGAGACAGCCTGTTAGGGTACCCTGGGACTACACATCGGCATAGGATTGTGTTTCTTCTCCTCTGGTCTAATAGACAATAGGGCAGTGTTGGTAATACCATGGAGCAGTGAGTGATACACAAGGTGGGGCTCAGATGATCCCAAGCTGGGGGATTCTGGGAAGGCTTCTTTCAGGAGTTGTTGACATGTGAGCTAGGCTTCAAAGATTTTAAACATGTGGAGATGAGATGAAAGACTTTTTCTATTTATAGGTTGACAAAGGCAGGCAGCACACACAGGAACTTTGAGGTGCACTTCAAGTGGTCAGTGAAAGGGAATAGAGGGACAGTTGGCTGCGAAGGTGAGACTGCCACGGAGCCAGCCTGATTTGACGGGATGAGCTGATCAGAGAGGGCAGGAAGCTCAGTTCTGGCTGCTGCCTTCTTTCTGCGAGGTCACTTGGAAGGGCACTGGGCTTGGGGAGGCCAGGTAGGGGACTTTTGTGAAAAAAGATGCTGAATTAGAGGAAAAGCAGTCTCCCTGACCCTTTACCCTCAGCTCCAGAAATGCTAAGTGTCTTCTCAGGAAGACAGGAGCCAATGAATAACTGGGAGAGCACTTTATGAACTATAGGATGCTGTACAAAATGTTAGTTCTTAGGAGAAAACCGAGAAAGGAAAACTTGGTATGTGTCACGTGGATTCTGTTATATATTATAAGCTTCCAGGGGGCAGGGGATTATCCATTAGTTTGGGTTGTTGTTGGGCTTTTTGTAAATGCTGTTTTGCCATGCAGTCGGGTTTTTTGATGGATCTTAACTGTGAATAAGAGGAAATTAAGGTTTAATGTGGCTTTTTATGTTTTCCTAGTTATTATGCACAACACTCAGAACGTCAGAGGAAATATCCCTAGAGAGGAAAAAAAACCAAACAGGTGGAGTTGGAGGAGGGAAGAGAGGAACCTGGAAAATTTCATTAGACCAGTATCAGAAATAGTACTAGAATACAGGTGTTTGGCTATATTTTAATTTTTTAAACTGTCTAAAATGCATCCCAAATGAGAACATTTAGTCTCTTCAGTTTACCTACTTGTATTGGAAGTATTTCTTGAAATTATTAACTTGTTAATCAATACCTGGCTTAGGAAATAGTAAAAGGGAAAATGTGAACCAAGAGGTGATTAAATGTACAAATATAAATACCTAGAATATTTTGCATTCTCCAGTTTCAAGAAGCCTTTTCTTATAGCAAAGCCATCATAATTGTTTTTAAAAGACTAAAATTTCAGGTGATACAATTTTAGTATTTCCTAGGAAATGACAATTTTAACATTTTTTAATTAAAAATCTTGCAGTGGAGTAACTCCAGGATAAATTGATAGGAAATGTAAACACTAAAATTTCAGGAATTAAGTATAGCTGTAAACCATACCATAGCACTCCTGGGGATTGAGGGTTGGGCATGGAGTGGGTATAAGAGTTATACCAGTAATTAACTTGTAATAAATGACAAGTAAATTTTAATAATGACCTGGTGGAAAACGAAAACTTTATCAACTAGTTTCCTCCTGGAAAAAACTGAGGCTGCAATACAAAACATCAACTGATTTTCCCTTATGGACAGATCATTTTTTTAGTTCTATTTGAACATCTTATTTTTCTCCTGTAAAATTGTTTTTAAAAGCAATTTTTTTTTTTTTTTTTTTGGGTATGGAACAGGCTTTTTGTACCGTTAAACACAGTATTTGTAAGTCTTTGTTAGTAGAGGTTGTTACAAGGCCATTCTAGCTTCTAGTGTTTGTCACTGAATGTCTCTCAGCTAGTTATAGGACACACAGTGGAAAGCTTGGAGCAAATTAGGAGGAAAGAAGGGAAATGAGTTTTCTAATGAAAGTCCTGCTGATGAAGCAAGGCAACCATAGCAGTCGCATCAACCTGCTGCATAATCACTTGTCCACGTTTCTGCTTCGGCAGGGAGTTGTCTTGACAGTGCTGGTTTGAGAGCAGGGAGCATAGAAAGTCATATGGAAGCCTGGCCTCTGATAAGTTAAAAATAGGCACTTAAAACCATCTTATTAGAGCAGTTAAAAAATTTAAAGAATATCTGTAAGCTCCTCATTACCCTGGAGCTGTGTTATATATATGGCTGTTCAGTGACTTAAATAAGGAAGTGAATCTGTGCGTGTGTACACGCGCACCCCAGCATGTATCCATCTGATTGATACTTGTTATTTATTCCAGGGGTGCTGCTATTATTTAAAACATATTTCAGGGCTCTCTTACGGGTTTATCTTCAGAGTCTGTAACATAAAGAACCCCAGCACTTGTAAATCTCAGTTCTTTGGGTAGTGACAATGATTTTTGGGAAGAGGCAAAAGCTATTTAGAGTTAAATGCAGAGGAGTAAGATGGCTGTAAGCTAGTTAGTGCCGTTTTGAGTCCAAAATGAGGCATAAATATAAAATGAGACATTTTCTTCTGTGACACATAATCTGCCTGCAGACGAAGAATTTAAGAGTAGTTTTAAGCAAGAACAGCTTTCTTGGAATAAGGTATAGTTTCCCATTATGACACTTGGAGAGATTATGTTCATACAAACACTCAGCTTCTGGGATGTAAAGCAAAACAACCAAGACATCCATTGTCCCAGCGTCATAGCACTTTCCCCATAGGGCTATTGTAAAGATTAAATGAGATCATGTTTGTAAGTGAGTTCTGAGCTCCTGTGTTTGGCTTGCAATAAACCCTCAGTAACTGTTGGGTGTATGTCATAATCATGACTTCATGATGATACCTAAAGGTCAAGAGAGCTTTTAACACAAGCTATAAAGAATCAGAAAGCATTAGAGTGGTAGGATAGCTGGGGTTATATAATAAATGGTAGCATTTCTTTAAGGATACATTTAGGGTGAACACTAATTGGCTCTAATGATCTTAACTTTGCCAACAACTAAGACTATTTGCTGACAGTTTAGTGAGATTTTGTAAGTGATTAATCTCAACAGAGTTTGATTTCAAAATACTAAGTTTCTCATTGCTGATATAGAGGTATAAGGATTTTTATGAAGTCAAAAAAGTTATTATGTTTGATATCAGCTTTTAAAGTGTGGTAGTACTTCAAGATAGTATAAACTTGCTGGATTTACAATTTTATGGACATTTGGGAGTAGAAAATAATCTAATTGATTATTTTTTGCATATTGACCTTTGATGCCTTGCTGTATTTGTGGAGGTAAAAATTGTTTAACTTAGAATTTTGAGGATTTTATTATTAAAGTGGCAAATATTTAATGATCTCTGATTTGAAAAGGAGAACGCAAAACCATGCGTCTAAGGCTATTTCCTCCTACGCATTATTGCACATGTTCTGTGGCATACAGCTTAGTGCCTTAACTATAAGAAAAGATAAACATCTTTTTAGTTTTATAGCTATCTTGGTTAATTTTAATAAGTTCTTTTCTCAGTAAAATAGTTTCAAATTTAGTTAAACATTTACAAATTATTCTAGGGTTGCTTCTAGCTATTCCACAGAGAGACAGATGTCACATGATTTGGTTGCTGTTGGCAGGAAAAGTGAGAACTTTCATCCAGTGTTTGAACATCTTGACTCAACTCAGAATACTGAAAACAAACCTACAGGAGAATTTGCTCAGGAAATCATAACTATAATCCATCAAGTTAAAGGTTGGTATATTTTGCACATACATTAGGGATAACACAAAAATAATGTGCTGATTTTTCACAAGATATAGGTAAATATCTGTGATATAGTAATAGTAATTAATATTTCATTATAGATTAGGTCATTAACAAGGAAATCTGTTATAGAGAGTGTAAGGTATTAATTCAAGCTTCGTTCTTCATGTGTTGTTCCAATAACCTGGTACTTCAACTCATAGTAGATTACAAATTGAAAGTCAGAAAGGGAGAGGTTGACTGCTGCAAGACACAGGACTACTGAGAGTCGCAAGAAACAATAACTGATAACCAAACAGGAAGGAGGAAGCAACAAACACCGTATATGAAAGTTGACAAGAACTCTGGAAGTCTAGGTATTGTGGTGATATTCTTAAAGTCCCCTGAGGGCATTGCTGGGACTTTGTGCCATAAGGGTGAACATGAAGTGATTGATAAAAGATTTCGGTTTGATTTGGCATACTTTATTGTCATTGGGGAGTTGCATCACAAATACTTTAAATATTTGCATTAAATTGTTTCGTTTTAGCTTCTGGCCAGTTTCCATTAATTGGAAAATTCAGTCACGTAGAACAACTTTCGTCATTGATGCTGCATAATAAAGCAATCATGGGTATAATAAACTGGAGACCTTCAAGAATTTCAAAATTTTTATTTTCTATTTCTTACTGGATATTTGCACTGATTTTATTTTTACCTTCATGCAACATATTTTGAAAACAGATTATTTTCTCTACATCCCTCAAACTAAGGCACATATTTACTTTGAAGCATGCAGTTTGTCTGAAACAGTTCACCTTCTCAGTTCCAGCCCCTCTCACCCAAAGGAAGTGTGATTCTTGGCAGAAAGGGAGGTGGTATTGCAGAAAAATCCAGGAGATTGTCCCAGAACAGGAACAGTAAGTTAGGGAAAAGGACTGCTTAAGTAGCATTCTGATGGATCAAGTGTATTATCTTTCTCTCTATCCTGTTAAAAGCCTTGTAGCATAGCTGATTTCATAATGTCTTCACGAACTTCAGTTAATGTTAATTAAAGTACAGTGGCAGTAGGACTCCTTCTGTGATATGTAAACATTCAGCATTTGTTCAGAATTGTTTTGATGTTTCAGGGTTGTTTTTATTTTTTCCTCTAGGTGAACTATAAAACTGTACCATCTTTACTTCCCAGTATACTAAAGTCTTAACCTGGGAGAAGAAAGGTCCTCACTTTGAGAGAGCCACTATCTTTTCCCCCAACAAATAAGCAGGCATGTCAAATAGGAACAGAATCCTTGCGTTCATAAGTCAGGCATTTTTTACTGTTGCTTAGGCTTGGGAAGGCATGTAAGCCCTACAAATTAGTCTGTGGAATAAGTTTAGGTCCCACATATTTTCAAGAGAAGACAGGTTGGATGTTTTTAAACAGTCCCTTCTTCCTGTGCTTATATATAATCTTTTAAGTGGAATCAGTTTTACACTGAGATAAAACTCTTTGTTTCCTTTTTCAGCAAATTATTTTCCATCACCTGACATTACTCTACATGAGCGTTTTTCAAAAATGTGGGATACACAAGCTGCAGATGTAAATGAAATTAAATTGAATTCAGATCCCGAAATTCACAGGTAACGATTGATTCTTGTATGCCCATTTAACTCATGGGAATAAGTCTCAGAAAAGATTTGGGAAGGTGCTGCCTTCTGGTCTTGCTGTAGACTCTAGGACTGCATTTCCTACCTAAAAGCCAGGACTGACCCAAGCAGGTACTGGGCCAGTGCACTTTGATGGAATAGGTTGTATTAAAGCCATTGAGTAGCATTGTTTAAATGTCTAGGACTTTGACAATCTTTACCTACCTAACTTTGATTCTGCTGTGTCTATAGTAATTGCCTACTGAAGTTATCACTGGAAGAATGAAAGACAATTGTCGAGCCATTGAAATCATGGGTTGCTTCATGTGGTCAGAAATGGCTGTTCTGAGGGCAGCCGGATGAAAACCTATGTCTTCTTCTGCTGGCACCTGTCCGAGCAGGTGGTGTGCCCTGTCTTGCGAGCTGAGCTGAATCAATGTTAGAATGCAGTAGATCACCGGAGCAAAGTTTAAGGTTACACAGACTAGTGATTTGAGAACCACTAAGGCGTCACTGTGATACTGTTCACAGGAAATGTGTGTCCTGGGAGACTGCCGTGTAGATGAAAACCCACCTGGTAGCGGGTTTCTTTTGCTTCCTCCAAGACACGCCAACTGTATTTCAAATTCCATTCTCTAGTAATGGAATCAAGGTATCAGTGTATAACATAATTATTTAATTGTAATATGCCTTTATTATTTTAGGAGAATAGATATGTCTTTGGCTGAGCTTCAGAATAAGCAAACTATGGTATATGAACCAGAACAGGTAAGTGAATACAATTTTCGCTGAAAGATTATCACATTGTTGGCATATTGATGGGAAAGCAAACTGGTAATAGAGAGTAAAAAAAGGGAGTTAAAGCAGATGAGAAAGAAGGATTGAGACCCAGGAATCTGAAATTTACAAAGCTCTCCAAAGGTTCTAGTTACTGGCCAGGTTGCAGAGAGAACACTGACAAAAGACAAAAATATTCCCTAAGAGAGACAATCCCTAAGGATAACAGCTTTGTAAAATTGACCTACAGTTATAGCGTTTAATATTCATTCCAAAACTTCACACTGTAAAGCTTGTGGAAAGTATGTTTGATACCTACATTTTTTTCCCAAGCAGTCAGGTGGAATATTTATTTAAATCGTATGTGGATGAATGCAGAGGAACTTAGTTTAATTTGATACTGCCCTTCTGTTTACTGTAGAATGTATGAAAAATTCTGTGGAATATGAACTAGCAAAATAATGGAAATAATACTGAATTTGTATATTGCCATGCTTTGTATTCCCACCCAACACTTCCTCAACCCACACCCCCCCCCCATTTCTTTGCTAATTAGAAAAACTCTATGGACTAGCCTGGGGGGGGGGGGGGCAAGAAAACTGGCTCTCGTTCTAGAAGTATATCAAGTTCTCAAAGAACTGCTAATTTAATCACTGAGAATAAAGTGTTTTTGCAGAGGAACGATTTTAATACATTTCTGATAGAATATGTAAATTTTTTTTTCACTTGTGAATGGTTATCATTTTTATTAAACTTACAGAGGTGGGTTGGTTTATTGAATAGGTGCTATTTTCAGAAAATTTCTATTCATCAAAATACTGTAATCAACTCATAGGAAATTTGAAAAATCACCTCTAACTCAACCACTTAACGCAAAATATCATTTGATCATCTTTCATTGCAGTCTTACATCTGGCATTTTAACATAGCTGCCGTCATAATATATTAGTTTCAGATGCTTTTTGCTTTTTACTTAATAATGTTGCTTTTATGTAAAATGTCTGAGCTCCCCATGACTTTTTATGATTGAAGCTTTTTAAATTTTAATTAACTTTTCTCAGTAATTGGTTTTTTTTTTTCACGTTGACTTCCACATAGCCTATATTAACCATAATTTAAATGTTTGCGCATTATTACTTTGACTTAAATTTCCCATGAAATCATTCTTCCCTTCTCCTGTAAATTTATTTTACATTTAAGTTGCTTTCATTTTTTGATGATTTTAAATATAGCACTTTGAATATATTTGGGTAGATAGCCTTTTCTTTGGGATAGAGTCCCAGAGGTAGGATTCCTGGTTCATTGTTATGAACTTTTCTGTCTGTGCATTGTCAATTGTGTCTCAAAATATTTTAATCGATTTACACTACCCTTAGCAGGGTGAATACAAGGTAACTTATTTAGGACTTTTACTTAAGGATCTTATTAGATATGGTCTTTGTGCAACTAACAGTAATGTGAATGGTTTGTCTTCTGTCAAAATTCCTCAGACTCTGGTCAAAATAATAGATCCAAATGATCTACGACATGACATTGAAAGAAGGAGAAAAGAACGGTTACAGAATGAAGATGAGCACATTTTTCACATAGCTAGTGCTGCAGAGAGGTAATCAGTAGATGAAAAACATCCTATTATCAGGGAGCTTTTGGTTTTAGCATATTTTTCAATTTTTGTGTGTGATGATTTTCATTTTAGTGTAGGGATTTAATCCTTCAAATCCATTTTATATGTTTAAGTGAAATCTCTTGAAATGTTTTGAAGTTATTCAGTGATCATCATATGCTGTTTGATTGAAACAACAAAAACTCAGGGGTAAGTGAGTATTTGAGGTCTTTGTAATTCTAGAAAAGAGTGTAACAGCTTTTTGATTATTAGCAGGTGCCAGGACCTGCAAGTTTATGGACTATTTGACTCAACCTCATTGAAACTCTAACATATTCTGCCCTTTAGATTCTGGTACTCTGAATATTACAGAATTTCCTGAGGTCATTACAGTTCTCTTTTGGAACTCTTCATGGATGTCTGTCCATGAAGCAGAGACAGGGGTAGTAGAAAATGTGGAGGTGACAGGAGTTGGAATCCCACCTCTGCCATTTTACAAGCTGTTTGCTCGTGGACAAACTGGCTTAGTTTCTGGAGCCTTTTCCTCTATAAAGTGAGAACTAATTTATGATGTGGACAGGTTAGAAATATTAAATGAGTTGGCACAGGCAAAGTACTTAAGGCATGCGTGGCAAATTGATTATCAGTAGATCCTTGTTTTTCTTTCCCAACTCTGTACTTCTTTTTGGGGGCTCTGAGTATTCTAGATTGGCCCCAATTTATCTCTAGTTCTAAAAACTATGTGGGATTCATGGCAACTCTGGGACCCCATATGATTATGAGGTATAATTGAATAGGACAAAATATCTACTTCACCCAAAGTTCTTCAGACTATTTGGATCTCTCAGAAAGCAGTAATGTGTGAATAGGAAGGGCCAGTGCTAATTCTCTTTCCATATTCCTTAATATCAAATTACTAAGATAACTGACTAGACTTTTAAATCAGGTCTGTGGCTAACTAGGTCTTAGTCACAGTACATGGAGCTTGTTTAAAAGTGGACTTGATGCTGATAATAAGTTTGGGATTCATTAAAAGATAGCAAAACTGTGTGTTGAGGCATATAAAAAGAGCTAAAAGTAAAATAGTTAAAATCTCATCCCTTGGTGGGTGAAAGTCTCCAGTTTCCTAATAGGACACAGCATGATTGTGCTCTTCAGTGACATAAGCTCTCTCTCGTGCTTTTCTTAACTCAGCAAGTGTAAGAAAGTCAGTGTGCCAAGAAAGAGGACTTTTAAACCAGATTTAAGATAATCAGCATTTTATAAAAACCATGTAATGCTTCAGAATATATCTTCACCCTTTGAGGTGAGAAAGGGCTTGAGCCCTGGAGTTGCACCTCAGTTCAACACCTGGCTTTGTAGACACCTAGCTGTGTGACTGATCTGAGGCAAGTTATTTAATCTTTATTTCCTCATACATCAAATACAGATGAGAATCATACTTAACCTCATGGTGGTGGTGAAGATTAACTGAAGCGTCGGGTGTAAGGTACAGAGTAGCTGGTCAGCATTAAGTATTATTAAAGTTCGCTTTGAGGATGGTGTGTAGCATGCAGAGATGTCTTTCTGCAGTGTCTTTTGCTGGGTGTGTTAGACTGTTTTATTTGTATTGGATAGCTGGTGTGGCATAGTGGGGCCATGAGGATTTTTTTTAATTGAGATATTACTGACCATAAAATTCATCCTTTCAAAGTGAATTTACTAGTTTTTAGTATATTCACAAAGTTGTGCAGTTGTCACCACTGTCTAATTCCAGAACATTTTCACCACTCCACAAAGAAGCCCTGTAACCATTAGTTGTCATTCCCTATTTCTCCCTCCCCCCAGCCCCCGGCAACCTCTAACCTACTTTCTGTCTCTATGGATTTTCCTATTCTGGACATTTCATATAAATGCAGTCATATAATATGAGGTCTTTTGTGGCCGACTTCTTTCATGTAGCATATTGTTTTCAACATTGCTCCATGTTGTAGCATGAATATTCCTTTTATGGCTGAATAATACTCCATTGTATGGATAACCACATTTTGTTTATCCCCTTGCCATTTGGTGGATATTTGGGTTCTTTCCACTTTTTGGCTATGGTGAATTATGGTGCTGTGAATATTCATGTGCAAGTTTTTGTGTGGACATATGTTTTCATTTCTCTTGGGTATATACTTAGGGTTGGAATTGCTGGGTCCTATGATAATTCTCTGTTTAACTTCTTTTTTTTTTTTTTTTTAAAGATTTTATTTATTTATTCATGGGAGACAGAGAGAGAGAGAGAGAGAGGCAGAGGGAGAAGCAGGCTCCCAAGGAGCAGAGAGCTCGATGCGGAACTCGATCCCAGGACCCTGGGATCATGACCTGAGCCGAAGGCAGACGCTTAACCATCTGAGCCACCCAGGCGCCCTGTTTAACTTCTTGATGAACTACCAGACAGTTTTCCACAGTGGCTGGGCTGCCTCATTTTACATTCCCATCAGCAGTGTATGAACATGCAGTTTCCTCACATCCTCACCAGTACTTGCTATTGTTCATCTTTTTAAAAAAATGATTTAGAAAAAATATCATTTAGAATCTTTGACTTTATCCTAATTCGATTTCCTTCTTAAAATAAGAAAAAAAAACCTGTTGATTTTATCCTTTTGTCTTAGAAATTCAGTCTATGAAATTGATCTCGTTACTATTTTTGCATAAACCTGTTTAGTCAAGGGCGCCTGGGTGGCTCAGTTGGTTAAGCGACTGCCTTCGGCTCAGGTCATGATCCTGGAGTCCCTGGATCGAGTCCTGCATCGGGCTCCCTGCTCGGCAGGGAGTCTGCTTCTCCCTCTGACCCTCCCGACCCTCCCCCCTCTCATGTGCTCTCTGGCTCAGTCTCTCTCTCTCTCAAATAAATAAATAAAATCTTTAAAAAAAAAACAACCTGTTAAGTCAGTATTTAGATTTCTGTAGAAATTCAGAAGAAATGAAACATGGAACACTACATCAAAAACTAATGATGTACTGTATGGTGACTAACATAACATAATAAAAAAAAGAAATATGAAATCATAAATCACAGGATGTAGCAATTTCCCACCTTTGTGATCTTTTTTTCCCTCAAGCAGTTATATGCAAGCCCTGTGTGTATGTTTGCCCACCATTGTATCCCCACTGCCTTGAACTCAATTCAGAGTTGTTGAACGAAGATATTGCAAAGGAGTAGATAGGACAGAGGATACTTACATTGTACTGCATTTAAGCCTTGATTAGTATTTATTCCCTAATGCATAAGGCAATCTTTCCCAAGAAAGCCTAATGCTAGGACATTCTGTCTAGTCTCAAAGACCCTCTTCTCTTTTTCCCCCCACTTCTGACCAGTCTCTTACCCTAATATCTCCATGTCTTCTCCTGACCCACTCTTTCTCCCTCTTGTATCCACCCTTACTAAGTTCCATACAGTGTTACCAAGGTGTTGTACTGTATATATAGGCATGGTGTGTGGGGGATAAAGCAGCTTCAAAATAAAATAGTAGACTTTGAGAGGACATCAGACTGCAGAGACTTTCCTTTTAGCTACACAGGGTATAGAAAACATACAGTGAAAAAGTATACACAAAGTCCTTGTCCTCATTGAGCTTACAGTTTAATGGTAGGAGAAAATAAATAAATATGTGTTGGTGAGTGAGAGGTGAAAGTAAGGCAGAAGAGGAAGCTTAATAGGACAGCGTGATATGTGTGGTGTGATTTTATTTAGGTAGTTATGGAATGCACTTAGGATTTTTTTTAATTGAGCAGGGCTGTGAATTAAGTGAGGGAGTTAGCTGTAAAGTTTTTTAGGGGATAGTATTTTAAGAGAGGGAACTGCAAAGGCAGAGATCCTCAGGCAGGATCATGCTTCAGGATCATGCTTACTCCTGCTTAAAGACTAGAAAGCAGACCAATAAGATTATTAGTGGGAAAGGAAGAGAGTAAGTAGGTGAGGCCAAAGAACCTTAGAGGACATGATGACTTTGTATTTTATTCTGAGATTATAAAACATTTTGGGTTCTAACCCAAGAATATAATCTCATTTAAATTTTAAAAGATTCACCCTGTTGCTGGGTAGAGAATGGACTGTAAGAGCAAAAGAAAAATCATTTCTTTCTCATGTAGAAAAAGATTACAGCCAGGAAGTCAGAGCATGGTAGGTAGGGTGGACCCATCAGGAAACTGGCCTCCTTAGATTTGCTCCTCAGATAACCTCTGCACGTGGTGTCTGCCTCATGGTCCAGGATGGGTGTTTGTGCCCTGGCCATCAGGTCCATATTCTAGCCTTGTCTTTAACGATTTCATGGAATTTATACATGTGCAGCTTCAGCAACATTGGTCAAAATTTAGTCTCATGGCCATACCTAGCTGCAGGGAGGCTGGGAAGTAGTTTCTTTAACTTGGACACTCTTTTGCCTGGTCACAAATATCAAAAGGTTTAAATTTTTTTTATTGTGGCAAAATATACATATAGTAAATTTTACCATTTTAACCATTTTTAAGTGTACAGTGCATTGGTATGAAGTACGTTGACAGTGTTGTGCAACCATCCACACTGTCCACTTCCAGAATTTTTTCACCATCTCAAACAAAAACTATGTACCATGTAAAGAGAAACTCCCCATCCCCTTTATTCCCAGCCCCTGATAACCTCTATCCTTTCTATCTCTGTGAATTTGCCTATTCTAGGTACCTCATATATGTAAGTGGAGTCATACATTAATTGTCCTTTTGTGTCTGGCTTATTTCATGTAGGATAATGTTTTTCATCCATGTTGTATCATGTGTCCGAATTTCATTTTTTAAAAAAATTTCACTCCTTCATAAGGCTGAATAATATTCCATTGTATATACCACATTTATTTGTCCATTTTTCTGTTGATGGACATTTAGTTTGTTTCCATCTTTTGGCTATTGTAAATAATGCTTTTAGGAACATTGGTGGCATCATCTTTTTGATCATAGCCATCCTAGTAGGTATAAAATGTTATCTCATTGTGGTTTTGATTTGCATTTCCCTAATGGCTGATGATGTTGAGCATCTTTTCATGTGCCTTTTGTGTGTCTTCTTTGGAGAAATACCTATTTAAATCCTTTGCCCATGTTTTAAGTTGGATTATTATATTTTTATTATTGAGATGTAAAGAGTTCTTTATATATTTTGGACATTACTCTGTTATCAGATATATGCTTTGCAAAGAAGATTTTTAAAAGTCCATGGTTTTATTTATAAAAGTAGTAGTATATGCTAATGGCAAACATTTGGAAGTATATAGTAAAGTATAAAAATAAAAATATAAGGCATTTTTAATTTCATGAGTCAGAGATGACCACTGTTAATACATTTCCTGTCATTTATTTTTTCTGGGCATATAGGTAGTATATTTTAAATAATTAAAATTATCCTTGGGGCACTTGGCTGGCTCAGTCTGGTAGAGCATGTGACTCTTGGTCTCGGGATTGTGAGTTCGAGCCTCGCATTGGGTATAGAGATTACTTAAAAATAAAAAATCTTGGGGCACCTGGGTGGCTGAGTTGGCTAAGTGGCTACCTTCGCCTCAGGTCATGATCCTGGAGTCCCAGGATCCATCCCTGCATCAGGCTCCCTGCTCAGCGGAGAGTCTGCTTCTCCCTCTGCCCCTCACTCCACTCTCATGCTCTCTCTCTCCCAAATAAATAAATAAAATCTTTAAAAAAAATAAAAAATCTTTTTTTTTAAAGTAGGCTCCACACCCAATGTGGGGCTCAAACTCATGACCCCGAGATCAAGAGTCAATTGCTTTACCAATTGAGCCAGCCAGGCACCCCCACAAAATTTTTTTTTAAAAATTATCCTCCAAATACAGCTTTGTACCACACTTACTATCATATCATGAGCATTTTGACAGAACATGAGAGTTTTTAACATTTCATAATACCCTGAGTAGCTATTCCAGGTCAGGTTTGGGGGTCAAAACTGGGGCCACAAAATGAACCACCCACAGTGCCTCCTGTGAAGGGATCACAGCTTGCTGGGTAAGACAGGCAGGTGCACCAGCATTTGTAAACATGAATGATATGTGTGGACACCCCCAAATGCTTCATGTACACATAGCAGGGGTATCTAGTCTACCTCAGAGGGGTCTGGAAAAGTCTTCCTGGAACAGTGCAGTTGGAGCTAAATCTTAAAGTTGATCTAAGGGGAAGGAGATTACAACAGAAGGGATTGCTCATGCGAACTTGAGGAAGCAGGAGAGATTGTGTGTGTTGGGAACTGCGTGGGGCTAAATATTTCCAATGCCCAGTGTGCATGTGGGGGAGATGGGAACAAAGCAACCAGTGAGACAGCAAGGGCCAGAGCAGGAGGGACCTTGAAGGTCATGGTGAGGAGTGTGGATTTTATCCTGATATCAGCGGGAGACCCGTGGAAGGGATTGAGGCAGGGCTGAGGCAGTGAGCGGTTTGTTCACCACAGAGCAGGAAGGGTCTGAGGAACATTGTGGGGAGATGTGGGATGTGACAGGGAGAGGACGCTGTCAGAAGAGAAGCCCAAGGAAGGACCTTCCCTCCCAGGTCTGGCTGCCTGGGAAGAGAAGTGACCTCTGGATATTGTGATGACAGGAGAAGGGAGCTGTCCTTTGCTCCTGTGGCCCAGCAGAAACAGAGGGCTCAGCTCTGCCAATGAGGGTACCTGAGCCAGTCACATTCTTTGTCTCTGGTGCTTTCATTAGTAAGAGTCTGTCAGCAAGGGGGGTGACCCCATACTGCCAGAGTCTCAAGAGCAGTGATGATTTTCCCTCAGAACACACATTCTACATATGGTTTCAGGGGGTTATAACTCCCGGGAAACCTGTCCTTGGACCCCAGATTGAGAACCCTGGTCCAAACCTTGTTTCCCCCTATTGCTGACTTCAAACTTAGCTAAATAATGTTTGTTGAAAAACGAAGGTTTAGCCCTGGTAACTATCATTTCATTTGTAATTTTAGTAGTGATAGATCTTTGAGGTTTGTTGTTTGTTTTTACTGTTTTGCTGCTTTAATTGTCTCTGAAGGGGGCAATTTGATTTCTCTTCTTTACTTGTTGGGTAAAGGTAAACTAATAAAATATTCTTACTTTGTCTCTTTCATTTTATTAGGAATGATCAGCATTCCAGTTTTTCTAGGTCGAAGAATACTCATGTTGATGAATTCCAAAAACCTACAGGTTTTGTAAAATCAAATTTTAGAGAATTTATTCAGAAACCTCACATGGTAAGATTGCAGTTCCAAATTTTTCATTTTTGTACACTCCATTCTCCTCACATGTATCTATATGTATAGAGATCACCAGTATTTTTCTAACTGTTCAGTAAGTACATGTTATGATTCTATTGTTCAATGTAAATATTCTGTTGAGTCTTACACTTATGACAGAGGAAATAGTTATCTCTGATTTAGTAGGATTTTATTTCATTTATTATAGTACTACTTTCTTAAGATTTTTTTTCTTAAGATTTTTTTTTTAAAGATTTTTTTATTTATTTGACAGAGAGAGATAGCAGAGAGCTGGAACACAAGCAGGGGGAGTGGGAGAGGGAGAAGCAGGCTTCCCTCTGAACAGGGAGCCCGATGCGGGGCTCGATACCAGGACTCTGGGATCATGACCTGAGCCGAAGGCTTAACGACTGAGCCACCCAGGCACCCCTCTTAAGATTTTTCTTGAGAACAACTTTATTAAGATATAATTTACATACCATAAAATTTTCATCCCTTTTAGGTATACAATTTAATGGTATTTTATAAATCTACCAAGATATGTAACCATCACCATAATTCAGTTTTATAACCTTTTATGACCCCCAGTAATAGCCCTCATGTTTGTTTAGTTATTTCCTGTTCCCACCCCTAGCTAACCACTAATCTACTTTCTCTCTCTAAAGATCTGCCCTTTCATAGGCAGTTCAAAATATGGCAGCTGGCTTTTGAAATAAGAGCAAGCAAGTGACAGCTAGAAAGTTGGAAGCCAGAGTCTGCTTATAATCTAATCTCAGAAGTGTGATGTTCTATCACTTCTATCATTCGCTGCTTGTAAGAAGCAAGTCACTAGGTCTAGCTCACACTCAAGGGAAGGGGGATGACAAAGGGGCCTGGATACTGGAGGGTGGGGCTCACTGGGAGCCTGGTCAGAAGCTGTCTGGTACAGTCCTCCCGCTGAGCCCCAGTGATTCACATCCCTTCACTTGCAAAATACACCCTTCCCTACCATGGTCCCCCAGTCTCATCTCATTACATGTATCTTTGTGCACTTAGTCAAATTTATAGACTTAGTATAAATTCGAGATGACTGCTATGTAAAGGGTTTTATATGACTTTTTTTTTTCAAACTTGGGGGTGGTAGAGATAAAGGTATGAAAGAGAAAGATTTGTGAGAAGTACAGCAAATGGAATGAATAGGTTTAAGACCTGATTTTGGAAAAAAGAAACTTCAGAATGGGCCGCATCTTTTCTGTTCCCATTAAAGGATTCCGGTTCTTTACAGTTACAGTCGTAATACTCTGACTTTTGATACTTTCCTGATCATGGCAGGAGCATCACCTCAAATCAGTTATCTGAGTCAGCAAAACCTGCCTCCTGCAGTGTTGAGAATTTGTTTTCTTCTTAGGCAGTGGGAGCTCTTTAGCAACAGTTTGGTTCTTTCCTGGATGCCTGAATAAATACTAGATGTATAGTCCATTTTCCAAAAGTCACTTATTTGTTAAACGGGAGTATTTTTTTTTTTATACTTCTCACATTCATGAATTAAACTAGCCCCTCATAAACTAGCATGGGTTACGTGAAGGAAGGTATGTGTATGTTCCTACAGCTAAGCTACATGCTACATGTTTTGTGTTCTTAATCCTATACATTTAAAATGTGTTATTTATTTTTTAAAAAAATTTTTAATTTTTTTATTGAAGTGTAGTTGACACACTGTGTTATATTAGTTTCAGGTGTACAACACAGTGATTCAAGAAATCTTTGTGTTATTCTATGTTCATCACAAGTGTAGCTACTGTCTGTCACTGTACAACATTATTACAGTAACATTTACAATATTCCCTATGCTGTACCTTTCCTCTCTGTGACTTATTCATTCCATGACTTACTCATTTCATAACTGGAAGCCTATATCTCCCACACCCTTTCACCCATTTTGCCCATCTCCTCACCCCCTCTCCTCCAGAAACTATCAGTTTGTTCTCTGTATCTTTGGGTCTTTTTCTGCTTTTTGTTTGTTCATTCATGTTTTTTGTTTTTCATATTCCACATATAAGTGAAATCTTACGGTATTTGTCTTTCTCTGACTGATTTCATTTAGAAAGACATGCTTAGTGTCTTTCTCTGACTGATTTCATTTCACCCTCTAGGCCTATTCATGTTGTTGCAAATGGCAAGATCTCATTCCTTTTTGTGGCCAAGTAATATTCCATTGTATAGATACCATATTTCTTTATCCATTCATCTATCGATAGACACTTAGGTTGCTTCCATGTCTTGGCTATTGTAAATAATGCTGTGGTAAACTGGGGTGCATATATCTTTTTGAATTAGTATTTTCATTTTCTTTGGGTAAATACCCAGTATTGGAATTGCTAGGTTATATGGTATTTTTATTTTTAATTTTTTGGTGACTCTCCATACTGTTTTCCACAGTGGTTGCCCCAGTTTGCATTCCCACCAACAGTGCCTGAGGGTTCCTTTTTCTCCACGTCCTTGCCAACACATTTCTTGTGTTTTTGAGTCTAGCCATTCTGACAGGTGTGGTGGTATCTCATTGTGGTATTAATTTGCATTTCCCTGATAGTTAATGATGTTGAGCATCTTTCCATGTGTCTGTTGGCCATCTGTATGTCTTCTTTGAAAAATGTCCATTCATGGGCTCCTGGGTGGCTCAGTCGTTAAGCGGCTGCCTTTGGCTCAGGATTGAGTCCCACATCGGGCTCCCTGCTCAGCAGGAAGCCTGCTTCTCCCTCTCCCACTCCCCCTGCTTGTGTTCCTGCTCTCGCTGTCTCTGTCTCTGTCAAATAAATAAATAAAATGTTTTAAAAAAAAATGTCCATTCATGTCTTCTGCCCAAAACTCATATTTTTTAAATGGTAAGATGAACTTTTAAAAATAAGCTTTAAATATATTAATCCATACTAATACTTTTTTCATACAGAATTATACTATGCAGAGAAAAGACATCATTACTCAGAAACCCTTTGGAGTTGAGGGAAGACGTCAAAACACAACAGGCTTTAGAAGACCTTTTAAGGTATTCAGTGTTATTTTCCATCTAATTCTAGCTTTGGGTTTATGATTTGAACGTAATGTTCTAAGTGTTAGTAAATTAAAAGCTGCTTTTGTGATATTTCAAATAGTAGCTATAAGCTAATATTTCTGGACATAAATTTATAGTTAACTATAATCAGTTTAATGATAATCCCTTTCCTCAGGACTTGAGTTTCAGATATTTTTTTAACCATTGGAACCCTTTTTCAAAGATTACATGGAAAACACAAATATATAAAGCAGATGCAGATGGGGTGGCTCTTGATGAGGAGGCAGACAAGGTTTATCTCTTTCCCCGTACCGCCAAAAGAAAGGAAAATAATCTAGGCTTTTTTGTGTAAGTAGCAGGCAGGCTGGATAGAGTAGTTAGCTCATTAGGAGGAAATTAATATGAGCATAAAAGTAGTATAATCTGTCCCCAAACCATAGAGTAGGAGGGAGTTGAGTGGTCTTCTATTAATACCTGGCTTGTTGAAAGGCATAAATTCTAGATGTTGAAAGACTTTTTTTCATTTGTAATAGCACAACTTGAAGGCATTGTGCAGATAACGGCCAGTTTTTCATGTACCTGAAAACAGGTGTGACATTAGGTTTTCAAAAATAGCAATGGCCATAGAATATAAACATGTTTTATACTATCTTTTAATCTCTTGAGTAATGAGCCACAAAATCAACTGAAAATGTGATGTCTGTGTAACTTAGAGACAGTGTAGCTGGGCTTTCTGATATGAGTGCTTCCTACATGTTGTTCTTCTCATTGGTCAGATATAGTTGTTTGTAGAATTTTTCTAAGCTCCTTACAAGGCCTATTTCCTGTTACCCTTTCTTCTTAAGGGAAAGTTCTTTAATATTAATTATTTTAAAATGTTTTTTAAAATATATGCAATAATCTTTCCTTTTGACCAATCATTTAAAGCTGTGTAATGTTATATGATTGTTTAGAAATTCACAATTCTTTATAGTAAAATCAGGAGAAGAAATAATCCTTTCTAAGAAAAGGAGCTATTTCATTAAAATTTTCTTTTTAATGGACTAATTCAAAGCAAGAGAGTAGTCACTTTATTAGATATGTAAAAATGAACAGTGTAAATTTCAGGATTAGCTCTGATACGTTAAGTTTGTACAGATAGTTTTTTATAATGAAGTCTTATTCTGTCTTACCTGAATTTTTTGTAGCCTTAAGAAAATTGGAAAATAGGCCTGGCATAAATGCTTTTTTAAGTAATGTGCTTCATTATGTATGACATACCCATTTGTTAAATAATTCTGGAAAGAGGAATATGCTTGGTTTTTTATAATTACTCCATTATAACATACCATTTGTACATTTCCCACATGGGAATCAAACAAATATTCATTGTCCTCTTATGTCTGTTGTAATACTGGGCAGTATGTGGGCCAAGAAATGGTCTTTTTCAGTGTAAACTCTTATCTTGAAAATATTCGCTATAATGGTATTTTTATGGTAAAGAAAGATGGGCTTGAAGAACTGACAGGATGAAGTTAAGAGAGTTTTTGATTCTTAAATAGGTGTTGATACTTAATGTCTTCCCCCCATTTGGGATTTGATATATTTCATTATGAATCAGAAGGATAATTTTAGCTCATTAGGTAAGGTTTTAAAAGTTGCATTTGTTTTTACATGATAAATTTAAAGAATTTCAAATTTTTTTAACTTAGTTTTTAAAATTGCTTTTATGTAGAGGCGCCTGGGTGGCTCAGTTGGTTAAGCATTGACTTCGGCTCAGGTCATGATCTCAGGGTCCTGGGATCAAGCCCCTTGTCGTGGAACTCTGCTCCTCAGGGAGTGTGCTTGTGTCTCTCCCTCTCCCTCTGCCCCTCCCTCCGCTCGTGTTTTCTCTCTCTCAAATAAATAAATAAATAAAGTAAAAAATTGCTTTTATGTAAATTTTAAAAATCATCATATAAAATAAACTACGAGCCTAGTTTGAAGAAAACATACTTTATAAGCATCATTAACCTCTTCCCTTTTGATATATATAGTGCCTAGAATCAAGGGTGGTTCCAAGTACCAGACATTTTTCCATTTCTTATACTAATAGATTTGGAAGCTGTAGTTTTACACTTAATTGTTTTTTTCTTTACAGACCAAATTTAGAGGTGGCAGATTCCAGCCCCATTATAAATCAGGCCTAGTACAGAAGAGCTTATACATTCAGGCTAAATATCAGCGTTTACGATTTGCTGGCCCAAGGGGATTTATCACTAATAAATTCAGAGAAAAATTACTGAGGAAAAAAAAGGTTAGTTGCATTATGGTCATTTAAAAATGTAGAGTGACTTTTGAACTCCTAAATTATTTCTTTTTACTAGATCGAGTGTTTTTTTAAAAAATTTAATTTTGACTTACGTTACAACCTAGATCTCACAGATGTTCTTATGGCATGATAGTTGAAGAAAAAATTCAAGGAGTGATGGTAATAGAGTTGTGAGACTGTTTAATGTTAAAATGCTTTTTGCTGTTGTGCCTCAAATACTATGAATATGTCAAGCTGTTCGAACTTTTTACTTTGGAATGTCTGTTGTATGATTAATCTTTGAAATGGAAATTCAGGTAAAGACTTTTAACTGGTATATTTTAGCCTTATACAATGTGAATTATCTAAGTACCAAAAAATATTGAACTGACTGTGTAAAAAGGGCACACAATTGCAAAATACACTGACTTTTCTTTTCCCCCATTCATGTGCTTTTTATTGTGATAAAATACATATGACATAAAATTTGCCATTTTAATAATTTTTAAGTATACAATTCAGTGGTAGTAATTACATTCAAAATGCTTTGCAACCATTGCCACATGTGCTAATTCTTAATGTTAATAAAAAGTTTCTTGATGATTTGAATTTTGTTCTCTTTTAGTTGTGGATTGATTTTATTTAAATGTCATGTTGGTATTTGAAAATGCAGCATAAATATGACATAAAATTGCATTCTATATATTTTAAATGAGAACAATAGCATTACATCAGTTAAGTGAGGCATGTTTGCCAATTTTCTGACTCATTTTTGTTAATTTGGGGCTATATTTTCTCTGAGAAATGTATGTGTATCCAGTGTTGCTATCAAATAGTCCAACTGTGGTTTTATAAATTTTCTAACTATAAATGTTCCCTTAAATATTCATACTTGCCAAACCTTTACACTGAGCTTGCTTAGTGATTTTAGTAAAACTTATTTTTTGAAAGATGGACTAGTAGAATGGAATTGTCAACTGTTTTTTTTTTATAAAGTTTTTTTATTTATTTGACAGAGAGAGAGAGAGCAAGAACACAAGCAGGGGGAGTGGGAGAGGGAGAAGCAGGCTTCCCGTGGAGCAGGGAGCCCGATGCAGGGCTCGATTCCAGAACCCTGGGATCATGACCCGAGCCAAAGGCAGATGCCTGACGACTGAGCCACCCAGGCGCCCCTCAACTGTTTTTTTTTTTTTAAGTTTTAGAGTTAACTGTATCTTCTGTAATTTTTCTCACCCCACCCCCCTGCCCCCCAATTTTAACTGAATACTTTAGGCGAAGTTTCTAATTTCACCATGTATGTTACTCTTGATGTTATTTATGTTATGAAAGCCATCTCTTCTTTAAAAATGTGAATGTAATTGGACACATTTTCCCCTCTTGTACACCTCCCTACCGTCAGATTGAGTTGCTACTTTTCTTCCTGTCTCGTGTGGCAAGTTTCTCTGCAGCAGATCTTGTAGGTATTTGTCCCCAATCACAGTTGGTGGCCTGGCTGTTCACAGGGAAGCAAGTCATTCATTTCCACTCAAGGAGGAAGGCAGAGGCAAGCCTTATTCTCAGTTGCAAGGTTGGGTTTCAGGTACTTGTGTTTCTCTTCTGTTTGCTCTGTGTTATCTTCCTTTGACTCCATTTTTTCCTCCAGTTTTTAGATGACTGGGGGTTCCTGAATGCTTGACTGTCTGTCTCAGCCTGCAGTTTCTAGATTCTCATTGAACTTGTGCCATTTAGTCATTCTTTTCTTAGCCTCACAATGCCCATTTTTTTTTCTTTTTTTTTCAAGATTCTACCTATTTATTTGAGAGAGAGAGAATGAGAGAGCACATGAGAGGGGGGAGGGTCAGAGGGAGAAGCAGACTCCCCGCTGAGCAGGGAGTCCGATGCGGGACTCGATCCCGGGACTCCAGGATCATGACCTGAGCCGAAGGCAGTCGCTTAACCAACTGAGCCACCCAGGCACCCACAATGCCCATTTCTTACCACCCAGTCCTTCCAGACCACATTGACCACCAGCTTCACTTAACAGTAAATAGAAACTAGACATCAAGCCTTCATCTTAGGACATCCCAGAAGGGCACCTGGGTGGCTCAGTTGGTTAAGTGTCCAACTCTTGATTTTGGCTCAGGTCATGATCTCAGGGTCCTGAGATCAAGCCCCCCATTGGGCTCTGTGCTCAGTGTGGAGTCTGCTTGGACTTCTCTCTCTCCCTCTCCCTCTGTCCCTCCCCCCGCTCGTACGCGTTCTCTCTCTCTAATAAATAAAATCTTAAAAAAAAAAAAAGTGTGTCCTAGAGGGACCCACAAGCCGCTATGAGTCCCCAGTCTTTAGGGCCTTGGTTTTTGTATCATGCAAAATGTAGCAGTTACATCCAAAATTTAGCAGTTAAGGTCCAGTGCAGCTCATGGCCTGCCCTCCTTTTGCCTTTGGCTGCCATCTGAGTGCTTTAGCAGTAGTCCCAAGACACTGCCCTTTTTAACAGTGTCTACTACTCTTTTTTCTTAGGCCTACCTTTCTGGATGCTACTTCATATATCTTTGTATTGTAGCTACGTTGACATGGGCTTTTCCATTCTGGCTACTGTCAGTACATATAAGCAAGGCATAAATAGGTTTTTTATAGGTTTGTGTTTGAACAAGGCCCAGCTCTACAAGTATGGCATGAAATTAGGTACATACCCTACTATTAGCACTCTACTTAATGGTTGAGTTCCACACATCCCAGCCTTTAGGGAAAGGAATGAGGCATTGCAGTTCTCTGTTTCTGCCAAGGTCTGAAGTAAGGTACTTAAGGCTTACCTAGCCTTTGGACTGTCCCAGTAGTATTTTGCTACTCTGAAACCCTATTCTGTGCGTATAAACTGATGACTTAGACCTATTCATTTCACCTTATCCTTTATGCCCTAAAGAAAGGAGATGAAGGCTTGGAGTCTTCAGTTTTTTCCAGTCTTGCTTGTATCCCCTTTCCCTTAGATTAGGGACACTTGTGTGCAAATGGAGTTACTGAGTATGAGGTACCATTTATATCAGTTTGCATCTCAAGCTTCTGTATTGGAGGGAACTTTGAAGGTCCTGTCCCGGAGAGAAGCTGAAGTCTGGGCAGTATCTGTGCACTGGTCTGGCTTTTTGCCCTAATAGGGAGTTCATTCTTTTTATTGTTATTAGATCACCACCTAGAGGGGCGCCTGGGTGGCTCAGATGGTTGAGCGTCTGCCTTCGGCTCAGGTCATGATCCCAGGGTCCTGGGATCGAGCCCTGTGTCAGGCTCCCTGATCAGCGGGGAGCCAGCTTCTCCCTCTCCCTCTGCTGTTCCCCCTGCTTGTGCTCTCTCGCTCGCTCTCTGTCAAAAAAATAAATAAAATCTTTAAAAAAAAAAGATCACCTAGATTAAAGATTCATGACCAATTAATTTATCTAGGTGCCCTTGAGCTGCTTGAGCCTGAAATTAGATATGAACCTACACGTTTGTACATGCCTCATAGTCCGCCAGGAAGGTTTAGATTGATCTTGTCTGGACTGCTCACTCCCTGACCATGTTGAAATGCCTGGGCTGATCATTCATGGCTTGAAAGTCTTGTGATGCTCATCTGTAGTATGATCTGGTTACTGTGCCATCAGACATGTGCTTCCTCTCTCCAGTACCAAATGGTCTCACGGAGGGGTGGGGGAGATCCTAGATGTGCTCCTAGTATGCCTTCTTGTCCTACTTAACAAGAGCAGTTGTGGCTCCCCAGCTGCCTACAAAGGAGCAGGATTCCCAAGCAGTATTAAGAAGTACAGAACTGAAATTCTTCCTCCTAATTTCTTGGCACTTGTCATTATTAATCCCATTCTGGCACCCAGATTCCCTTTTACTGTGTCACCTTTCTCTTGAATTCTGTGCTTGGGCTAGAAGATGAGGGGGTGGGAGGAATGTCTGTTACCACCTGGAATGAGGCTGGTCTTTTATTCACAGTCATTCACAAGTGACCCCCTTAAATATCCTCTTCTCATCGCAAAGTTTTCAGAAACGCTTGAGGGTCTGAATATGTACCAGGGTAGGACAAAGAACACAGTACAAATTCATGAAGTCACCTCTGAGAACAGTGCCTCTGAAAAAATACTAGCAGTTGTGTGTCCAGTCAGGGAGACCTGGAGTTCCTTAGCCTCCTAGATTCTCTAGCGGTCCTCAGGGGGCCTGTCAGCGAGGTGACTACCAGAGCTCTGCCCATGGGTACAAAGGGGAGAAAGGAGAGAGCGTAAAGACACTACAAGAAGGAAGTTAAAGACTGGGATCTATGGCGCTTGGGGTTGAAAAAACCCTTGAAAGTCGTGGAGTACAAAGATAGAATGGGAACCAAGATCAGGTGACTCAACAAGAATCTGGTACACACCTGCTTTGCCCCTGGAGCTGAAGTGTGCCAGGGTGGCATCATCACCCTCAGACATTTCTGACCTCTGGAGCCTCCAGTTTTCCTCTCTACCTCTCTGACTTCTTTGTCTTATTTGGTGGTTTCTCTTCTTTCATGTATCCTTTAAAAAATACAAGCATTCTCTAGTATTATATTCTTTCTTCTCTTTGTTTATTCCTTCTACTTTCCTTGATTGCCCTCAACTCTTCCCAAGGTCCTAGCCATTTCTCTTTAGCCCTGACCATTCTCCAGAGCTCCAGATTTCCAGTTGCCTCCAAAATAGTCTTGCATGGCTGTCCTGAAGACACCTCAAATTCAGCATATTCAAAATCAGACTTTCACCGATACAAACTATAGCATGGGTGACCCTTAAAAACATGATGCTAAGTGACAGAAGTCAGTCACAAAGACAAGATATTAAATGATTCCATCTATATGAGATACTCAGAATAAATGAAGCCATAGAGACAGGAAGTAGATTAGCGGTAGCCAGAGACTGGGGAGTTACGGGAAAATAGGGGCGTGTGTGTGTCTGCTAAAAGGTATAGGGATTCTTTGTGGCTGAGAAAATACTCTAAAACCAGTTGTAGTGACTGATGGTTGCACACCTCTGTGAATATACTAAAAAACTGTTGAGTCTGTGCTTTATTTTTTTATTTTTATTTTTTTAATTTTATTATGTTATGTTAGTCACCATATAATACATCATTAGTTTTTGATGTAGTGATCCACAATTCATTGTTTTCGTATAACACCCAGTGCTCCATGCAGTACTGCCCTCCTTAATACCCATCACCGGGCTAACCCATCCCCCCACCCCCCCTCCCCTCTAACATCCTCAGATTGTTTCTCAGAGTCCATAGTCTCTCATGGTTCATCGCTCCCTCCGATTTCTCCCCCTTCATTTTTCCCTTCCTTCTCCTAATGTCCTCCATGCTATTCCTTATGTTCCACAAATAAGTGAAATCATATGATAATTGACTTTCTCTGCTTGACTTATTTCACTTAGCATAATCTCCTCCAGTCCATCATTGTTGATGTAAAAGTTGGGTATTCATCCTTTCTGATGGCTGAGTAATATTCCATTATATGTATGGACCACATCTTCTTTATCCATTCATCTTTTGAGGAGCATCTCAGCTCTTTCCACAGTTTGGCTATTGCGGACATTGCTGCTATGAACATTGGAGTGCATATGGCCCTTCTTTTCACTACATCTGTGTCTTTGGGGTAAATACCCAGTAGTGCAATTGCTGGGTCATAGGGTAGCTCTATTTTTAAATTTTTGAGGCACCTCCACAATGTTTTCCAAAGTGGCTGTAGCGACTTGCATTCCTACCAACAGTGTAAGAGGGCTCCCCTTTCTCCACAACCTCTCCAACATTTGTTGTTTCTTGCCTTGTCAATTTTTGCCATTCCAACTGGTGTAAGGTGGTATCTCAAAATGGTTTTGATTTGAATTTCCCTGATGGCTAATGATGATGAACATTTTTTCATGTGTCTGTTAGCCATTTGTATGTCTTCTTTGGAGAAGTGTCTGTTCATGTCTTCTGCCCATTTTTTTTTTACTTGATTATTTGTTTTTTGTGTGTTGTAAATGGGTGAGCTCTAGGGTGTGTGAATTAGATCTCAGTAACGCTGTTAAAAATAAAAATAAAATCAAACTCGCTTTCCTCCCCAGACCACTGGTTTCTTCTTGCAGCCAGCCAGCCAATCTAGAAACTTCTCCTACTAATCCTCCTAGTTCTTCCAACTTCAGCCAGTGCAAGTCCTCTATCACTTATTCATTATTTCATTCACCTCATTCATTTTGGTGGCTGCATATTATTCTATTCCATGCTTACATACCCTGAAATTTTGAAAAATTATTTACCTCCTTGCACACTTTTAGGTCAGTATCTAATAGTTTTTTTGTCATAAGTTTAAATTGTTATAAGGGATATATATAATTTCTGGCATATAAATACTGAGAGTCTTAACTAAAACTGTTACATCATTCTTTGGAAGCTCTTCAGTGGAACCTCACACCACAGAAATTTGATGACTTAACATCATTCATTTTCTAAAATATGCAAACAACCTCTTTTAATATGTGAAATTTTGTATCATTCCCTTTTTTGCTTTGAATTTGGATTTCATTCTGTTTCTCCGCCCCCCCCCCAGACTTTTATCTTGGGAAGTCTTTTATTGATCACCAAATCAAAGTTGACATATAATGTTAATAGATTTCTGTGACTCGTAGGCATTAAATATTTCCTCTGCATTCAGTTAACATTATAGATGGTTAAAGTAGCATAAATATATTACAGGTTTTGTTAAGAATTGATTAGACAAAAGTTGTGTTGGAAATGCTTTTCTCTTTTCGGGGTGCCTGGGTAGCTCAGATGGTTGAGCGTCTGCCTTCGGCTCAGGTCATGATCCCAGGGTCCTGGGATCGAGCCCCGCATCGGGCTCCCTGCTCAGCGGGGGGCCTGCTTCTCCGCCTCCCTCTGCTTCTCCCCCTGCTCATGTTCTCTCTCTCTTTCTGTATCTCTGTGTCTCGAATGAATAAAAAAAAAAATCTTAAAAAAAGGAAATGCATTTCTCTTTTCAATTAGTTCATGTATTCACATATAAATGTTACTTATTGCTAGTAGAATAATACAGTGTTCTAAGTATCCATTCTAATTCTGTTTTTTTCTTTTTATAGATGTAAGTCCTGAGAAACCTTGTCTATATGATTATATAGATGAGAATAAAAGGACTTTTCTTGTAGCAATGCCACTTGGTTCTTTGGACTCACTCTGAATTATAGGCCATTTTGAATGTTCTTTTACAGCTTGATTTTGTCCTCCTTCAACTTTATTAAACAAAAGCAAAGAATCAGAAGTCATGTGGTTTACAGAAGTATGCTACTTATTACTAGCTCCTAGAGCAGGTTCATTTCCTTGGCACCATTGCCACTATTTCCTATTGCCCTGTTTTGGGGGATCCCCAGGTAATGCAAAGTAGTAAAATTCAGGATGAGAAGGTGTATCTTTCTCATATAAAATGGGAGGTGAGGGACCAGCCCTAACCAGTTGTGCAGACAGGTTAATTTTGGAAAGTGAACACTGGGAATTTGAAGATCTAGGTATTACTTCTTTCCAAACTATCTGTCCCCACATGCTCCTTGGAAAGTCTTCATATGTCCCTAATGGTAGGCATACCCCAGTTTGATAATCGCTGACTTACTTAACTAAGCCTCTCTTGATGACTTCAGGATAGCTTACAGGTTTTCTTTATTTTTGGTAACACCACTTGGCATACTGACATTTTGGTACCTTGCCATAGTCAGCCTTTTACTCACTTATACTCTGACCAGAAGTACATGAGAGGGCCTGTTTAACTACACCCTAGCCGGTACCCCACATTAGCAGTCTTTATTATCCATTGTCAATCTAATAGCAGAAAATAGTCCTCATTTACCTTTCTTTGGTTATTAATGATGTGAGCATATTTTTATGTGCCTATTGGCCGATTGCATACCTTCCCTCAATTTCCTTATTTCTGTGCTTTGCCAGCGTTTCTGTGGAGGGATAGTACTTTTTCTTATTTATTTGTAAGAGCTCTTGATTTACTGAGGGTATTAACCTATCATACATTTTGCTGGTATTTATTTTATGTTTGCCAGTTGCTTGTGGTGGCTTTTACATTACAAAACTTGTAAATGCTCATGAGTCTATTTGAGTTGGTCCTATATGGCTTCTAGATTTCTTATCATACTTATCCTTATAAAAATTCCCTATGGTGTTTCCTTTCAGTAGTTTTATGGTTAATGTTTTAAACATATACATATTTATTCCCTTTAGAATTCATTTTTATGACATAATGTGAGGTTAGAATCTAATTTTTTCCCAATGGGTCATCAGTTTTTTAACACCATTTATTGAATAATTTGTCCTTTCCCTCACTGATTAAAAATGCCACCTTTAGTGTATGCTGTATTCTTTTTTTTTTTTTAAGATTTTATTTATTTATTTGACAAAGCTAGAGAAGGAACACAAGCAGGGGGAGTGGGAGAGGGAGAAGCAGGCTTCCTGCGGAGGCGGGAGCCTGATGCGGGGCTCGATCCCAGGACCCTGGGACCATGACCTGAGCCAAAGGCAGACGCTTAATGACTGAGCCACCCAGGCGCCCCAGTGTATGCTACCTTCTTATGTATTCCTGATCTGTCTTTGGAATCTTTGGAGCCTCTAACTTGTTTCCTTGTCTGCTGTGATTTGCTTATTCTGTCCATTCGCTACTAGCACAGTTATTGTCCCAAAACACACGTTGAATCATGTCACTCTTATGCAAACCCCTTCCAAGGATTCTGTTGACTACAAGAGAAGAGACCGAACTTTTTCGCCAGCTCCAGTCCTAATAAACTGCCTTTCTAAGCACAGTTCTTTATGGACCTTCTGCTTTTTGGAGCATAACAGACATTTTCATGTACTTGTATCTTTGCTCCTGGTGTTCTCTTGCCTAGAAATAGCCTCCTGATCCTCATCGGTTTCTTATTAAACCCTGCTTTCCTTTTAAGACCCACTGTAAAGCCTTACCAAAGCCCCCTTTTTAGCTCTTGTTTCACTTGATCTCTAACTGTTGCTGTTTACTATTTCCCCAAGTAGATCATCAGCTCCTCCAGGATAGAGGGTACCTCATCAGTCTTTATATCTTCCCCTTTTTGCCTTTCATATAGTCTGTCTTCAGAAAATGCCTGTTGGGGGCACCTGGGTGGCTCAGTCGTTAAGCGTCTGCCTTCGGCTCAGGTCATGAGATCCCAGGGTCCTGGGATCGAGCCCTTCATCGGACTCCCTGCTCTGCGGGAAGCCTGCTTCTCCCTCTCCCACTCCCCCTCTTGTGTTCCCTCTCAGGCTGTCTCTCTCTCTGTCAAATAAATAAAATCTTTTAAAAAAATGCCTGTTGAATAGAATCAAGCCTCATCATATATACATACACACGCTCTCACACATCCATTTATAGCTCTAAAAAGTTAGTGAATGGTAGCCATTGTATCAGGGGTCCCCAAGACCAGCCCCAGGTTTGGTGATTTGCCAGGAGCACTCAGGAGACTCAGCATATGGTGGCACTCACAGCTGTGATGTGTTATAGTAGAAGCTGCACAGCACATCAGCAGAGGGAATTGGCACGCAGGCGAAGTCCAGAGGACACCAGGTGCGAGTTTCCAAGAGTCCTCTCCCAGTGGAATCACACGGGACGTGCTTAATTCCCCCAGCAACGAGCTGTGATAACACATGTGAAATGTTGCCAACCAGGAAAGCTCGTTAGAGACTTGGTGGTCGGGGTTTTATTGAGGGCTGGTCACGTAGGCACCCTTGGCCAGTTACATACCCGAATTCCAGACTCTCAGAAGGAAAGCAGGTGTTCAGCATAGACCATATTGTTTGCACAGTTTAGACACTCATCAGTGGTGGGAATCCTCCCCAAATCTACGTTCCTGGCTGTTAGCCAGGGGCCATCTTTGGAAGTAGGTCTTTCAAAGGATAGCAGTCAGGTATACTGTATTAACTCATCTGTACAACCATAGTTTTGAAGAGCTTAATTTCACAGATGGCAAATGTCTAAAGAGAGGAGGAAAAATCAGTATGTCAGGAATGGCCAGGGAAAGTATGCTAAGTACTTTGATTTTTACTCTCCTCTTACAGAGGAGGTAAACTGAGTCATAGAGAAGAGCAGAGCATAGAAGGGACTACAGCCGAAGATCGTATTTGGTGGTAGAGTGTAGAGGGTTGGGTAAAGATAGGAGTGTGCAGCTTATAGAAGGCCTCAAAAGCTGGGTAGAGTATTGAGGATGTGATATAGAAATAGAACATCTTGCTAGACTGAGGAGAAAGTGCTGTTGAGGATGATTGCTTGGTGAGCAGTGGGTATGCAGGGTTCTGGGGAGGAGACGAGATGCAGGAAGACCCACAAGGGAGCATTTACAGTGATACCAAGTGTCAGCTTAAGAGAACTTAGACCACAGTGGCGCTCGTATATCTAGTTCACATTCTGCTTAAAACAGGTTTTCAAATAATTGGAAGAATGGAGGGATCAAGCTGAGAGATGGTGTGGAAGAAGCTATGTCAAGGGTGAATATGATTCAGAATAATTGTACATTTGTAAAAAGATATTTCAGTTGAAAATTTTTAAGAATTATTATAGTCAGAGTTTCCTTTTAAAGCTGTTAGTAGGCAACAGATATTTTATTTGAAGGTCAACATATATGGTTTTTATATTATATAACAAGTAAGGAAATGGGACACAATGAAGTCTACTTCTATTTAAAGGAATGATGTTGACTCTCTATATATATCAGATATATATATATATATATATATGCATGTATTTTGAACATTTCACTAATAAACCAAAATTGAAAGAAGAATTTTCTATCAGCACTGCTTTTGTTTGGAATTAAATGTTTCCATACTAATGTAAATGCCAAAAAATAAATCAACTTTTAAATTTCTTTCAGTTTTAATAATGTAAGATCCTAGTAAAAGGTAAGGATATATGTATTAATAAATATTTTTAATGTCCCAGAAAAACATGCCATTTACCATTTTTGCTCTTTTATTAGTTGCATGGTATTCTGTCCAGTTTGTGGTTGGTAATTTAATATTTTTGTATAGCGTCACAGTATAGAATCCACGTTTCATTACTCTCTTTAATCACAGTTTTATTGTTGTGAATTCCTTTTCCTGTGTTTACGGAAGCCTTACATCTTTTTATGTTGTAGGTAACCATCCAAAAGCAAGAATGCTTCCCCATCTCCCCAGTAGCTTTCTCTGTCAGCCAAGTTAGAAGAGTCCATGTCATTTTAAAATTAAAGATACCATATGATGACAAAGATCAAACACCAGTTCGAGATTGTGTGTGTGTCACATCAGGCTCCGTGCTTGAGGGGCTAAGTTTTAAGAGTCTTGAATTTTTTTTTTATAATCCCCAGTGAAACTCACCCAAATAGCAGAATGCCTTTTCATCAACTTACTAATACCAGCGTGCTGAGTGTCATATATTTTCTTTGTCCTACTGATTTAACCATTTGATATCTGCTTTGATGTGTTCTGTTGTTACTTTGCGTCTTTGGGGTTCCACATACCTTTGTGGGGGTCTTGGCTGCAAGTGGTACTACATAAATTAAAATATCTTGAAAACTGCAATGTGAAAAAACTCTAGCTCAGATGTTATAACTGACTCTTCTTTTGAAGTCTGTATTTCTTTTGTTTTCTCTCAATAGGAATATGCAAACGTTGCCACAGCAAACTAATCTGGAATTATTACATATGGAAACAACACTACAGGATGATATTTGGGAGCATCTCTTTTTGTCAGGAGTTAGAATTGGCAGTAAAGCACTAATACTGTAACTTTCTTGATAAAATAACTTTATTTTTCTGTAGTGGAATGCTGCAACTTTTTTACACTTAACTGCTTTTAAATTACAGTATTCAATTTAAAAGTTGTAGTAACTACAGTTTCTTTTGCAAAAAGTCTCAAAAGGGCATTATTTGTTGATACATTTTTCTCTGAGCATGGTTTCATAGAGAACTTAACTGAGTTATATCCAGATGTTTATATGTTGAAAGTTTTGCTTATGTAATAAAAACAAAAGTATCTGAATTGTATAGTGTCTGTACATGGAAGAACTTGAAACAGTGGCCTTATGGTAGCAAATTTTATACCAGGTTTTTCTTTTTTCTGATGACAGTTTGGCTTATAACTTGAAATTTTCCTAAGTTTCTGAATATCAAGGCCTCTATAATTTATACATTTCATATTATATAAGAAGGCACGAGAAAAGGTGCTTCACAATTTCCATCAGGTAGTTATGAGTGCACTGAATTTTTAGTAATTAGTTCGTTCAATTTTTTCCACCACTATTTGCTCTTTCCAATTTCAAAATGCTATTGTGGAAAATATGTAAAGATTTTGTAATTTATATTCCATCTTACTTTCCCTCAGGGCAAGCTTGTGCATATCATATTTTTAAAGGCTTTTTAAAAATCTGACAGACAAAATCTCATATTTGGAAATTGTACTTTACTACTACCGCATTATACATTTTGCAAGCACATATTATAAAGTGTTTATTTTCAGTTCAGTTGTATTAAGTTCCTACTAGCGTAAGATAAAATTGATGGGATCTTAAATGATATTTTAGGTCCTGGTACCTTATTTCTTTATGTTTTCTTTGTTCTGCTTAATAGTACATATACATTCCCAATTAAACTTTTGTGAAATGTTTATTTGTATTAAATAAAATACTGTTGCTCCTTCTGCTTGAAGTTACTTGCCAGTTTGTGAGAACATTATTTTAATTTCACACAAAGGCAGAACTTTTAAAATCAAAATCTGGTAAGAACTTGATTTCTCATGACTGGATTATGAAAAATCTCACTACAAACATTTAATTTTTTTTTACATATGTTTGTAAGATAGAGCAGCCATTTCCTTAGTGGGTCAATAATAAGTGAGGGCAGGAGTACTTGCATTAAAATTGGCTAATAAATTTAGGTAGGTGGCCTGTCTTAATGCTGTGTACCATCTCTGTAGGTCAAGTTTTCCAAACATATTTAACATTCCACTTATGGTAAGAAAGAAATACATGTGTGCAGTAGTATGACAACTTCATATTGTGTGAGGTACTTGTAACATCTGCCTTAAATTTTAAAAGAGTTCATTTATTCTCATATTCTGGGGGACACTTATGAGCCTTGAATATTTAACCATCTGTTTAACACATATTTATTGCACAGATTCTGTGCTAAAATTACAGCAGTGAACAAGAGAACAAGACACATGGAGCCTGCCTTTGTGGTCTGAACAGTCTGAGAAGGAAACCGGACGCTGAACATGGAAATGTAACTTGGTACACAGCATTAATCCTCTGGCTATATTTATCATAGCATAGCACATAAGGCTAAGAGTTGACTCAGTATTAATCATTCCATAACTGACTTCCTATTTAGGCATATATGAATATACTTTTGGCATTGTCTCAATATGCAAAGCATGTTATTTACAAAATACCTATTGGTAATGTGGGTGTATTCAGAAGATATTGGGTGCATAGGATTTAAAGCCTAAAAAGAAAGTCTTGCTTTATAATTTAGAGTATAAAATAAGGACAGGGACTGTGTCTGTCTTGTTCACCCTACTATCCCCAACTCCCAACATCCTACCTGACACCCAGTAAGAACTCATTAAATACTAGCTTAATGGATGAGTAGCAAGTAGAATATGTTTATTAGAAACTAACCAATTTGCAGGTGGAGGCTGAACAGAAGTTTATCTTATCCATAGCATTTTTTATTGACTGAGAAGAATTTGGATTCTCTAATGCATAAGACTATAGAAGAGAAGTTTTGATAAGTTACATACCATTGCCTTCTCCCCTTCCTCCCTTGTATGGTAGGCTCTACCCCAGCACTGGGGAGACAAAGATAATAATATGACAGAGTCCCTCCTCTGAGGAACCCTATAAACTGCTGGAGAAGAGATTCACAAAAACAAAAAATCCAATATTGTGTGTTAAGTACTCTACTGGACATATATATATGAAAGTTGAGAAAAAAAGTTGGCATTCCTGGTTGCGTATCCGCTGGTCACATTTTCTTTCTTACTGGTTTCACAAATCTCAGAAGGCACTATTCTGTTGGTGGTTTTGCTGGTTTTAAAATGTGATGGTTTGGGGGAACCTGGCTGAAGTGTACATGGGATCTCTCTGTATTATTTCTAATAGGTGCATGTATGTCTCCATTTATCTCGACATAAATTTCAGTTTAAAAAAGACACCCATAATCTTATCACAGATAAAACTACTATATATATTTTAGAGGCCACATTTTCTTTTTTTTTAATTGGAAAAACTATTATATTTACATTATAATAAAATATGCAGATGCATGATATGGACCACGCTTTACCCAACAAATCCTACATTTGTGAAGTTTGTTTTTTAAAAGGATGGAGATACTTCCAGATGGAAGCAGGAAAAGTAAAGCTGGATCAGAAACTCACCTCCATTATCTAACAAACTCAATAATCTGCAGCCCCAGATTAACCAGCAGCAACCATACAAGGAAGAGGGTAGAAGATGCTAATGCAACAAGATATGGTGTGACTTCAACCCCTCCCCCTCCTCCTAAGTAGCACAGAATAAACAAAGTTGAGGACATCTTGGTGACGAGGGGCTGCATTATGGACAAAGGAACCGATGAGGTGACCAGGCCATGTGGGGTAGAGTCAAGGAAAGCCCTTGGGAAGATGAAGTCTTTGCTGCTGTCTCAGGACCTCTGCAAAAGGGGAATGATTCACCAGGACAAGGCACTTCCAGGGTCGCAGAGCAGCCCTGGGAAGCCAAAGCCTGCAGGATAAGATAGACCTTTGCAGCCAGTGAGTCCTGGTTCTGGACACTTAATGGGAACCCAGAAAAGAGGGGACACCAGGTTCCCCAACAAAGTTCCAGCAAAAGGAATGGTATGAGCTCTGAGTCCATTAAAATACAAAACTAAGATTTTAAAACTGAGGAATTACAGTTGTAGAATAGAATGTAAATGTTAAGGATCTTCACAAAGAAAAAGTAGCATACATTGATCAGCTAAGACTTGGTGGGAGGGGAGTGGCATGAAGAATAAAAACCAACTGCCCCATCTTGAATAGTCAGGTGTCATGTCAAGTTATAATGTCTAAGATTGTATTATATAATATAGAAAAAACCTACTGATCGACTTTAAGTTTTTCACAGTCTTTTTCTTGACCTTAAATAACACTGGTTCTCAAAGTGTGGTCCGCAGTCAGTGATACCAGCATCACCTGTAAAATTGTTAGAAATGAAAATTCTTGTCTGCACCCCAGACCTACTTAATCACAAATGGGCTTGGACCCAGCAGTCTGCCTGCCCTCCAAGGGATTCTAACATGTGCTCAAGTTTGAAAATCACTGGCTTATGTAACTCTTTTGGGAACCAGTAGCCCTTATGGCAAAGAAACATTTATCTCAAGTTCAGCAGCCCCTTCAGTTTCATTTTTAAGGTTTTTCCTATAGCATTCAAATAAAATTAACTAAAACCTTTTAAAATAAAAAGTATAGCAATTCCCACCATGAATCCTGTCTGTACCTATGAATAGAGAGGTCTGGAAACATGCCCACCCACTGTTAACACTGGCAATTTTTTAAGTGCTTTTCTGTATCGGTTGAATACAATGAACACTGTATCATTTTTATAAAATAAAGTCATTCCTCTTTTTTTTTAAGTGGTACAGATATTTCATCCTATCCATCGTATATCTATCTGTTTCTAAAATCCATGTATACAAGTTTTACTGCCCAGGGCTGCCTACTTCATCTTAGTCAGGAGGGGTTTTACTCTCTGCCATTCCTCCTCCCACACCATAATATGTAGGCAAGCTTATTTAAGTATATGTTGTGTTGACTGTGTAATAAGAATTCTTGACTTAGGGGCGCCTGGGTGGCTCAGTTGGTTAAGTGTCTGCCTTCGGCTCAGGTCATGATCCTGGGACCCTGGGATCGTCCGGCTCCCTCCTTAGCGGGGAGCCTGCCTCTCCCTCTCCCTCTGCCTCTCTCCCCTCTGCTCGTGCGTGCTCTCTCCCTCTCTCAAATAAATAAGACCTTAAAAAAAAGAACAAAAAATTCTTGACTTAAAATATTTAACGTAATTAGGCATAATTGAAATCATTTTACTACTGTCTTTTTTAAAAAGACTTTGACAATAAAAAGTACATAGAATAGGGACGCCTGGCTGGCTCAGTCAGTAGAGCATGTGACTCTTGACCTCGGGCTGTGAGTTTGAGCCCCATGTTGGACGTAGAGATTCATTTTCTAAAAAAAGTACATAGGGGTGCCTGGGTGGCTCAGTCGGTTAAGCGACGGCCTTTGGCTCAGATCATGATCCCGGGGTCCTGGGATTGGGTCCCGCATAGGGTTCTCTGCTCGGTGGGAAGCCTGCTTCTCCCTCTCCCTCTGCCTGCCACTCCCCCTGCTTGTGCTCTCTCTCTGTCAAATAAATAAATAAAATCTTTTTTTTTTAAAGTACATAGAATAGTATGTAAAAAGAAGAAAAATGCACTCATAATCACACTGCTTATATATATTTAATGTAAACTAACATTTTATTTTCATTAGTCTTTTCTGAGCTTTTTTTTTGGTAGTTGAGATAATATTTTATATATGTATATTCAGTCTTTGCAGGTAGTCACATAGATGTTTAAAACATGTTTGTAGTTTGTATGACATTCAAGTTTACATATTTTGGAGGGCAAGGAGTTGAATCCCATTCCCAGAAAGCTACAAATGTCTTATGAAATCCTGGAGTATCATATTAAAGTTTAGAGGGCTTATTTGTTTTTGCTGTACACATCATTAAAGATATTAAAAGCTAGATTGTTTTACAGGTAATTTTCTGAAGTAAATTCTTACCTCAAATTCTAATCCCTTCTACTGATGTTTAAAATAATATTTAGTAAAGAAATTGACTTGAATGTTACGAAGTTCTTGCTGATGACAATTTCTGCAGGGGATTACAGGGAACACAGTGCTGCTCAGACTCACGACCCGGAGATGAAGAGTCGCGTGCTCTGCCGACTGAGCAGCTAGGCACCCAGCAGAGTTTTAAGCCCCCTTTATTTTAATTTTTTAAAAGATTTATTTATTTATTTTAGAGAAAGAGAGAGAACACGTGTGCGAATGAGGGGGGCGGTGAGGTGGAGGAGCAGAGGGAGAGGAAGAGAAGCAGACTCCCCGCTGAGTGTGGAGCCTGAGGCGGGGCTCAATCCCATGACCTGAGCTGAAATCAAGAGTTGGGACACTCAACTGACTGAGCCACCCAGGTGCCCTGGGACCCCTTTAAATGTGCCTCACTCACCTGCCTTTATACCTGCACACATGCTCTGTTCGATTTCCATTGTCCCAAATGTCCTTTCCCTGTATCTGCCTGGTCAATTGCTTCAAACCTGACTCTTAAGACTCACTTTGGTAGCTTTTCCACTCAAGCCTCATTGGGTTAACTGTCTTTCTTCTGGGCTTCCAGAATACCTAAACACACCCCTGCTTAAGTCCTTAAGCACAGCGACTAGAGACACAGCCTGTATCTCTCTTCCCACCATCTGACTCTGTATTTGACATATAGGGGTAGCTCAAAAATACTTGCTGAATGACTAAACGCCCCCTCAATAGCCAAAACTTTATAGCAGCTTCTTGGTACCTGCAGGAAAAAAAAAGTCCAAATTTTAGCACCTGGCTTATGAAATACTTGGAGAGAAAAGCAGTAAGGTGAGGGCTGCTTTTCAGAGTTTTTATTTACCCAACCTTACCTCCCAGGAACTCTCCTAGGAGCCCTGCTCCACAGTTTCCTGCAGACGAGGAGATGAAGCACGAAGGGAACCATCAGACTCCAGGCACCTTCTCAGTGTCAGGAGCTAGGTGGTAAGTCGCCCTCAGCGGGCTTTCTCCTGACCCCAACCTTTGACTTATTCTTTCTCCCCAGCCTCTTCCCTCCTTGCCACCAGTTCAAGCTCTACCTATTTTTCTAGCTGGGTGTTTCTACCAAAATTTAATCCACTTTTTCTTACATCAGATTCTTAACATCTCAAGAAGAACAGACGTCTTGTAATTTCCCTTATATTGCCAGGCTTGGAGGCTTCCAGCCACAGAGCAGTCCTCAGCAAATATTGTGGGTCTTAAGAAGAGCAACGAAATCTAGAGAACTTTATCTTTTTAGTAGTTGATCAGTATTGGGGGTGGGAAACAATCCTTTATTGCTTTCAAGAAGACACGTGTGGTGTTATGGTTCAGCTATTTTTCATCTGCAGTGCAATTACTATTTTTTTTTTTTTTAAGATTTTATTTATTTGACAAAGAGAGAAACCGCAAGAGAGGGAACACAGGCAGGGGGAGTGGGAGAGGGAGAAGTAGGCTTCCCGCTGAGCAGGGAGCCCGATGCGGGGCTCGATCCCAGGACCCTGGGATCATGACCTGAGCCGAAGGCAGACGCTTAACGACTGAACCACCCAGGCGCCCCTGCAGTGCAATTAGAAACATGACATTATCATACATTTCAACCAATTGCCTAAAAATTTTTTATTTGGAAATATTTACTCAGCTTTACCTGTTAACATTTTCCATTTGGTTTATCATTTGTTCTGTTCGTGCGTGTATGTATATATATGTATACATATATATACACACATCTTTTTTTCTGAATCATTTGAAAGTAGATTTCACACATCATATCCATTACTTCTAAATACTTCAGTGAATATTTCCTAAGAACAAGGACATTCTCTTAACCATAGTAGTTATCAATGTCAGAAAATTTACCATGTTCGAGTACTTTTATGTAGTTTGTTGTCCATATTCCATGTGTATTAATTTCCTATTGCTGCTGTAACAAATTACCAAAAACTAAGTGATTTAAAACAACACAAACTTATTATCTTAGAGCTCTGAGGTCAGAAGTCTGAAATGGCCCTTACTGAGCTAAAGTTGAGGTGTCAGCAGGGCTGCATTCCCGGTCAGAATACTTTCCGGGTGATACTGTGTTCCCCTCACGGTGTCATATCCATGTCCACCTGTCTCTCGTCGGTGATGTTAATTTTATTTATTTATTTGAAGTTTTCTTTCTGAAGTTTAACATACAGTGTAGTATTAGTCAGGTGTACAATATAGTAATTCAACACTTCCGTGCAAGACCCGGTGCTCATCACAAGTGCGCTCCTTAATCCCCATCACCTGTCTCACCCATCCCCCCACCCACTTATCCTCTGGTAACTGTCAGTTTGTTCTCTAGAGTTAAGAATCTGTTTCTTGGTTTGCGCCCCCCTTTCCCTCTGTTTAGTTTCTTAAATTCTACATATGAGTGAAATCATATGGTATTTGTTTTTCTCTGACTGACTTATTTCACTTAGCATAATACTCTCTAGCTGCATCCATGTCATTGCAAATGTCAAGATTTCATTCTTTTTGATGGCTGAGTGATATTCAATTGTATATACATACCATGTCTTCCTTATCCATTCGCCAGTGATGGACACTTGGGCTGTTTCCATTATTTGGCTATTGTAGACAATGCTGCTATAAAGGTGATGTTAATTTTAATCACCTGGTCAAGGACTTATCCACTCTTTCCACTATATAATTACTGGTTTTTGTTTTTGTTTTGCCTGCATTCAATAAGCAATCTGTAAGGAGATACTTTCAGATTTGAAATATGCCCTTCTTTATCAAAATTGCCCCCATAGATTCAGTATCTATTTATGGCTCTTGTCTGAACCAATCTTTATAATTATGGCTACAAAATGATGATTTTCCAACTCCAGGACTCCCTCCATGCTTACTAGCTGGCGTTGATATTCTCCTGTAAGCAAGGACCTCCCCTTTTCTCCCATTTATTTGTCTTTATTATTGATAGGGATTCATTCCTACATTTTCAATGGTCTATGATTCATTATTGTCCTTGATTATTTTAGTGTTCAAATGATCCCAACTTTGGCCAGTGGGAGCCCTCTTAAGCTGATTGCTATGTCTTCTACTATGGCCATACTTATTTTTAGCACTTCCTTATTTGTGGCATAACAAGATGCTTCAGGTTCATCTTGGACATTCCTTGCCTCAGCCTTGAAATCAGCCATTTCTCCAAGGAGGCCTGGTTCCTCTTAGTGGGGAACGATATTAGAGACCAAAATTTGGGCACTAGTCCCTGTTGCTAGTGGAGTGTCTTTGCTTCTAAGCCTTTTTGGCAGCCATAGCTAGGAAAAACACACACACACACACGCACCCACACGTATGCATATTATATATACATACACATGTTAGAAGTGAGGAGGTCACACTGATACCTCCCACCCATCCCTATAGGATTCTTCTGTGCTTTCCCTATTTCATATTTGTGTGTCCCTTCTTCCACAGTGAGGACCCTGGCTCCCAACAATACCAAATCATTTTATCATTTGCTCAATTCCACAAAACACCTAAAATAGATTCACAGTTGCTTCAGTCATACCGTGACAGGAAGCAAACCTACTAAAAGTAGTCAGGCTCTGTTTGCAGTTCTCCACCTCCACACCCCTAAAGACAGAAGGTATATAGATAAATACTATGTTCATAAATTACTTGGATTAGTCCTCACTACCCCTAGCCCTCCACAATGGGGTTATGTTGTTCATTTGAAATACAGCTGAGCTTTTTTCCTCCAATTTGCTGTCAGTTTTAGCTTCCCCCCGCCTTTCCCATCCTTGTTGATTTGACTTAATTTTTTGAACATGTAGTAAGTTCCACAAATCAAAACTCTACAAAAAGATATGCTTAGAGAAGTGTCACTCCCTCCTGTATTCCTTCCATGCTGTTCCCTTGCACTCCTTGTAGGTGACCAACTTCTGGCTCCTCCTTCCTGTGTTTCTGTTGGTAAAGATGAGCAGACGTATGTATGTTTCCTTATTTCTCCCATTTCCTTACACAGAAGTTAGGGTTGGGGTTATTCTCTACATCCTCTTTTGCACTTTGCTCTGTTCACTGAAGAAATCCCGGAGATCGCTCCATATCAGATCGTGAGATGGTGCCCGCGCTTCTGTAGAATCTGATACGTGCTCTTACATTTGGACATTTAGGCAGGTTCCGATATTGTGTAATTTAAATAATGCTGTGATCGATAACCTTGTGCATATTTGTTTTCATCTTGTTGGAAGTGAATCTTCAGGGTAAACTCTAACAAATGAGATTGCTGGGTTGAAGGGCAAATGGTAAATGGAATAATCTTCGGTATTGCCATCCCTTCCCCCCAGGAGTTATAAAAGTTCCTGGTTCTTCCCACAATGCAGGAGACTGCCTGTTTCCTCACAGCCTCACCAGTGGAGTGTCTTGCCACGGTTTTCATTTTTTGCCAATCTGATGCAGGAAAAATGGTATGTCAGCGTCACTAGAAAACCACAGGCCCAGGATGGAGTCACTGATGTTAGGCCAAGTCATCAAGCCAGGGCTTAATACCTACCCCAACTGCAGTTCCAACCTCCCCCAGAAATGTAGTCTTAACAGGTCAAGTCAGGACTTTTCTGATCAGCTCTAATGAGGTAATCTGTCACAGGGGCTCTCTTCCCAAAGGAAGATGACATAATCTGCACGATAAGACCCCCCCCTCCTCGCCCCAGCCCTTTCCTCTAAGAGAAAGTGACCTTGCCTGAAACGGTCCTTTCTTTTCTTCTGCCAATAACTTCTTGCCCCAACCTCCTTCCTATAAAAGCCTTCTGTTTTGTACAACTCCTCAGAACTCCCCTCTACTTGCTAGATGGGATGCTGCCCGATTCATGAATCAATAAAGCTAATTAGATCTTCAGATTTACTCAGTTGAATTTTTGTTCTTCAGCAGTGTTGTTTTAATTTGCTTTTCAACCAGAGATATTTTAATTTTAAACTGTTGGAAAACAGTCCTGGTTACAGGTATGATTGTCATGTACTGAAACCTTGTTGAGGTGAATTTTATGGACTCTCAACTTGATATTCTCTAGAAAATTCTCTGAGAATAGTTTTCATTCTGGAAAAATATTAGTATACATCCTGTCCAAACTGAGCGAGATGACTTCTTAGTCCTTCTATCTGTTTTTTTCTGCAATTTGGTTTTTCCTGTTGATGTTTTAGTTGGCAGGGACTCTTCTAAAGCTTTCTTGCCCCACCTAATGGGCAAGGAAGGAAATCAAGCTGCCTGTTTTTGATGCTGCCTGGAAACCAGTTGAGATTCAGTATCCACCAAGATGTTCTGGCCTCACAGAACTTAGCACAAAACAAGATTCTAAAGAGAACAAGATATGGAGATTTATAGTCATGGCTTCAACATACTTCTAGAGCATGTAGAGCTAAACCATGTTTTAGAGAGTTGATTAATGAGGGTAGTTGACATCCTTTCTTTTCTTAGCTGTGCTCATTGCTACATGTGTAATCTTCGCTCACAGCTGTGGCTGTAGTCAGTCTCTAGGGCCTCAGGTGCTCATTTTTAGAAGTTATTTATTTAGGCAAAATGGAAATATGCATGCATTCTCGTTTAAGAGTAATGCCTGCTTGATGGGGGAAAAATCCTAGAAATTGTGGGAAAGCATAAAGAAAAAAATTAAAATTATCTGTACTCCCACCACTCAGTGATAGCCACAGTTAACAGTTTGGTCTCAGTATTTTTTTGGATCTTGGTACCTAGATACCTACTCTGCACACACACACGTGCCTGTGCATACACATGCACACCCATACACACACACACATTTTTCTACTGTCTCCCTTTTTTCTCTCTCTCTATAAACTCATACACATATGTATGTACATACATACATACATACACAAAAGTGCTCACATTTTTCTACCTCTGATAGACACATACACTTTTTTTTTTACAAAAAATTAGATAGTAGTAAACTTACCATTTTGTATTTTGCTTTTGTCACTTAATTTACAGTGAACATCTTTTTCTATTCAGCGTAAACTGTAGCATAGTGGTTAATTGCTACATAGTAGTCCTTTTATAGCTATACTTTTTAAACTTTTTTTATCATGAACATGTAGTTGTTCATAATTTTTCAGCATCATAAACAATGTCTATGAACATAGATTTTTGTACACCTGCGTAATTATTCCATTAGCATTAATTCCTAGAAGTGGAATTGTTGAGTCCAAGAGTTCATGTTTTGAAAAATGTTTCTATTAAAAAGTGATACAGATACACTGGGGTCAGCCGAATAATGCCATTCCATCAAAGACGTCCACATCCTAATCCCTGGAACCTGGGACCATGTGACCTTACCTTACTTGGCAAAAAGAATTGTGCAGATGTAATTAAGTTAATGATCTCAAGATAGGGAGATTATTCTGGATTTTCCAGGTGGGCTCAATATTATCCCAACGGTCAGAGATGTGAGGATGGAAGCAGAACAGAAGGAGATGTGAGGATGGAAGCAGAGACCAGAGTGGCTTGAGTGCTGACGGGAGCCTCAGAATGCAGGTGGCCTCTAGTTTCTGGAAGCTGGCAAAGTCGAGGGAACGGACTCTCCCCTAGAGTCCCTGGAGGGAACGCAGCCCTGCCAGCACCTTGATTTCAGCCCAGGGAGACCCATTTTGGACCTGTGACTCCCAGAGTGGTAAGAGAATAAATTGTATTGTTTTTTGAAATCTTTTTTTTTAAGATTTTATTTATTTATTTGAGAGAGAGAGAGAATGATAGAGAGCACGAGAGGGAAGAGGGTCAGAGGGAGAAGCAGACTCCCTGCCGAGCAGGGAGCCCGATGCGGGACTCGATCCCGGGACTCCAGGATCATGACCTGAGCCGAAGGCAGTCACTCAACCAACTCAGCCACCCAGGTGCCCTAAATTGTATTGTTTTAAGCCACTAAATTTGTGGTAATTTGTTACAGCAGCAACAGGAAACTGACCCACGCACAGCTTTGCCAATTGTCCTAAGTAAGGCTTGTCTCTCTATGCAGCGGTCCCCTTTGTGTCTTCAGTCCCACTCCCCAGGGGGAGCCACTTTCAACTCTTACACACCTTTCTTCTGGCTTTACCTCCCCATGTCTAAATAATATGCCTATTCTGCTATTTCTCGATTTATTGATTTTAGCCATTATTTATTGAGTTATTGAGTTCCTCTTAAAGTCGACGAGGATTTAGCTCTCCTATATTACTACCCCAACTTCCAACCCCAAAGTCTCCCCATATATTATTGTCATATCCATCTGGATAATCCAAGATACTCTCCCCATCCCAAGGTTGGCTGATCGGCAAACTTAATTCCATCTGCAAACTTAATTTCTCTTTTCCATATAACCTAATATATTCACAGGTTCTGAGGATTGGGACATGGTCATATTGGGGGGGGCATTATTGTGCCCACCACATCCTCCATCAAATCTGCCAAAGCTCACCGATAACATGTTCCACACCCTTGTTAAGTCAGACCTCCCTCCTAGAGCTCTTCATGCTGGTTGAGCTGAACCGATTGCCCTCTGGTCTTGCTATGGAGTCATCCAGGGATTGTTTTTTCTCTCTCTGCTCTCTTGCATGAATTCTGTGTTTCCTGGGTTTCGTGTCTTCTGCATTCTTAGTGTGCTCCTTCTTTCTCTGAAGCTCATCCTCCCGATGTTTCTGAAGACAGTATGTTTCTGAAGACAGTATGCATTGGAGTCCTTAGATGTCTGAAAATGTTACTCTTCCACCTTCATATTTGATTGAAGGTTTGGTTGAGTATGGATTTCTAGGTCAAGGATCATTTACTCCCAGAATTTTGGAAGTATTGCTCCATTGTCTTGCAACTTCTAGAGACCTTACCGAGAAGCCTGATCCTATTCTGATTCCCAACCCTGTTGCTATACAGCTTGTTTGTTCTCTCTGGAAGCTTTTGTGATTTATCACTGGTCTTTGGAGTTCATGATAATATGCCTTGGTGTGAGTCTTTTTTCATTCATTGTCCTGGACACTTGGTGAGCCCTTTCCATGTGGAGACCATTGTCCTTCAATTTAGGGCCATTTTTTGTATTATTAATTTGGTAATTCCAGTTCTTCCATTTCTTTGTTTCCTTTTTTCTGGACTGCCTGTAAGTTGGATATTGGACCTTCTGGAATGATCTTCTATATTTCCTATCCTTTCTGTTCTGTTTTCCATCTCACTTTTTTTTTTTAAGATTTTATTTATTTATTTGACAGAGAGAGAGACAGTGAGAGAGGGCACAAGCAGGGGGAGCAGCAGAGGGAGCGGGAGAAGCAGACTCCCCGCTGAGCAAGGAGCCCGATGTGGGGCTCGATCCCAGGAGCCTGGGATTATGACCAGAGCCGAAGGCAGACGCTTATCGACTGAGCCACCCAGGCGCCCCTCCATCTCACTTTTATTCTACTTTCTGGCAGATTGCCTTGACTTTATATGAAAACTCGTTTATTCAGTTTTTAAAATTTCGGCTCTCATATTTCAAATTTCCAAACTCTTTCTCATCTCTTGATTGTAACAACGTTGCCTCCTTTTCCTCCTTCTCCCTTTCTCCCTCCCCCCCCCCTCTCTCTTTATTTGGGTCCTGTGCTTGTTTCATGGATGTAATATGTTTTCTTACCGCTATGAGAGTCTTTTACTGGTGTGGTTGTCAATGTTGGAGTCTCCGTTTGTTCTCTATATACTTTTCTTTCCTTAGTTCCTTATTTGTCTCTTGTCTTCACAATGGAAGCATTCCTCAAATGTCTGGTGATCTTTTACTGACATTGAACACTGAGGCTCTCAAAAGCCTTTGGCCATCCCGTGAGGCTGGCAGTGGCTCTGATGAAGGGTGACAGAGCAGTGTGTCAGCTTGGGTCTGGTAGGAAACACATGCTGCCCTTCAACTGGGCCACCGAGAAGGGCTTACTAAAGGATCATTTATGAAGATGCGGGCAGGCTTTAGGGGAAACAGCAAAGAATAGGTCAAGTATGCTATCGGTAGCAATAATGGAGAGCTTTTACTCCCTAAGGCCTGAAGGGCAAAAGAAAGGAGTCATTGCAACTCAGTGAGGGTCTCCATATGGAAAGGGGTAGCTACCTGGAGCTGTGTCCTTAGGACACAGCCTGTTGGTGACACGGTGGGGAGGCAGTGAAGGAAATACGTGCCCTGACTTCTCTCTCCTGCCATCCATCTCTGCCTCTCTGTCCACTGAAAGAACTTGACAAGGAGTCATCTATACTTCTGGCACCCAGAGGAGGCTGGAGGAAGACCAAGGCTGGAGAAGGAAGACCTCCAGCCTAGGCTCTATCAGTCTGGGTCTGGTCCGGAAAAGAGAAGTCACTCTGCATGTTTCCGGTATAAAAATTTGAATGTAGATTTAGGGGCTCATGTAGGGGTTGGAAGAGCTAGAGATGGTGGTGAGGGTACAGGTTGGGATGCCACCCAAAAGGTCAGAGGAGCTGACGTGGAATGCCTAGGCCCAAAGCTTCCAAAGCTGGCATAGAACCTGCAGCAGAAAATTCTCAAGAATCTCTGAGAAGTTCCCATCACTCACCCCAGTTTACAGTGGCAAAGTATTCCCAAAAGCTTAATTGGAAGCCTCTGCAAATCTCATCTGTCCAGGTGTCTGGTTTCCACAACCCCCAGGGAAGTAGTGTTTCCTTCCAGGTTCTCCCACATCCGCCTCTAGGAGTCTTTCCTCTAGGCCCCCTTGGCTTTTCTGCAGACGGAGCCTCCCATCCCCTGTCAGTGGAAGGGAAGGCAGGCAGGGAGGATGGCCAGGCTTGGTCATTAGGGTTCCATGAACTGGATCCTCTTGGGTTTAATGTCTGGTGCAGCAGGGTAAGCAGGGGACCCAGGGTCCAGCCACTCAGCATACAGACGGCGACACTGTCCCCCTGATTGCAGCTCTGAGCCTCACCTGGATTTTGCTCAGCCAGGGGGTTTCCTTCCTGAGGTCTGCTGCAGACCGCTCTGTGATGGTTTCTTGCTAAGCCTGTCACCCCTCCGGGGCTGCTCTTTGAACCCCAATACTGCCTCGAATTGCCTAGTCCTGTGATGTTGCCTTTCCTGTTCTGCTTGTCCTTATGGGTGGATTCCCTCTTTATTCCTTTATCATCATTTTACTGGGATTTGAGAGGGAAAGATGGTAACACAAGTAGCCAGTATGCCAGGATTAACTAGAAGTGTATATTTCTTAAGACTTTGCTACAAATTGTCAAATTAGATGCTCACTTTTAAGTCTTGCAGTAATGATTTTTAAAATTTAAGTTAAAAACATTTGTTCAATCATAGTTATTATTTATTCTAAGATATTCAAATAAGGAAAATGTGAAATAATACAGGTATAACAACCTTTACTATTTTTTAAAGATGTGTTCATTTATTTATTTAGAGAACACGAGCAGGGGGAGGGGCAGAGGGAGAGGAAGAGAGAGAATCCCAAGCAGACTCTGAGCTGAGCTTGGGGCCTGACTCGGGGCTTGATCTCATGACCCTGAGATCATGATCTGAGTCGAAATCAAGAGTTGGACGCTTCACCTACTGAGCCATCCAGATACCCCTAACAACCTTTAAAAGCAACCTTTTCCATTGCTAAAATTATGCTCATTAAAGAAAGTGTGGAACATTGCCAGACACAATCCTAAGCACTTTGTAAACATTAGCCCCTTGTAGCTTCATGCTAACCCATTTTACAGAGGAGGAACCTGAGGTACAGAGAGGTTCAGAAACTTCCCAAGACTGCACCCCTGCTAATCCCGGGTAAAGCCTAAATTGTTCAGGCCCAGGCCAATGGCTGCACCCCCTCCTCTCTTGGCTCAGAAAATAGACGGAAAAAAGATCAGCTACAGCCCTATGACACCAAGACGACCTTTTAACCTTTTGGAGTATTTGCTTCCAAAATTGTTAATGTACTTTCTAAGTTAGAAGACAATTGTAAGTCTAGGGTCTGGGTAAATATGTACTCTGTGTTTTATCACTCAGTGTTATGTCATGAGTTTATATGTATATAAATTTTATTGCAAGCGAAACACTCACAAGGATCCATTTAAATTTATATTAAGGCCATTGAATAGCAATTCTAAACCATGAAACAAGTAGGGTTGCTTTGTTCAACTTCAGACGACTCCATAGTTTCTAATGGACTCAGACACAGCTGACTTCACATTGCCAGGCCTGCTTCTCTCTCCTGCTAAGGGACGTAGGGCATGACATTCAGCCTCTCTGAACTTGAGTCTCCTCACTTGTAAAATGGGGATAGTGACATCTTACATGGTTGTCATCAGAATTTAAAAGAAGAAGGAAGAGTGTCACAGCTCCCTGCTCCTCCATAAATGGTAGGGATTGTTATCTTAAGATCACTGCTCGATGCCCAGAGACATTTTCCAAAAGATAGGTAACACACTGGATTTTTATGTAAGGTTGAACCTTTTTACTCCTTTATCTGGGCACTGAGAAAAGATCTAGTCTCTATCTGATAGGCTACTTGTGTGGTGTTTACAGTTAGGAGAGACTGATGTATATATAAAACTTCTCAGAAAATGTTATAATGAACACACACCAAAGTTTCAAGATTCCCTCTTGGCCAGGACATTTTATGGGAAGTGATTGGTTACATGATCATCATCAGACTGGACACAAGGAAAAATAATGTCAGGCTAAAGAATGTCGCTAGACCTCTGACCTGAGGCCAGCCAAAGAAGGTGGGTGGGCGGGGAGGTAGCTAGTCTCACCTGAAAGAGTTTAATCGCATTAAAGAGTATCAGAGGGGCGCCTGGGTGGCTCAGTTGGTTAAGCAACTGCCTTCGGCTCAGGTCATGATCCTGGAGTCCCGGGATCGAGTCCCGCATCGGGCTCCCTGCTCGGCAGGGAGTCTGCTCCTCCCTCTGACCCTCCCCCCTCTCATGTGCTCTCTGTCTTTCTCATTCTGTCTCAAATAAATAAATAAAATCTTTAAAATAAATAAATAAATAAAGAGTATCAGAGAAGTCATTAAGCATTCTTATTAGGAATTCTAATTTTCTCCCAGGTTATGAAAAACATTCTGAAAAAGTTTTTTTCCAGACAGGTTTAATATTTCACAGTCGAATTTATGAAAAAAAGAAAAGGCAATTTGGGACTCCTCCAAGAAAAAAGTCCTGCCTCCCCAAGGTTCTCAATTTCCATCTTTAGAGCATAAAAAAGGAGTTAACCAGCTCAAAAAAAAAAAATACAATTATAGTATATGGAAATCGTCGTGTATCTTAGTATCATTACACATTTAGAAAATCTCTGAAGGAATATTCCAACAGAAGTTAACTGTGATCATCAACTATCTCTGTAATAATTGGCAACTGCGAAATTATAGAAGATTTTCACCTTCTACAGTATATCTTTGTTTTATTTAAAAATTTTTTTTAATAATGAGCACGTATTACTTTTGTAATGATAAACACCAAATCGGCTTTGCCAGCTCAGAGGTGTGGTCACTGGTAACTCCCCTGAGCCCTTTTTCATGACGAAGCATCAACCAGTTCATCGGACGAGCAAACCGCTCATTTGGGCTCCAGGGAGCTGAGGTTCTCACCTTTGAGCTACATCAGAATCCCCTGGAGGGCTGGTTCCATTGCAGATCACTGGGGTGCACCCCCAGAGCTCCTGAGTCAGAAGGTCTGGGATGGGGTCCACAATACGTGTTCCTAACGAGTTCCCACGTGCTGTTGCAGCTGCCGCGGCCAGTCTGGGGACCACACGTTAGGAACTGCTGTGGTCCAGGAAGGACCACAGGGGATTGATTTGATTCCACAGGGGAATCAAAGCCAAACAAGGAGGAACTTCACTCACTTCCCACTTTTGCCTCTGGCTGGCCTGTAATTGTTTTTGAGAAGAGGAACTTGATTTGACTGGCTTTATTTAATAAGAAGTTGTGCTGGAAAAGAGTTGTGCCTTATCTTCTTAAATGAGCACTTGGTTTAGAGACTAAGTCCCTGTGGCCTCTGGGGCTTGAGGACCGGTCTGGGGGGGTGGCTGTGTGTGCTGGGGGCTTCACAACCTGGCGGGTGGCTATGGCTCATTACCCTCAGCCCAGGCCACTGGCCGTGTTTTCTTGGAACCCTGAAGGGATGACATTGACGGTGATGGGGGAGCGATCACTGCAATACTGAGGTCCTGTTTGGGAAGCAGTGTGTGCTGTGACGGAAGTAAGCAGAACAGGGAGAACATCCTTACTAGGCCCCAGACTACCCACCGGTTATGAATGGAGTCACTCTCTTTTTTTATGGTGGTAAAATATACATAACATAAAATTTACCATGGTAATCATTTTTAAGTGTATAGTCCAGTGGTATTAAATATATTCCCATTGTTCCATTCATCTCCAGAACTTTTTCATCTTGCCAAACTGAAACTCTGTACCCATTGTCATTCTTTCTTAAATATCTAACAGCCTTTGTTGAGATAGAATTCACATGCCATACAGTCCACCCATTTTATAGTATATAATACAATGGTTTTTAAGTATATTCGTAGAGTTGTGTGACTGTCACTGCAATACATTTTTAAACACTTTTGTCACCCCTAAAAGCAAGCTTGTACCCAACACAGTCACTCCCCAATTCCCCTAGCCCCCTCCTCCAGCCCCTCATCTACTTTCTGTCTCTACAGATTTGACTGTTCTGGGTGTTTCAGGTAAATGGAATCATATGAAATGTGTCCTTTTATAGCTGGCTTCTTTCACGTAGCATCATGTTTTCAGGGATCATCCATATCGTAGCACGGATACACTTTATTCCCTTTTCTATTCACTCTTAATAAGATTCAAATGTGAACTCATTATCTCCTCCCTGCCTGCAATGAGTTCCTTCTCCACTTGGTTGATGCTTCCAGCTACTCAGCTTCCAAACCAGCCAACAAAATCTTTCTTTCAAATCCTCCATCCGTGCTCCCTACCCTCTCCCTACATCTACTGCCTCACCAGATCTGACAAATGTAGTTCAGACATGACTCTAGAATGCTAACCTCTCCACTTTGTCAGTGTCAACGCCATTGTATTTCTTGCCTTTAATGTCGAGGGCCTATCCAAGGCCTCCCACTTGTAGACTCTCCATCCTCTGGTCCCGCTTCCGTGGGCTCTCCAGTTACCTTCCTAAAATCAGTCTACTTAGAAACCTATGCTCCTACCCATTGCTTCAGGGCCTGGCACAGAGACCACTTCAAACTGGATGTTCGGTTGCTCTCCTGCCCCTTCCACACAAGCTCCCTTGCAACATCATCTGTTCCCCACAGTCGGAGCATTCTCACCTGTTCCTCCTTCTGTCTCGAATGCCGGCAAACATCTGTGCCTCCTGGAGACCCTGCTCCAGTGGAAGCCAAGTCTGTGATGGAGCCCCTGGGCTTCTCCTGGAAGCTCAGGGAAAAGAGAAATCACTTTTGTAAGGCAATCCCTACTTTTCTTTTCTTTTCAAAAAAGATTTTGTTTATTTATTTATTTATTTATTTGAGAGCGAGAGTGTGTGAGAGCATGCGCTTGGGGCAAGGGGCAGAGGGGGGAGGAGAGGGAGAGGAAGAGAGTCTCAAGTAGATGTTGTGCTGAGCGCAGAGCCCCACCTGGGTCTCTCGATCTTACCACCTTGAGATCATGACCTGAGCTGAAACCAAGAGTTGGACAAGATGTAAGCCACCCAGGCACCCCAGCAGTTCCTACTTTGAAATCTTCATTATTGTTAAGATCGGAAGCCCTCAATCATCAATCGACTCCCATTTTTAAAAACTGGCCTGTTGGGATGGTTTATTCCTATGTTAAATGCCAATTCTTCTATTTAAAGTTGTTCATATTTATTAAATGCATATTTCACACATATGATCTTAAATTATGTTTACTGTTTTTGGCACTTTTTTGGAATATCACTTCATTTTTTGTAATAATATCCTTCTTTACACGTGACCCCTTATAATGGGGGGACGGGTAGAATGGGTAGAAAACAGTACAAACTATATTTCTTGTTAATCTCCTAGGACTATTTTACCAGTTTACGATTTTCTTAGATAAAGCAGTACTGTGAAAAAGGATGGGAAAATGTTTGAGGCAAGTTAGTCTACACCCTGGGGCTCTTTTTGTGTGTTTTAGATACAAGTTCCTGTGACTGATCAACTGGGAAGTCAAGTACTCAGGCAGCCTTTGGATATTGAAACAGGAACACCCTATTCCAGTTTTATAGCCTTGTGGGAGAGCACATTTCACCTTTTAGTGACTTCCTTTGTGTCTTCCTTTGCAAAGCAAGCCTTTCCTACAAACCTTGTAAAGATAATCATAGTTCAGCTGTCTTATAAACGACTTGCTTCTTTGATTTGATTAGTTTTCATCTCCATAGAGCTGGTAAAACCAGTTCTCTTGGATTTGTCGCAAAGGATTCACTGAAAAAGATAAAAGGAGAAGTGAGTGGGTCATTCCAAGAGTGGTTATCAAGCCAGATCAACTGCGATAGAGCAGGATGTTATTTCCATGGCTTTTGATGCGATCCGCACACATTACCTTGAACCCAGTATGCACGATGCAAAGGAAGAAGGGAAAAGCCTGCCTCAAAACGGTCAGTGGCAAGTTTTGACTGCTTGCTTAGGCCGCTGTCTGCCAGGGTTTCTCCTTCACTTATGTGCCCACTAATTTGAAAATTTGAGGTGGATCGTGCCTGCCTCAATTATTACTATGGTGTTCTATGGCAATTTTCCCTTTCCCTCATTTCTTCTACATTTACAAATTGGAATTCCTCTGTAGGGAAGACTTGTCCCCTCTCCCTGACTTATTTACTTAGCTATTTGTGTATACCCCTATAGACTTAAAGACATAACTTTTATGATATCTTTGGGTTATAATCCAATAGAATCGTTACTTGTTGCTTGAATTGTCCCAGCTTTGGTCTTTGGGAGCTCTTTCAGGTCGGCTCCTGGGCCCTTTTGATTTGCACCATCATTTTTATTGGGCACTTTCCTTACTTTCTGGCACCGTGAGGTTTTCCGTTTCTCCATAAAGCTCATCAGAAGCACCAGATAAGGACTGTCTTTTGTAAAGCACTCTGTATGTAATTTCTATTAATGTAAAGATGCTATTAAAGTTATCAAAGCAAAGTATCATTCATTACATGTAAAGTACAGATGTCAAGTCCGAGTACTTGAAGAGAGCAAGCATGACAAGCCGTAAGAGCTACATGGGCAGAAGCTCAACTGCCTTACATTTTTATCCAAAATGTTACCACCCCTCAGTAACACCGAAGGGCCTCTTAAGTCATGTGATATCATTTTAAGTGTCACACCTCAGCTACTCTCCATTCCCAAAATGCATCATCCATTCTGGTTGAAATGGGAGTTCAGTGGGACAAAGCTCTGGTATCAAATACAACTGTATTTATTTAGCAATATTCATGAGACAGATTCATGTAATTTGAAATATTGCACTAACTATTCTGTTAAACAACACTCCTTTAAGAGGGAGGCAGGATGAGGAATTACACATCTATTCCTGTCAGTAGCTGGATTTGAATTTTGACATTAACTACCCCTGTGCTGGTCACCAAAACTTTCTCAAAGGAAAATTAAAAGGACAATAGGAACCATTCAGGAGACCCGAACAGTGTGTGTGTGTGTGTGTGTGTAAGAATATCCATTTTTGTAATTTAGAGAAACTTAAAGTGAAAAAACTCTACAGTGTTTGAGTAGAATTCATACCATTTAGTTTACTTAAGGCAATAGAATTAGGGTACAGCTCGGGACTTTCAAAAATGTTAAGTCTTGTCATCAGTCTTTCTTTTGTCATAAAATGACAGGTTTATCGGGGCACCTGGGTGGCCCAGTCAGTTGAGCATCGGACTCTTGAGTTTGGCTCAGGTCATGATCTCAGGGTCTTGGGCTGGAGCCCCGTGTAGGTCTCTGCGCTCAGCGGGAAGTCAGCTGGAGATTCTTTCTCTCCCTCTGCCCCTCTCCCCTTCAAATAAGTAAATAAATCTTTTTAAAAAATGACAGATTTACCCATGCAGGAAGCATACCCAGATCAAGGAGTAGGGACGCAGTTCTCTGATTCAAGAAGGAAAGGTATGACTTGAAACAGACCAGAGCCAAAACAAGACACAAAAGTTCGGGTCGTCTGTCTTCACCTGTGCAAAGCTGAGGGAAAAACGTAAACAAGAAGACTGTCTTCCCCATGTAGGATAGAGAGATGAATAAGAATAAGCAGGTCCGGGGCGCCTGGGTGGCTCAGTTGTTAAGCATCTGCCTTCGGCTCAGGTCATGATCCCGGGGTCCTGGGACCGAGCCCCGCACTGGGCTCCCTGCTCTGCGGGAAGCCTGCTTCTCCTTCTCCCCCTGCTTGTGTTCCCTCTCTCGCTGTGTCTCTCTCTGTCAAATAAATAAATAAAATCTTAAAAAAAAAAAAGAATAAGCAGGACCATGAGACAAGCTGCTGATTTTTTGTTGTTGTTGTTGTTGAGGCCTATAGAATTCAGCCACGTTTGCTGGTTTAGGTGTATTTGTCTCTGCAACATCCAGGTAAGCCACGGTGGGTATCACTGACGCTGTTCGAAGACTTTGGTCCCATTGCTCTGAGAATGCACGGGGCAGCCAGCAGAGAATCCTCAGCACCGAGATGCTAGCCCACCACAAGTCCAGCTCAGCTATTTCTGTGTTGAAACATGCCCAGTCATTTTCAGGGCCCCAAGTCTTCTTGGGAGAGGGATAAGGTAGGCCAATGACCGTGGCCTTAGCAAAAAGAGTTACCTCTGGAATTGGACAGACCCCAGACTAGTTCTTCCGGGTGGGGTTCAAGAAAAAAAAGTCCTAGTAACAGTGGGCCTTAGCCCGGCTCTATGAGTTTCAGTGTTTGTCAACTCTAAGATCTATCACAAGGCCTCATCTCTCTGGTATGCCAAGGCATGTAACGAGTGAGGCACCATGGATCCTGGGGCAGGTATGAGTATTCATCTGTGCCTCCAACACTTTGAATTCTTAATTTCCATGTTCTTTAAGCCCTTCCTTAGGAGTCTGCCATTGCTCCAGGGATGGGTCTTCTCCTCCTTGATTCGTCTCTTGTTTAGATTGCTCTGACACACAAGAAAAGTATTTAGAAAGTTGATGTTACTGATCTCTTGTTGATAAGACCCTGTGAGAGGTGTTTTTTTTTTTTTTTAAAGCTAATGAAACAATTATAAAATCTTTCTGCAGAAATCTCAGGATGTAACCTATTTACCAAAGTTGCCCGAACATCATGGGTGAGGTATGAACATAGCCCTATATATAGGGTAGGGGTCAGCTTTTATTTGTCACCTCTGGGTCCACTAACCTTCAGCCTCCTCCGTTTTTCAGGGGCCAGTGATTTGATTTCTTAATTGTTTTATTTTCTCTCTTTCTGAATGTTTCCCATCTCTTTCACTATCTCTTCCTACCACCAGATGGTGGAAAGGGAAAAGGAAATAAACGGATGGCAAATGAATGTGGTGCTGGCTGGCAGAGTATGGCAAAAGATGTAGTGGTGAATGCACCCAAAAAGGAGCTTGTGAGTTACCTATGAATTCCCTGTTTTAATTTCAGCGCCGATTCAAAGGTCAGCTGCCTAGGTCGGGGGCGGGGTGGGGGGGCAATGTGGCACAGTACCTTGCTGGGGAGGGAGTCAGCCCTTGCCTCAGGAGATTCTTGGGAACGTCAGAGCCTGGGAACACAGCTGAGCAGCCCAACCCCACCTGGCCCAGGCACGGGGTTGCGGGGCTAGGGGTCCCTGCGAGGGTCGGTGCGGGGCGATGTGCCCCACCAGCCCCGCTGCGTCCTTCTGTCTTTCTGAACCTCCTCTCCGCCGCCTCCTGTAAGCCGAACTCGCACTTGGCCGGCCTTTCCCACGCTGCACTGAATGGATGTAGCATTCCTCTCCCTCCATAGGGGCCCTTTCTCCTGCCTTCCCAACAGACCGCTCTGTGAAAGCTTATTCTGGGTTGCCTTGATCCTCGATCCCGGAGTTACCTGCCATCACCCTCAGCAGGTGTTCATTCCCTCACCTACCTATGGTCTCCCCACCCCCAGCCCGCCCTCCATCTCTCGTCGCACCCAGTAGGTCTGCCGCTTCCACCTCCTTTCCCACGTGCCTCTCCACTCGGACGCCCCCTCCCCCACGACCCCCGCTCCGGTCTCGAGGAGTCTCGCGGCATTTCCTGGGGCGTGAGCCGAGCCGCCGCGGGTGTGGGGCGGCCTCGCAGAGCTGGGTCCCTCCCCAGCAGGCGGTGAAGGGGGGCGCCCGAGCGTCGTAGCCGCAGGGACGCCCCGGGCGCCGGCCCCGCCCCTCGCTGGCCCCGCCCCCGCCTCGGCGGCCGCGCGTCCCCGGCAGGCTGAGCCGCAGGGGCATCGCGGCGGCGGCGGCGGCGGCGGCGGCAGCGGCGAGGGGGGAGAGCGGGCTGCGCGGCCGCGGCTGCCGGGCGCTGGGCTGGGCGGCGCTTCTTCTTCTTCTTTTTTTTTCGCAATTTCCACTCGCGGGGAGCAGGAAACCCGGCTCAGCCGGGCGCAGCGGGCCGCGATGCAGCAGCAGCAGCAGCTGCAGCAGCAGCAGCAGGAATCACCACGGGGCAGCAGCGGCAGCAGCAGCAGAGGCAGCAGCGGGCGGCGCTGAGCCGCCGCGGCCGCCGCTACTGAGGAGAAAGCCGGCCCAGCTGCCGCCGCGTCCCGACCCCTGCGCCCCGATCCCCGCGCCCGGATCCCGGCGCCCGACCCCCGCGCCCGCCTCCGCCAACTTTCACGCTGCCTCGGCGGCCCGGCCCGGCTCGGCGCCAATGGGTGAGTAGGGGACTGCCTGCGCCCCAGCGCCCGGGTGTCCACCTCAGTCTGCGGGCGGCGCGCCTGTCCCGGGACCGCGGAGTCGGGAGGACGCTCCGGGGGCAGGGCCCTGGCGGGTGACACCGCGGTGGGCACCCTGCCTGCCTCGCGCACCCCCGTTCACTCCCACTCGCGTTCCTGCTGAGCCCGCGCGGCCCCGACGGGAACCCCGTGGGGGCCTGGGCGGAGGATCGCGGGCCGGCCCGGGGCGGTGAGGCTGAGGGATGCAGGGGGTGTGGTTGGCTCTTCGGGTGGGCGGGGAGAGTTTTGTCTTGGCCATTTTCTCGCCCCGGCGCGCCCTCCTCTGCGCTGAGGACGTGGGTATTGGGAGCTGGTGGGCTCCGGCCCAGCGCGGGGTTCGCGGTGTCTGTCTTCCTGGCCCCGCGGTGGGGGAAGCCAGAATCTCGGGGTCTCGGGGCGGCCGGGGGCCGGGTTGCCTTTGCTGGGGGCCGACGTGGGGGGGCGGTGCGGGAAACGCCCCAGTACCCGGCCTGGCGTGCCATCCTCGGGTCCTGAGCGCCAGACGCGTCTCTCTTGGAGCCCCTCTTCCTCCGGCCCCGACCCCCTCTCTGCCTGCCTGCCTTCTCTCAGTCGGACGAGCTCTCCGCTCCGGGATGCTCAAAGGCCACTTCCTACATCCTCTAAGTCTGAAGGCTGGGGGAACTGGAGCAGGTGATCCAGTCCTCGATTTCCAAGTAGGCAACTAACCGTTCGGTCCCCTGGGTCCCATCTGGTATAGACTCTGGCATATTGGAACCACCTTGCCCAGAGGATGTGGCACTTTATTGGGCAAAGGACTTGTGATTGCCTGGGCTAGTAATCGTGTGGCCCACCCGGTTAATGTTCTTGCTGGAAGCCAGTCTCTGGCTTTCATACCTTTGGCAGATTATTTTTGGGTGTTTCTAGGCCAGGCAGAGGAAGGCTGTAGATCATAATAAATCATAATAAAATGAGACCTTTCTGTGTTCAGGTAATAGGATTTGAGTAGGCGAGTCCAACAATGATAGGCAAGCAGTCATAGGATGCTCCTGAAGACGGATGCACTGGGAAAGAGGAGGTTTAACCCAATCAGCTGTTGACAGGCAGTTAAAATCCCATTTGTGGTCATTTGCCAAAATGGTTTTCCTTTTCTAAAGTGGTGGCAATTTGATGGCCTCTCGGCTTCAGTGTCACTTTTTTCTCAGTGCCCTTCTCTGGTCCCTGCACTATCTGCAGTCTAAATTAGTTTCTCTGTTACCCTTTCTCCTATTGCACCTTTTAAAAAATAGCGGTATTACATATTTATTTGAGTTTAACATTTATCTCCCCTACTGTAAGCTCCATAGCCGTAAGGACAGAACTGTGTTGGTACCATTTTGCTCAGCACTGTTTTCTTTGGTGTGTGGTGTGGAGCAGGCCCTAAATAAATATTTATTGAATGAATGAATGAATGAATGAATGGGTATGCAACCCTCCTACCTGGTGGAAGACAAAACACTTAGCTCAACACTCTTGTTTTGCTTTGGCACCTAGTAAGATGATTTTAATTTATTAACAGAAATATATACTTTAAACATTAATGATCACTTTAGTAACAGGTTGGTTTTTCCTGAGGTAACCAAAAATGATATTTTGATCACCTTTCCTTTTTTTTTTTGCGGGTCCCGAGAGGGTTGCACAAAAAAAGAAGTTAGATACAAATGTCTTCTGTGGTCTTCTGTATCTCAGAGGGAAGAGGAGTCCAGTTTAAGAAGAAACAGACCTGTTTATTATTCAAGCCTGAACTGTTTTCATTATCTAGAGCCTCCTAAGAAAATTAGAGACTGCTTCTGCAGTTTATAGTCCTTTCAAGCTTAATATTTTTTTACTGTAACCATTACAAGACAGAGGGGGTGCAGAAACTGATTTTCATTTATTTCAGGTATTAATACTTAGAGACGATTGATTAAAATGAATGCTGGTATTCATTAAAATGTTTATAGTGGGACTTAAGATGTCTGTAGTAGTCTATGGCTAAAGATTACCTGCTATTTTCTTTTTTTTTTTTTAGAGAGGGAGGGGGAGGGGCAAAGGGAGTGGGGGAGAGAGAATCTTAAGCGGGCTTGACCCCACGATCTGAGATCATGATGTGAGCCAAAATCAAGAGTCAGACACTTAACTGACTGAGCCACCCAGGTGCCCCAAAGAGTTGTTTGGTTTTTTTTTTTTAGGATTTTATTTTTAGGTAATCTTTACACCCAAGGTGGGGCTTAAAGTCACATCCCTGAGATCAAGAGTCTCATGCCCCACCGACTGATCCAGCCAGGCACCCCCCACACCTGTTATTTTCTAAAGCATCTTCAGCAGTGTATTTGTGGTGATGTACAGGTATTTAACAACTGATTCTGTACGTCTTCTGATGGAGCCACCCAATAGTGCTGTTTCTGAAGCGGGTGTGTGTACACACACAGGCCCAGCCCCCTTCCTCAATCCCCCAAGTCTCCTTGGTTTTCAAAAGATTTCTCCAGTGTATCAGTTTGATACACTTGCATTCTTACCTGGCCTGGTAATGATTTTTCTGTTGATGGCTAACGCAGTGTAATTATATAGTCTTTAATCTGAAAAATAACTGACGAGCATTAAATTCCTAACTCTGAAATGAAGCCAGTTAGTTGCAAAATGGCCTCTTACAAAAGCCCACTCAGAATGTGCCCTCAGAGCTTGCAGGCAGATGCCTGCAGTGCCAGATAGAGGGAAAGCCTCTTGTCATTACGATCGCACAAGTATTAACGATCCATATTTGTGAATAGTGGAGGATTTGCAAGCCCAGCAAATGATTTTTGTTTAGAAAATTCCAGGGTAACAAGAAAGTTTGGACTGTTTTTAGCAATGTATTTTTTTGGTGGGAGATTGCTTTATGCTAAACTAAAGCCAGAATGAATGTAATGTGTTGGTCTCCACAAACAGTCTAAAGTTAGAAATGGAAGGAAAGACTCTACCTTTATCACTTGTGACCTTTACTTTGTCCCCTTGTACCCATCACAGCACAGGCAAAACCTCGCTCCCTCCCTGGTTGCACAGACCTCCAGTTCTTGTTGCATTACTGACATTCTCTCATCAGTTCTTGTATTTGAAATTGTTTGAAAGTAGATTGCATACAGTGGTCAGTATTCCTCCATTCCCCCAACTCTCCATGCAGTATTTATTGATCTCTTGCTTTGTGCCAGGCATTGTGCATGGGCTTGCCAGCGTGGCTTTTGCAGCTGGTGGGAGAGGAAGGCCCGAATGCAGTACTCAAGACAAGAGGTGATTAGAATCCCTGCTAGGTCTCACGAAAGGAGATTAGAGAGGGGCAATGTGATTTAGGCTACAGAGGGGTAAGGACAATGTCTTTGAGGAGATTGTGTTTGAGCGGAAATCTGAAATCTGAAAATTGGGTAGGAGTCATCACTGCCGTCCCGCCACGGCCCCTCCCCACCCCCAGGCCCACACGGGGCGTGGAACAGGCGGTTCTCCTCTCGTGACAGCGACGGACCCCGCGGAGGACCGCGCCTGTGGCAGGGGCTTTAGGGGAGCGTTTAAGGAAGCTGGGTGTTGCTCTGGATTGGATGCTGGCCGGAAGGGACGTAATTCCATGACTGGGGGTCCTCATCAATCTTACCTAGAAGCAGGGAAGACCAGACAGAGGCTGTGATTGGTAACGAAGCCGCAGTGCCTCCTGTTAGCCGGGATGTGGGGATGTGTGGGGCCGTTTGTGATTTGGACAAGGTTCACTTGTTCTCCGTGTTCAGCCAGGATTACAGAGTGGTCTTGTTTTTGTCTTGTCCCATGCTGGCCACAGAGTGGCCTTGTCTGATGTTGGTGTCCTGGGGAATTATTTATGTTCAGTGGGGGAGACTGCCCGGCCTGCTCCCGGATGGCAGGGGCTGCTTTTCTGAGCTAACTGATAAAGGGGGGCAGCGACTAGGAGGTGGGGGAGGACAGTGGCTTTCTAGGTACATTTTGTGGCTCCTTTATTAATATGGGCCAGCTCTAGTCTGCCAGCTCTGCAACATGAAGCACAACAGACAACTGAATGCCAGCCCGGGGCAAGAGATACGGAGCAAGCTGCTGAGAACCAGGAAGTCAAGGTGGCTCTTCATGGGAAAGATGCGGGGCAGGGAGATACTTGAATCTCTTCGGTGTGAGAGGAGAGTCGAATACAGTGGTTCTCAGAGTGTGGTCCCCCAGCCGGCAGCATCAGCCTCTCCGGGATCTTGTTAGAGACACACATTCCCTGGCCTCAATTCTACCTACTGAATGAGGAAGGGGAGGTGTGGAGCCTAGCAATTTGTGTTTTAAGGAGCCCTCCAGGTGGTTCTGATGCACAAAGTCGAGTGTAGAACCTCCTTGCCTGGCGGGTGAGAAAGCTGAGGTTCAGAGTATGTGGGTCCCTGAAGAGTACATGGGCGCTCTGGTCAAATATAAGCTGTTGTTATAAGTGGCACATGGCCTTAGAGACGGAGAAAAATGTGCTCCTAGTTCAAAACAAACGTCTTACGGAGTCACTGGAACAGTACAGTGTTGATTCTTCCATGAATCTCATCCATGCCGGACGTCCAGCACCTGGGCGTTAGTGACACGAGCCGGCCCATCTCAGCATTGCTTGGACTTTTACCAGAGTATCACGTGGGTCTTTGCCGTTGTCCTTCTTTTCCCTCCATCCTCTTTAGAAGGGACATTCACATACATTGTTAGCATGGTAGGGTTTTTGGTATTTGTTCTTGGTGTTTTGTACCTGGTACCTGTATTAGCTTCTGATTGCTGCTGTAATAAATTACCAAAAACTTGGCGCCCCGAAATGCCATACTTTTATTATCTTTAAAGTGCTGGAGATCAGATGTCCAACACAGGCCTCGCTGGGCTAAGATCAAGATGTGGGCAGGGCTGCATTCCTTCTGGAGGCTCTAGGGGAGAATCCCTTTCCTTGCTTTTTCCAGTTTCCAGAGTCCTCTGCATTCTTTGGCTCATGGCCCACTTCCATCTTCCAAGCCAGCAATGGCCGCTCAGGTCTCTTTCACCATGGCACGTCACTCTGCTGCTGACCCTTCTGCTTCTCTCTTCCATGCTTGGGGAGGGCAGGAACTGCATCTGTGCTGGCACGTGGGAAGCCCCAAATTAAAAGTGGTTGAGTTAATTGTTACCGCTAACCTTCGAGCTAACTTCACCCAGGTGTGCCTTCGACACTGCCAACAGAGCATGTGCCCCACTGAGCTCAGCGTTTCTCGTCCTCAATGTCTGTATCCTGGCGGGGGGGGATCACCACCTTTCCCGTCACTTCCATAGCTGTTCTGCTGTTTGCCTTGCCTCTCCTTCCTTCCCTCTCCCCTCTCTCAGCTCTTTCCAGGGTACAGTCAAGCCCCAAATGTTTCTGGAATCAACCCCATGTCACCACCCTCCTGTGGATGCTTTAGAACCTGAGCGCCTTAGCCAAGCCTTCGGGAAGCTCGGCAGCCACCCCGGCCTTGGTTTGTTCCGAGCTTGTTCAGGCCTCTGAGGCTTTTGCCCGCGTGGTGTCCTTCACGGGGAAGGGATTCCGCTCTCTCCTCTGCCTTCTGGTCTCTCTGTGTGAGTTTCCTCTTGCTGCAGTGCCAAAATACTACAAACCCAGTGGCTCGAAGCAGCATAAACGTGTGATCTTACACTTCTGGAGGTAAGAGTTCCAAAATGGGTCTTACTGGATTGACATTAAGGTGTTGGCAGGGCTGCGTTCCTTCTGGAGGCTGTAGGGGAGAATCCATTTCCTTGCCTTCTCCAGCTTCTGGAAGAAGTGCCCACATTCCTTGGCTTGTGGCCACATCACTCTAACCTCTGCTTCTGTCCTCACATCCCCTCTCTTACTCTGAACCTCCTACCTTCCCTTTCTAAAGACCGCTGTGTTGTATTGGGGCTGCCTGGATAATTCAGGCTGTCCTCCCCATCTCGAGCCCCTTAACTTAATCAACCTGCCAAGTCCTATTTGTCACTGACAGTAACATATGCACAGGTCCTGGGGATTCAGATGTGGACATCTTTGGGGAGGGCTGCTACACAGCCTGCCGCACCCCTTGTTCATCTTTTGAGTCCTGCTCCAAAGGTTGCTATACAACACGTCATCTTGTATGAAGTCTGTTCATCTCTGACAGGGTGTCCCCAACGCCATTGCCCTGGCTCATTGCCTGGCATACACTAAGTGCCATATGTCACTGAATGAATGAACGAGTAACCCTTTCACCCAAGTATGGTCACTACTTGAAATTCTCGGAGGCTATTGGCTGCCAGGAGTGTGTGTGCAGTTCTGTGAGGTCCCCCGGGTGGCGTGTTTGCTGACAGTTCGTGGTGGCCTGCACTGCAGTGGGTGAGAAGGCTGACACCACATGTCACATGGCTTCGACAAAGAACTGCAGGGTCAAGATAGAAAATCCGCCCTGGCAGTGGTTCTCAACCGGGGGCGATTTTGCCCCTCGGGGGGACATTTGGCAATGTCTGGAGACACTTGGTTGTCATAGCTGGTGGGGGGAGGATAGTCTATTGGCATCTGGGGGCTGGGGCCCGGGGGCCAGGGACACTGCCACATATCCTACAGTGTACAGGACAGCCCCGCAGCAGTCGTCCGCCCCCCAAAGTTGGGGAGGCCTGCCCGGAGTGTTACACAGATGGCTGAAGCACCATTTCCTTTCTTCATCATCAGCTGCTCTGGACACAAGGTCTCCTCTGTAGCCACAGCCTTTGTTTTATGAATAAACCAAGAGGTCACTGCAAAGCAGCGCTCTTTATCATTCTTTCCCCATGTCGTTCTTTGAGTAGAAAGTGTCTTAACACAGCTCATGCGCCTTTTCTGTCAATACCTGGGTCGCCAAGTTGTAAACTTATTTCTCCCGTGTTTGGCTCCCCTGATGTTCTGCCTTCCTAGTGGGATGTGCTTATGTGCCGAGTGGCAGATGGTGGGTCCTTCTGCCACTCACACATCGGGCCCTGCAACTGAAGCTCTGGAAAGGGCCTTGGCAGTCAGGGCAGCCCACACCATCAGATGATGACACTGAGACTCTGAGAGGCAAAGTGACATGGTCCCCTAGCTGCAGGAACCAACTTCCTTTAAATAGGAAAGAGCTAGCCACGCATACAGGTCGGCGCTCAGTAAATGTCAGGCTCCTGCTTCCTCAGCGAGGCTCTTTCTACAGGCTGTTTCCCTGGTAAATTAAAAGAAAAAACAACCCAGGTTTATTGAGATGTAATTCACATATCTTACAATTCACTCATCTCAAGTGTGCAGTTCAATGGTTTTTGGTATATTACATTACTAATTATTAAAATCGTGGTAAAATAGATACAACAAAATTTGCCGTTTTAACCATTTTTACGCCCACACTTGAGTGGCATTAAGTACATTCACAGTCTTGTGCAGCCGCCACGGCTGTCTGTTTCGAAAACTTTTTCATCACCCCTCCCTGGCAAGCGTCTAACTTGAAGCATAGAATCCACGTCCCGTGGGGCTTCCTGGCTGCCCAAGCGTTTTTGGAGAACACTTGGTGGAAGCCCAAGGGTCCCAGTTAAGACTCCAAGGGAATGCAGACAAAGGGAAAGTATGGCTTTGTTGTCTTTAAATGTGTTTGGTCAGTGTTTCCTTTGGGAGGCACTTCATCTTTGCTCGGTCCCTCTAGCCACCTCCCTTGGTTATATCCCTCTCCGCCTGGGGGGGAATTGTGAATTTTCCTTTTCCATCCTGAAGCATTTGTGAGTTAGTTGCTTGGGTAACTTCCTTGGCAATTACTGGGGTTCATTAGGATATTTCTGTCGTGGGAGAAAGCACTGTCATGCCAAACTGATCTCTCGAATCTGCGCATAGAAGGTTGACACAGTTGTACCTTTCTTTGCCCAAATTCCTTTCGCTGGCAAAGGTACACTGGCATCCTGAGTGACTAGGAACACTTGGTTTTCAACTTGATTGTTATTTTATGGGTAAATATCTTACAGGCAAGTCTACAGTTTTCATTAGGGGACACTTCAACAAAGCAAAGTGTAGCTCATGGACCTTACTGCAGTGATAAACTGTGCCTATACTTAGCCTCAGGAAGAAAAAAACACCAATAACAAAAAAATCCTCACCGATACGTGTCCTCACTGAACTGTATTCAGTGGGCAGGAAAAGCTCAGTAAAGGCCTTAAGCTGATTTCCTTCCAGTGGCCAAGGAAGTTGCCCCTCCTCCCCCAGGAGGCTGGTCTGCCCCCAGGTGGAGGACAGAGTGGCAAGATGAAGTGCTATTCAATTCATACTGCTGTTTCTTCCTCAGTGTCTTGGATTAAATACGATAAATATTGAATTGGTCATTAATTACTCGTTTTGCCTAACAAATTTAAGTCCTTAAGCACCCAGTACAGCACATATAGGTAGTTTAAATGACCATCTCCTTAAATTTCAACTTCTTATCAGTCAGTATGCAAACACCAGCCCTTGTGTTTTTGCTGGATTTTTCTGGACTGTTCTAGACTTGGAAGACTTAGGGCCCTGTTCTAGGTCTGGTCCTCTGGGGCTGCACTGGTTTTATCCATCACACACCCGCTCCCTGTGTGAAAAGTCTTTAATTAGCTTAGTGTCCTCCCTAATTATTCCAACTAGTTCTCATTTTTGTGCCTAGAGCTGGAAGGAGGTGCTTGAATGTTGTTTTGGATAAGAACTGGAAAAGGCCTTCCTGGCTTTGCTCTCCTCTCCTCTTAGCCAGCTTCTTCATGGATATTCATTTTCTTCACCAGACTGTTCTGGATACTACCTTCTGCTTGAACATTTTACATGCTAGCTTCTGGGTAAAATTCATTTGACATGAACGGCCTCATAAATTGCCTTCCTCCTATTTTGGTCATTCAAAAACCAGAAACCAAAACCCCTCTTCACAATGAACCAAATGGGATAGTTTTTCATCACTTAACCAGTGATTTCTCACTGCCCTTTTGTTCTCCTTAAAATATTAGATGGACAGCAGAGGTGTCAACCCAAATACAGTCTGTCAGTTAGCTCATTGCTGACACCAAAGCAGGTTGGCAGAGGAGTGTTGGGAAATTGATGGTGATGTTTTAGCTTAATTGCTACCTTTGAATGTCAGAAAAGAAATGAAAAGAAAGTAATTAGCTTTGGGGGGCCTGGGGAAAAAACAGGAGTAGGGGGCTCACCAGTTGAGGACAAATTTGCAAAGGGAAGCAGTTCACAGTGCTCATCTGTTTGTTGGGCCTTGAGACTACAGCTGCTTGCTGGGGAAATTTTAAAAACATTTTTAAAAGTTAATTTCTGGAAGAGGTTATACATCCACATGTTTCAAAATTCAAAAGGTGAAAAGTGCTCACAGTGACAGGTCTCCTTCCCAATCCCAGTCCTCCAGTTCTCCGGTGATTCCCCCCCCCCGCCCCCGTTTTCTTTCTCCCAAATTCTTCCAGGCAGACTTCATGCCCATAACAGCAGACAGGCATTTCCATTATTTCTCCCTCCTTTTTACATTATGATTAATTGCTGATGGAACTTATTTTTTAAAAGATTGATTGATTGATTGATTGATTTAGAGAGTGTGGGGGGAGGGCAGAGAGGGAGGGAAAGGGAGAGGAAGAGAATCTCCGGCAGACTTCATGCTGTGCTGAGCCCTGAGCCCGATGTGGGGCTCAGTCTCAGAACCCCAAGACCACGACCTGAGCCAAAACCAAGAGTCTGACCCTTAACTGACTGAGCCACCCAGGGGCCCGAACAAACAGTTAGAACTTCTCCGTAGCTGGTGGGTTCCTCCCCTGGGGAATGTGCATCAGAACGCTATGCCTGGGTCCTCCTCATCTGGTTTTGATGGACCGACAGGCATATTTTGGAAGAGTTCTCTAGGAGATTCTGCTGTGTATCCCTGAGTCTCAACTGATCTGGGTTTCATAACTGGTAGAAACTTTGTCCTGGATCTTAACTGATGGAGACCATGTTCCTTAACTGGGTTAGGACTGTCTCCTGCTTCATAGTGGGTGTGTGTGCACGCGCACGCAGCAAGGACTTCCTTCAAGTGAGGAAGCTAAGCAGAGCCTGTTAATCTGAAAAGGGGGGCTTAGTACAGGACCACAGGGGCCTTGCATGCAAGCCAAGGGCCCCAACAAACCCCAGAACCAGGGATAGGCCAGCTGCCCCCCCATGCCATCTGGCCATCTCCCCTCCCTGCCCCGTCCCAGTTTTTCTCTTTGTGCAGCTCCTTCATGGGGCACATGCCGCAGTTCCAGCCACTTGTTAAGAGGGATTTGATGCATCATCCTAGTCCCAAATTCCCATTAGCAAGACTGAGGCCCCCCGGAGTCAACATCGCCCCCTGAGGATACACAGGCGGCTGCTGTGGGCCCACTTCTGCGAGGGGCAGGGCGTGCCCGGGTCTGGTTCCGTGTAAATGTTTAAGGAGGGTCTCCTCCAGGTGTATGCTAGGCGCTGGGGCAGCCTGCCCAGGAGCAGTGCCGGTGACGGGGCACCTGGGGTCACTCTTGGGGCGGGCACTGTAAGTGAGGACGCGTGGAAGCCGTAGGCCAGCATGCCTGAAAGCGCCCTGTGCCCATTTTTCCTGGCTTTCTCTTGACAAAGGGGTGATTGGTGTGAGGTGGTGCTACAGTCTTTGAGGATGTTCCGTCCATCTTTGGAGGCCCTTTCATAAGGCTCCCTTGAGGAAGGGCTCCTGGCCCCGCCAGGCACAGTTGTGCTTCCGAGTGAGTAAAGGGGTTATTTTTATCCTTTGAGACCCCAGTTGTGTAACTCACCGTAGTTTCTCCTTTGCATTGGCAGCACGTAAAAATGTGTACATGTGACTTTGGAGGCATTTGGATGGGTTGATGATAGCACACTGTGGGGGTGGGGTACAGTTGTGACATTATCTGGCTCTTTTAGGGAACCTGTGGGTTTTTAAATGGAGGAAGAGATGAAGACATTGTGAAAAACAGCCCCTGCCTGGCGAGTGAACCGCCCAGTCGGAGAGGCGAAGGGAAAAGGGGGCAGGGGACTGCCCCCCAATGTCTGGCCTGCTGCTTCTCTCCAACCTCACGCCTTGTCTGCTTTCCACTCTCTCTCCCCCACCCTTTCTTGGTCCCCTCACCCTATCTCTCATCTCTCGATCCCCCCACTCCCTCTCTCTCCTACCCTCCTGTCCTCTTCCCTCACACTTCTCTGGCTATGTCTCCCTCCTCCTCTGTTGCCTTCCAAGTAATCCCTTTTCCTACCTTCTCCCCACCTTCTCCCTACCCCCACTCTTTCCCCAATTTTCTCTTCCCTTGTACCCTGTCTTTCCCCTCGCTGTCCACCCATACCCCATCCACCCACCCTCTTCTGACCCTCCTTCCCTCCCTTTCTTTCTCTCCTCCCCTTCCCCAGGGCTTCTCTCTTTTTGTCCCTTTCTCCTCTGCCTTTCTTTCTTTCTGTCTTTCCTTCATTCTCTCTCTCTCCCACCTCCTTACTGCCCCATCCTCTCTCTTCCTCACCTCTCCTCTCCTCTCCCTGTCTGTGCCCCTTCTCACCCACACTCATCCTCCTCCATATCCCCCTTTTCCACACCCCTCTTACTTACCCACCCCTTCTTACTAACCCCTCTTCCAACTCCCTCTCCTTTCCCACCCCTCTACCTCGCATCTCCTCCCCCTTCTCCTCCTCTTCTTCTCCCTCCCCCTCAGCCAGCTCTCTGAGATCTCTCTCTCCCTCTCCCTCTCCCTCCCCCAACACCCTTTCACTCCTGAAAACCCCCTTCTCACACCTCTCCCTCCCACTGCTTCCTTACAGCCTTCTCCCGCCGGTATTGCCAGGCCTCCCGGATTTTCCACTGGTCACCACGTCACCATCACCCCCTCCTTTGCTCAGTAAAAGTACTGTGGCCCTGAGACTAGGTGAAACTGTCGTTTACTCGTTTATTCAGTGCAGTCTAAGGTCACAACGGCCACCGCAGGAGGTGTGGTCCCCCTGGGGGAGGAGAAACCTTTGCCAAGTGGTCCCTGTGCGGGCCTGTGGGAGGAGCCCCTGCCACTGCCCCAGGCTGGGGGGGTGGGAGTGCTGGGGGTGGGGGCGAGCCAGCGGTGGCAGGGAGGGCACAGGCTCGCTGCCCGGGAGGGACTCGCCTTACAGGACCTGCACCAGACCTAGTACATTCTAGGCTGGTTCTTCTTCTAGCTCCAAGATTCTCGAACCTTAAATTGTTTTGGTTATAAATATATAGCGACTGTATTGGAGGGTTTAGAAAATAGGAAGCAGGAGAATTTGGCAGCCCAGACTGTACCCCGATGCAAGCACTCTCATTTTCTTTTGGTGTACGTCTTTTCAGCCTTTTTACTACATACTTGTGGGTGTGTGGCCTGGTGTCTTTTTACCTTCATGGTCGTCTTCAAAGCCAGTGTTTTTAGTTGCTGAATATCTCAGTTCATGAATCTCAATTTATGTAACTATTTCCCTATCATTTGAGCAGTGAGAGTGTTCCCATAATGTTGATATTATAAATGGGGATGTGATGGACATCATTTTCCTTTTCACCCTTTAAGGAATTCAGGTCGTAGGCAGGGTTTTATATTTTATATTACATTTTATATCCATTCTTTGTTTCCATAGCCCTCTAAATGACTAGAATGGCCAAGGATGATGATGATAATGAAGAGGACCTGAGGCTGTGGGGACTATTACTTGGGGATTCATGGGGTACTTGCCGTCCCTGGGCTTGCTTTCAGGTTTAGTTCAAGAAACTGTGCTCATGTGGCTTATCATCCTTTCTATACTCTATGTGCTTCACCTGTGTGTGCATGTGTGTGTGAGAGAGTGCGACAGAGACAGATACAGAGACGGGGATGAGAGAGACAGAGACAGGGACAGAGATGGGAGGGGGGAAGAGAGACACCTCTGAAGGAGATTGCTAGCGAGACTTTCATAGTCCACAACACTGTACCCTCTTCATTGTGCCATTTTGGGTGATTAATCTTGGTTTAGCATTCAGGTGTGAGATTAGGGTATACACAGTGAAAGGCGAAACCCTTGGGGGTTTGGTTCCTTCTCTTTCTTTTCCCTTTCCCTTCCTCTTTTCACTTCATGCCCTGACTGGCATTGAAAGGAACTTTGTTTTCTAAAGTCATAGGGAAAAATGTGTCCTGGAGGCCCTGGGTCCTCATTGTGACTTTATATTTCTCTGGGATGTGGGTCCAAGTCCCGTGCCGACAAAGAAAAGGTCATGACTGTAATAACCGTCCTGTGGTTTCTGAGCTTAGTTTTGTGTCATCATCATACACTCCCCTCAAAATATTATGCTTTTAGCTTCAAAGGGCAATGGGTAGGGCTGGTCAGAATCTCAAGAACCAGGCCAGAAGAACCATCTCAAAGCCTTGCCTTCATGGTGCATCAGTTTCGTTAATGGATAGCATCATGTAAGTATTTATTCCTCAGCCAACAGCCCATGCCAAATGTCAGCTCATGTACCTGGTAAAAAATTAGTTGAATATGTATGATGCCCTCTTAGGGGCAAGTTTCTATAAAAGTTCTGAACTTCTTGATAGTACATGTTAGAGAGCATTGGTAGCTCAGCTCTACCACATACTTTCTCCCTTTCTTACATTTTCAAATTGTGAACATAACCAGCTCGTACTGGTAGAACAAACAAGACAGTTGACCCAATACTGCCATGTATTGGAATTCAGTTAAATTCTACAAGTGTTTATTGAGTGCCTGTTAAATGTAAGGTTTGATAACCAGAGGAACTCAGAGATATTTAGGGTTCCACTCAATGACACATTTTAGTTAACTTTCATTTCCCTAACTGGGAGGGAGACTGTGATGTGATTATTTCAAGAACCACACAGGGAAATAAGCTGTCAAACCAAAGGGTGTTTGTTTGAAGAAATTCTGTTTATCCAGAAAGAAAGAAAGGTCTTAATTTGAGGAACACACGTCAAGTTAGAAGACAACTTTCTGCGATTCGACAATGTTTAGTCAGTCTCCGAAACTCCCTTCTCACTGGAGGTCTAGAGAGAAACCAGATAGAGCAGGTTTCTCAAATGAGTAATGTGGAAGGTCCCCTCACAAGGAAAATGGTTTCCAAGAATCCCTATTTTGCCTTAAACATTTGAAAGTGTTATGAGCTTTTATTTATTTTTTTGTGGTCCAATATACATAACATAAAATTTACCATTTTTACCATTTTAAGTGTATAGTTCAGTGGCATTAAGGGCATTCACATTGTGTTTTTTATTTTTTTATTCTTTATTTTATTTTTTTTAAAGATTTTATTTATTTGAGAGAGAGGGAGAGAGAATATGAGCAGGGGGAGGGGCAGAGGGAGAAGCAGACTCCTCGCTGAGGGGGCAGCCTGATGTGGGGCTCAATCCCAGGATCCCAGGATCATGACCTGAGCTGAAGGCAGACGCTTAACAACTGAGCCATCCAGGTGCCCCCATCATGGGTCTTTTTTTTAAATTTTATTTTATTATGTTATATAATCACAATACATTACATCATTAGTTTTTTTAAAAATTTATTTATTTGACACAGAGAGACACAGCGAGAGAGGGAACACAAGCAGGGGGAGTGGGAGAGGGAGAAGCAGGCTTCCCACTGAGCGGGGAGCCCGATGCGGGGCTTGATCCCAGGACCCTGGGATCATGACCTGAGCTGATGGCAGACGCTCGACGACTGAGCCACCCAGGCGCCCCTACATCATTAGTTTTTGATGTAGTGTTCCATGATTCATTGTCTGCGTATTTAAAAATCATCATTCCCTTCTTTAACAGTTTTATCATTTCCACATATATCTCCTAAAAACATATCGTCTGGTTTTGCTTGGTTTTAATTTTTTAAACCTGACACCATACTGCACAGAGACTTGTGTTTTGCTTGTTGTCTCTTGTTTTATAGTTTGTTTATTTTTCCTGTCTGGTGTGCCTTTGTGTATTTATCCTTTCTTTTGCTGGTGGACTTTTGCATTGCTTCCAGTTTTTTGCTACTGTGAATGGACTTCCTATTACCATTTTAGTAGATGCCTCTAGGAGCCATGTGTAAAATATGTTTTTTTAAAGGTGTATAGCAAGGAGTGATTTTGCTGGCTTTCAAGTTGCTAGATTTCCAAAGTGGTTGTACCAGCATATTCTCCCAGGGAATGGGGGAACAATATTGAAGGAGAGAGTATGTGAGCTTGAGAAGAGAATGCCAAATTGGTTTTCAAAGTGTATAATCTCAGAGCGTAAACATTTCTGCTGCTCCCATGCCCACCAACATTTGGTACCCCAGATATATTAGGGGATAGGCTAAATGGCTGTCACAGAGACCCCAAGATGGCATAGCTGTCTGTTTTCCTCTCTGGCCACTGCCTGCTGAGCCCTGGACAGTTCAGAATGAGTGAAGGGCTCTGCTCTGCAGGGTCATGGGGTCAGGTGCCTCCTCTCCTGCCACCCCCTCCACTGTTGCTAGGGCCTTGCCTTTGTCGGCGTGGTAGGGTGGTAGGAGGGCCTTGTGGGCACTGGTCTGCCTTCCAGCCCGTGTGGGAAGGGGGAGGTGGGGGTTGAGCAGCTCCTCTCTTTAAAGCATGTGACTTGGAAACTGCTCATGTCATTCCCTCACACAGCGCATTGGTACAAATTTAGCTAGTCTCAGCCCCAGCTGCAGGTGGGTCTGGGGGATGTAGTTTCCCCCTGGGCAGCCATGTGCCCCACACAACCTGGGGCTGGGAGTGTTAGTTTCCTGTTCCTGCTGTAACAAATTACCACAAGCTCAATGGCTTAAAACAATACAGAGTTATTGTCTTGTAGTTCGGGAGGTCAGAAGTCCAGAATGGGTTGGCAGGGCTGCGTTCCTTCTGGAGGCTCCAGGGAAGGACCTGTCCTTTGCCTTTTGCAGCTTCTAGAGGCGGCCACACTCCTTGGCTAACGGTCCCTTCTTCACGTCACTCCTACCCCTGCCTCTGTTTTCACAACTTCTCTGGCTCATCTGCTTCCCTCTTCCATGTTTTCAGGCCCTTGCTATGACGCTGGGCCCACCCAGATAACCCAGAATATTCTCCCCATCTCAAGAGCCTCGAGTTAATCACACCTGCAAAGCTCGTTCTGCCTGGTTATAACCTATGCACAGGTCCTGGGAATTAGCATGTGGACATATTTGGGGATGTCATTATTCTGTCTACCCTGGAAGGAGGGCAGGGTTCTATTTCTAAAAGGAGGAAGGGGACACTGGGAGGTAATCATCAGTCTCTGTTGCATCACCTGACTACATTTTTGCCAGTCTCATGACTGGGTGTATTTTGAGAGTATTAAATTTGTCAGAGCTGGTGAACTTGTTGAAGATGGGACTTTGTTTTCTCTTACTTTGTGATTCCCAGGGTTCACATGTCTAAATAATCACAAAAGCAAACCGTATTTTTGAGGCCTACTTTTTCTCTCTCACGAGTGACAATGCCCTCCATCTGTCTTCTGTTTGCTGCATTCCTTTTGTGAAGGCCACTTCCAACAGCTGGCCCACTTGTAGTTTCCGCGGGGGGCCCACGGGGCAGCTGGTATCACTAGGATTAAATACATGGTGTGTAGTAGGAGGCTTGGCACAGAGTAGGGCCTCAAGTGAGTTACTAAGAAACAACCAAAAAGGCCACACTAGTACATTGTGCCAGAGCCCTCTCACATGTGAAGACCCCCTCATACATTCTGTGCACATGATGGGTACACTGATCATAGCCCCCATCCTTAGAGCTTTGGGCCCCCCAGCTTGTGTGTTCATCTGTTTTCTGTGCATGTGTGTGCATGTGTGTGTGCATGTGTGTGTGTGCGTGTGTGTGAAAGAGAGAGGGGTTGGAGACAGACACACAGAGTTTTTTTTGGCATGTACTGTGGACTGAATGTGACCCCACAAAGTTGGGACCCTAATCCCCAATGAGATGGTATTTTGAGGTTGGACTTTTTGGAGGTAATTAGGTCATGAGGGTGGAACCGTCATGATGGGGTTAGTGGCCTTATCAGAAGAGATAGCAGAGAGCTTTCTCTCTCTCTTTCTCTCTCCCTCCCTTCTCGCCCCCTCTCTCCCTCTTCCTCTCCCCCCACCTTTCTCTCTATCACTCCTGCAACCCCTGTATGAGGAGGCCATGAAGAGGGTTCTCAGCAAAACTGTGATCTTGGACTTCCAGCCTCCAGAACTGCGAGGGATAAACGTTTGGTGACGTCACCCAGGCTCTGGTATTCCTGATACTAAGGCAGCAGGGAGAGACGGGTGAACGGGAGAACTCTGGTGATATCTGTAAGTCCCTGACTCTGTCTCTTTGGTGGAAGACTGCAAATACGTACCTCAATGTTGGTAGATATACAGAAGTTTTAGAAAATAACTCAGAATCATCTGAAGTTACACATTTTTTCTTCTGCCAGAATGTAGAAATAACATAAAAACAAGTGCCTCCAATGAATTCGGAACGTCTTAAAATGGTGCTGAACTGAGTTGTGTGGACTGAGCGTGAGTGCTGGGAACACTGGGCCTATGAGTAGTAAGGTTGTGGATGGTGTTTTGGAAATTCAGTGTAGAAAATAATCTTAAGATTGTCAGGAACTGTGAGAGCCACATCAGAATCTCATAGTGGCCCACGGTGTTTTATAAATCTCAAATTGCTGATGTCTGGGAATCCAGTTGATATTTCCATAACATTCGAGATTCCTGGCTGCTCTTCAACGCCAAGTCTTCTGGTATCCTTGGGCTGGCATTCCTGCTCGGCTGCAGTCGTGGGAGCTCTGTCCAGATGGGTGAGCATGTGAATTCAGTTTGCTGTGCTCCCCACCACTCTCTATTGCCTCCCAGACATGAGCTATGATTGGCCATCAGTTGCTAGAGATAATCAGGCTTATACTGTTGTTCCTGGATCGTCTTAACTTTTGGGGTGCCCTGCCTACCCCACTAGACCATTGAGTTGGCTTTCAAACATCCCTAACCTCAACAGTTTGAATTCTCTCCTGAAATTAGAACCAGACTGTGCTCTCTTTGGTTGGGGCCGAATCATTCTTTCAGAGAGTATTGCTGAAAATTTGCATGTCACAAGGATTATGTGAACCTCCAGGTGGACCTGCTATTTAATTATTGACTCCGGGTCCCTCTTCTTTGAATGTTCCTGTCAGTCACAACCAGCAGGGTTGGTATGTTGTTTTTCATCTGCTAACCTTGGTCCCACCATGTGTCTGCCTGGCCCACGAGTGAGAAATGCCAATAGTTTCCGATATCCCGGGCTCTTCCCACTCACCTGAGCTGTAGTTTGAGCACCAGAACACCACCAGTGTCTGCTGCACTTTCTTTAGACCCGTGTCATCCTTGACCTTGGTGCTGACGTGTGTGCTGGCTCTATGCTGGATGTGCCTCGGGAGCCGCTGTTTTAAAATAGATTGTCCCGTCAAGAGCGTCCAGGTGGTGGACCTTCAGTGGTAAGAAAAGATATTTAAAGGCATAACATGATGGGAGAGTTCTGAATCAACCCGAGGAGGCCGGGGTCAGGGGGGCGGAGCGGCAGGGGGGAGGAGTGGGGTCTCATCTGATTTCTGTGCTGGCTCGGGTCCTCCCCATCTCCCCCCAGCTGGAGAGCTTCTTTGAGGAATCTTCGTTTTCTCATCTGCCATCCATTGCTTCCTTCTGATAATGGGGGGCTAAGTCAGTTGTATGTCAAATTTATGTGTGCGCTAATTTTTAGATATAAGGTAGGGAAACCTTGCTGTGGTGATGGCTTTGGAGTCTGTGATACTCATTAGTCTTTTTCTCTGGCTCCAACAGCACTATCCTGGGCGCCTTCCCATTGCTTCCCTGCTCTCCCTGGGCTCTGCTAAGTCTTTGCCTGGTCCCTTCCTTCCATACTGTCCTAAGCCCTGTCCTGGGAAATCCTGGCTCACAGCCTGGAGCTGATGAGTTCCTGCTTAGGAGGTGGAAGAGAATAGCATGTTTGGCTAAAATAATTCCTGCATGCTACTGTCATAATTTCACTTTCCTGGCTTGATAGTTATGAACGAGAAGAAACCACCAATTGAGGGTGAGTTACTGATTTTTGAGGGGGGATCATGAGACGTCTTATTTATCTTTGCTTTACTTGGTCTGCTGGAAAATGCAAGGAAACCCGATTTGTTGTAGGCAGACAACATTCCCTCTTCCTTTTCCTCCCTCCCCACCCCTAACTCGGGTGCAGATACGTCCGGATGCACGGGAGAAGGGTCACTGCTTGAGGAGAGGGCGCTGGGCACGTGCTGGCTCAGGAGGCCCCACCGGGTACTGCAAGGACCCCACGAATCGTGCTCCGTGGACTGTCGATCCTTTGGCGCTGAGGCAAAGACCATGGTCGTCTCCTCCCCACTGGTCTCCCCGTATCTGGCGCGGTGTCTGAGCCAGAATGAGCAGCAAAAGTAAAGTGTTTGTTGAATGAGTGAAAACAACATATGATGTATGACTCTGAAGCCAGAGTCTCGTTTCCCCAACCTGGGCCGGAAGTCGGTATTTAATGGTCTTGCTTATTCACGGCTCCTGCACACACCGCGGATGGTCAGGAGCAGCTGAGGAAGTCCGCGCTGCTCACAGTCTTCCCTGCTGTTGGCCCTGTCGCGGCGTAATGTGTGTTCCCGTGTTTGCATGTATTTCTGTCTTGACAGAACCGAAGAGACAAGTAAAAAGTCTCCGTGGCATGGTCTGTAGGAGAATTGTGGCGGCAGACACGGGCGTCTTCCGTGGCCCTTGCTGAGCCTTTACCAGGCATCTCGTTGGCGCCGCACTCGTGGAGGAAAGAGCAATGATGGGCTCAGACAAGGGCGCCCCGTGTTGTGAGGGCAGCTAGCGGGCCGGCCTGTTTTACTGTCTCTTCCAAGGTTTCCTTGCCGTGAGTCCGCCACAGAAGAAATCCGCTTTATCTTTCTTAGCGCTGGCCGGCGTGTGGGCTTGCCACACTTCCTCCCGGGGGGGACGTAATGAAGCGCATGCCTGTGCCCTGGGCTGTGCAGAGGAGATCGAGATAGGGAGGCAGTGTGCTCATTTCGGCAGGCTTCTCATCCTGCATTTTAGGGAAGTGTCGCTGGCCCCCCCACCCCGAGTGCCCTGCAACGCAACGTTTTTCTTCTCTTTTCCTCTTGCTGTCCTTTCTCTTTAGCCTGAGCTAGTCCCTGGTGCTTTGCCTCAGGATTCTTTTCTTCGTCCCCAGAGAGGCATTGCTTAGGAAATGCCCTCTTGTCAAAGACATGGAGTCTCCAATATCATAAATTGGTAGCAGAAACTCCTCTGTCGTTTGGCTTAATATTTTAACTGTTGCTAATGGCTGAGAGCTGGCAGCATGATGGCGGGTCCCTTTGGAAGCCAGGGGGGCCAGTCGGGCTGCTGGCTGTCTACTTTTGTCAATGTGGAAATGCTCACTTGGGGACCAGCCCATTTGTCACAGCCACTCCGATCTTTTAATGCTTTTATGCTTTGGAGAATTATAGGAGCCAGATGCTGCTTCATAGGTAAGCGAGACTTGCTAAAAATAGAGCTTAAGTGGCCCACTGTTCTGGCATTGGAAATCATGGCTTTTTAAAATTTTTCGGCCAGCCTTTGTTAGCCCTAACTACTGTCAAGCCTAGGTAATAGGAATCGCTGAGCATGACCTTGGTCAGTTAGACACCGTTAGAGTTGGAACCCTGACTCCCAGCTGGTTGGAAAGAGCATCCAAATCTCTTGAAATACGGAGTGCTGACCGCCATGTGGCTCTTCTTCACCCCCACCCTCTGTTCAGGAGGATTCTGTGTCTCTGCACATTTACGGTGCTTGCCACACACACAAAGTATGTTGAAAAAGAGTGACTTCTGGCTCTCTTTGAGTTTCTGGCACTGGCCAAATAAATAACCAGAACAGACTGGCATCCACTAGCTTCGAGGCCTTTGAAGAACAACACTGAGACTCAGACCCATGTACTGTGGGGTTGGGGCGGCCCGAAATGGAAATTGGCCTCACCATACTTAGTTGCAGAGTGATGCATTAAATGATAGGTAAGAATAAGCTTAACTTCCATTGCTCATTTCATAAGTAATAATCTCATTTTACTATCCCCATTCTTGCCCACCTTCAGTTACAGAAATAACTCTGAGTGGGTTTTCTTTTTTAAGATCTGTGTCAAGCAAATACCTCATAAAAACGGCACAGGCAAAGTGTTCTATTTAGAATAGCCCTGTGACACAAAACCACGTGTCGTGCGTTTTCTGTCCCCGGGCACTGGTTTCTTTGGAGGTAAGGCCTACGGGAATGGACGCCAGTGGCAACCAGTGGCATGGAGCCAGGCCTTCAGGGGAGGCAAGTGTTGTGGACTGTGGAAGATAGTTTTACTCGGGACTCACTCATTTATTAGGCCCGAAACAAGCTACTCCGATATTTGATAGTCAGGTGTACTGGTCTCCTTCTGCTGCCATGACAAATGACCACAGAGTTAGTGGCTTAAAACAACATGAATTTATTGTCTTACTGTTCTATAGATCGGAGGTCTGATGTGAGTCTCACTGGACTAAACTCGTGTTGACAGGGCTGTGTTCCTTTCTGGAAACTAGGGAAAATGATATTCCCTTGTCTTTTCCAGCATCTAGAGACTGTTCACATTCCTTGGCTCACGGCCCCCTTCCTCCATCTTCAAAGCCTGCAGCAGGGGGTCCTCTCCTCACGTCACATCACATCACTCTGACCTTCTCTTTGCCCCCAACTTAGACTTGGAAGGACCCTTAGGATTACATCAGGTCCACCAGGATAATTCAGGGTAATCTCCCGATTTTAAGGTCAGCTGATTAGCCAGCTTAATTCCATCTGCAACTTTCGTGTCCCTTTGCCAGGTAGTCACAGCTCCAGGGATGAGGATGTATCTGTTCTGCCTGCCACGCTAGGGATGCTGTTTTCTTTTTTTAAAATTCCAGTAAAATTAACATACAGCGTTATATTAGCTTCAGGTGGGGATGTTGTTCTTCTCGATCTCCATGTCAGGTAGGGCCAAAGGGGCAGTCGATTTGGTGGCAGCCTGTGTGGAAGACAGCTTCCATCTCTGCAGAGTTTGAGGAAGTTGCAGAGGAGGTTTCGCTTAGCCCAGCGGGCCATGAAGTTTGTCAGATGGCCTTGGTGCACTGTAGACTGTCCTGGGTTTTTGATGATCCTAGCTGAGACTCTCACTGAGGGCCACCCTCTCCCAGGGCTGCTGGGGTCTCGGGTCGCATTGAAGCAGAGCCAGGGGTTGGGATGGCTGGAAACAGCTGGGCTGTGACCGGCAAGAGGGGAATGAGGAAGCAGGGGGATGAGGACAGGAAATGACAGATGAGTCTGCTGCCCCCTGGGAGGAAGAAAATAGAAGATGGGCTTGATTACATCTGGCCCTAAAGAAAATAAAAGCATGGGCTTTCTTGTTGTGTGCTTTGTGATTGATTCCACTGTTGAGTCAACTTGAAGACCTTGGGCTAAATACATTAGTCTGGTCAGGTTTTGGACATTTAGAATGCTCCAGCCCCCGTAAGCCCGAGGAGCTCAGTGTGGACACTTGGTGTCCCAGGGGAGGCTTGTCACTGCCCAAACGGCCCTCTCTGGAGACAGCAGCAGCCCAGGTGGAGACCTCGTCCCTGGAGGGCTCCACTCCGGGGGGTGTCGGCCCGAGCCGGTGCGTGCTCTCTGGGCCATAAACGTGTTCTCAGGAATCCCAAGACATTGTCTGTTGTGAACCCACCTAAACTGGTTTGTCCTTTGAAGAATTGTCACATTCTTTTGGGAAACAGCTGATGGGAGCCTGTGCGTCCTTTTCCACAATCCCACGACCAGGAGGTATGTTACAGGGAAAGCAAGTCTCAGACCAATTTTGGCCACTCACTCAACACTTGTTAGCAAGTAGGCTTGGAGGGAACCCTGCCTGTCCCTCATGCTCTGCAGAGTTCAAGCTCTCTGGCCAAGTGAGAGACAGTCAATGCAGATGTTATGGTGTTCCAGTGGCAGGATTCGGTTAGCCCCCAGGGAGGGGACAGGGCCCTTCTTTAATGGATGACCAAGGGTCCTGATAGAGTCCAGGGCCCCTTTTCTGAAAGCGATGGATGCTGGTATTCCTAGATTCTTCTGTGTGGTTCTTGCTAGGGTCGAGCTGCCAGCATGATATTTTCACCCAATCCAGAGAGCAGGGAGCCATTGCTCATTTCCATTATGCCTGTTGACTAACTCTGCTGCAGAAGGACTCTCATTGGTCTTTCAAAGGCTGACCCACTATCCCTGGAGTGTTCTTTTCTGATTTGGGTACTTCACATGTGAACTGACCACCTTCAGGGTAAGGATTAACTAATGTACATTGGCATATATTACACTATTTTTTAAGGGTGGGTTGATTTAAAAAATTTTTTTGAACTTTTAATTTTTTCTTTAGACTTAAAGAAAAGGTGCAAAAATAAGTATAGTTTCCATATATCCCTCACTCAGCTTCCCCTAATGTTCACATCTTACATAATCACAGTACTGTTATCAGAACCAGGAAATCAACATTGGTGTAATACTATTTACTAAAGATCATGTTTAATTTCTTAAGTTTTCCCACTAATGTCCTTTTTTTTTTAAGATTTTATTTATTTGACATAGAGAGACACAGCGAGACAGGGAACACAAGCAGGGGGAGTGTGGGAGAGGGAGAAGCAGGCTTCTCGGCGGAGCAGGGAGCCCGACGTGGGGCTCGATCCCAGGACCCCGGGATCACGACCGGAGCTGAAGGCAGACGCTTAACGACTGAGCCCCAGGTGCCCCAACTAATGTCCTTTTTTTGTTCTTAGGATCCTATCCAGGATCCCACATTGTATTTAGTTGTCATTTCTTCTCAGTAATCTGCATTCTATGACATTTGCTTAATCTTTCCTTGACCTTCATGACCTTGACACTTTTGGAGAATATTGATCGGTATTTTGTTGAAAGTCCCTCAGACTAGGTTTTCTCATGATTGGACTGAGGTTATGCATTTTTTTAATGGTGGCAAAAAAAAAAAACCATCAAATTTATCATTTTAACCACTTTTAAGTATATAGTTCAGTGGCAAATCAGGTACATTCATGATGTTGAGCAACATCACCACTATGTATTTCCAGAACATTTTCATCATCCCAAACGGAAACTCTGTACCCATTAAACAGTTACTCTCCACTCTTCCCTCTCTCCAACCCCCAGTAACCTCTATTCTACTTTCTGTGTCTATGATTTTGCCTATTCTAGGTACCCCATATAAGTGGAATCTTATAATATTTGTGTTTTTTGTGACTGACTTCTTAATATACTGTCCTCAAGGTTCATCCATGGTGTAGTATGTGCCAGAACTTTATTCCCTCTTAAGGCTGAATAATATTCCATTGTATGGATATACTACATTTTGCTTATCCATTCCTCAGTTGATGGAAACTTGGGTTGTTTCCACCTTTTGGCTGTTGTGAATGGTGCTGCTATGAACATAGGTGTATAAGTAATTGGTTCACATTTTCAAAAGCAATGTGGAGAAACTGAAGGAGATACAGTCTGGAACCGGAAGGATGAAGGAAGGACAAAGTACTGTTCTATTTCTCCCATCCCTGACTAAGGCTTTCACAGAAGAGAGAGAGACCAGGGTGACCAGGGTGGGCCGGGGTAGTGAGATGGCAGGAGATTCAGAGATGGGTGCCAGTAAGTTGAGGGGCCGGGAGGAGAGAGGGAGCCCAAGCTGTCATACTTGCCCAAAGGTGCTGCCACTGGGGGAAGACCTAGAAGGTGCAAAGCAGGACCACTGGACAGAGTCAAAGGCCAAGGGGTAAAACGGGCAGGGGATGGGTCAGGACTGCGACCCAGCAAGGGTGGTTTATTCCTCACCACCCGGAGCCCCAGGAGGGAATAGGTACTGTCCAGGCTGGAAATTAAGTCCACTTACTATTTCCTCCTGCCCTTTTTCAGATTTTTGTGATCATATATCCCAGTGAGAAATATATTGTACTTTGCAGTCTGATGCGCATACCCATCCTTAGTTATGATTGAAATACTCATTTCACAAGAAAACATTTACCTTTGCTATATGAGATATGCTCTGATATTTTTTATTCTGTTCTTTTTTTTTTTTTAAAGATTTTATTTATTTATTTGACAGAGAGAGACATAGCGAGAGAGGGAACACAAGCAGGGGGAGCGGGAGAGGGAGAAGCAGGCTGCCTGTGGAGCAGGGAGCCCGATGCAGAACTTGATCCCAGGACCCTGGGATCATGACCTGAGCCGAGGGCAGATGCTTAATGACTGAGCCACCCAGGAGCCCTATTATTATTATTATTTTTAAAGATTTTATTTATTTATTTGACAGAGAGAGGCAGCGAGAGAGGGAACACAAGCAGGGGGAGTGGGAGAGGGAGAAGCAGGCTTCCCGCGGAGCAGGGAGCCCAATGTGGGGCTCGATCCCAGGACCCTGGGATCATGACCTGAGCCGAAGGCAGACGCTTAACAACTGAGCCACCCAGGCACCCCTATTTTTGTTTTACTGCATGAATTCTTGGGAATTGCCATAACCTATGTGGAATGTGATGGAAGGTGACGATACAATACATAAGAAATCATTGAGAACTTTTGATCTTGACTGAGAAAAGTTGTGGAGTATAAAGTCTGCATCCTAGATTTTTTTGCAGCGAAGTCTGGACTATATCATTTTCTTTTAGCTCTGTGATTCTCTGACTTATTTTTTCTGGACTTTGTTTCTTTGATTGAGATTATCTCGAAAGCACCTCCCCTTCTTTTTTTTTAATTTTAAATAAATTTACTCCAGTTGCAAAGGTAGAATTTGGGAAGTTGGGTATGGGTGTGGAGGACAGTTGTCGTGTTATCTTTAAATAGGGACATTTTAACTAAATGTGCTCCCATTCCCTAGAATGCCATTTGTTTATGCAGACATTTTTTTTAAATCCCGGGAATGACTCTTAATCAAGCACCTCCTCTAGAGATTTCCCTCCCTCAGTCCTGGTTGTCATCTGCCTTCGTGCTTATCTGCCACCTGTAGCCTCTGCCCGGGGCTCCCCTCTGGCACAGGTGTCTTCAGAGAACCCCCATTTATGGTGGTGTTTCACCTCTGCTCCCAAAGCTGCAGCCACTCCTCGTGCTTCAGGATGGTGCTGTGTCTTGAGCTCATATCAAGGTGGAGCCCCCCTTGCCACATGGTTGGTGCCCCCTGATGTTCATGCACCCCCCTCCCCGAGTTCAGAAGGCTCTGACGGAGGGTGAAATAACAGACCGTCTGCCCACCTGGACCTCTCAAGCACCAATGTAGACAAGAGAGGAAGAGTTCAGAGTGGAATCTGTTTTTGAATGAAGTTTTCAGGAAGAAAATGAAAACTAAGCAAAGGAACAAATAAGACTAGTATTAGCTCGGGGATGGGGGGAACAAGTCACCAAAAGAAATAGAGCCTACCTACCTAACCTGTGACTAGGCCTTCAGTAATGTTTGTGGCCTCCCAGTGCTCTAATCGCCTGCACCAGTTTGCAGGGGCTGCCAGAACTAAGTGCCGCACGCTGGGGGGCTTCGACAGCAGAAATGGGTTCTCTTGCAGTCCTGCAGGGAAAGATGTGTTCCAGGCTTTTCTCCTTGTCTTGGAGATGGCCGTCTTTTCTTTTTGTCTCTTCACACCTACTTCACTCCATGGTGTCTCTGTGTCCCAATTTCTCCTTTTGAGAAGCACACTAGTCATACTGGAGTAGGCCCACCCTAAAGACTTCATCTTAACTAATGACATCTATAGGGAGCCTATTTCCAAGTAAGGTCGAATTCTGACATACTCGGCTTTGGGCCGTAGGATTTTGGGGGGGAAAGAATTCAGCCCTGAAAGAGAGTGAACACTGTTGCATCCAGAATGATGGCCCACCCCTCTAGGGGGTGGGGGAGGGTGGGGGGTGTGTCCACGGGGTGAGTGAGGGGAGCAGACCTCAGCTTCCACGTGGGAAGGCAGCACATAGTGGCCGAGAATGAAGACATCAAGGCGTACAGCCAAGATGGCGTCTTCTTCAGATGTGGAAGCAAGGACCAAATCAACTAAAGGAGCTAAAAGTAGTTGCTGCTGGGGAGAGGAAGCTTGGGGGAGGGTGGAAGCATCTGTTTTCCTAACGGACCTGTACAGCTGTTTGAATCTCTAAGCATGTGTAAGGGTCACTTGGGGGACAAGGATCCGCGTTGCCCACATTGCCTGCACTTAGGTGCTCTTGCCTTCACTTGAGGTGATAAAAGGAAGTGGGGACTTTATCGGCATCAAAGGTCACTATTGGCAAGAAGTCAAGTCTCAGGCTTTCTGTGACCTATTTGTCATTTTATTACTTTTTAGCTCCTTACGTACGATCTACTTTAACATATTCAAAGGCAGGGTATTTGGGGGTGATGTAGTTTATTGCATATCTGAAATTCTTCAAAAGATGTCTACTTTCTTTTCCCTCTGTTGCAGTTGTCGATTTAGAAGCAAGCCAGAAGCATCTGACAGGAACTGTCACTAACCCACTGTGAAGTTAATTTTATTTTGGTTATGGGTAATTATTTCATGTTTGCTTCTGTGGGGAACAGCAATGATAGATTTCCTCTCTTTTTTCCGAAAGCTTCCCTTTTGTCTGTGCAAACCTTTCTCTCTCCATACTTCTGTGATGTTGTGATGTGATGGGGGAAACTGAATGCTCAAGTGGACACTTCTATCTGCAGAGAGCCAAAGTCCTACTGATGTTAACTAGCTTGTGGAATGTGCTAGTCTGTTACGTAGCTGATAGGATGAATGGATTAGGCCGTCTGTGGAAATGATTAGAAGAAAAATATCTGGCAAAAGAGCAGACCAGGAAAGTTAAAAAAAACAAAACCAAACCACTTTATGGCACACCGTTCAGTTAAGTTAATACTAGTTAGAAATTAATGTTGGCACCATCGGTATACACACTTAAACAACCAAAAAATTGTGATATGTAGCACGTCATTCAATATATACTCAAATGATTACTCAAAAATGTGTATGTTCTTTGTGTAGTACTATGCCAGGTAGGGGTCAAGAGTAAATAAAAATATATACCTGGTTATTTTAAGGAACTTAAATCTATTTTAAGTGACAAGACATATGATTTAAGAGATAATATGAGTTAAAAGAACAGTCTAAGATGGAGATTACCAAACCGTGGCCGATAGGCCAAATGTGGCCTGCTGATTATTTTTGTAAATAAGGTTTTGTTGGAGATAAAGGGCTAGTATCCAAGATCTATAAAGAACTTATCAAACTCAACACTCAAAAAACAAATAATCCAGCCAAGACATGGGTAGAAGACCTGAACAGACATTTCTCCAAAGAAGACATACAAATGACCAATAGACACTTGAAAAAATGCTCCACATCACTCAGCATCAGGGAAATACAAATCGAAACCACAGTGAGGGGGCGCCTGGGTGGCTCAGTCGTTAAGCGTCTGCCTTCGGCTCGGGTCATGATCCCAGGGTCCTGGGATCGAGCCCCGCATCGGGCTCCCTGCTTCTCCCCCTCCCATTCTCCCTGCTTGTGTTCCCTCTCTTGCTGTGTCTCTCTCTGTCAAATAAATAAAATTAAAAAAGAACAAACAAACAAAACCACAGTGAGATACCACCTCACACCAGTCAGGATGGCTAAAATTAACAGGTCAGGAAACAACAGATGTTGGCGAGGATGTGGAGAAAGGGGAACCCTCTCACACTGTTGGTGGGAACGCAAGCTGGTGCAGCCACTCTGGAAAACAGTATGGAGGTTCCTCAAAAAGTTGAAAATAGAGCTATCCTATGACCCAGCAATTGCATTACTAGAGACTTACCCCAAAGATACAGACGTAGCGAAACAAAGGGACACCTGCGTCCCAATGTTCATAGCAGCAATGTCCACAATAGCCAAACTGTGGAAAGAGCTGAGATGTCCATCGACAGATGAATGGATAAAGAAGATGTGGTATACACACACACACACACACTGGAATATTAGGCAGCCATCAAAAAATGAAATCTTGCCATTTGCAACGATGTGGCTGGAACTAGAGGGTATTATGCTGAGTGAAATAAGTCAATCAGAGACAGACAATTATATGGTTTCACTCATATGTGGAATATAAGAAACAGTGCAGAGGATCATAGGGGAAGGAAGGGAAAACTGAGTGGGAAGTCATCAGAGAGGGAGACAAACCATGAGGGACTCTTTTTTTTTTTTTTTTAAGATTTTTTATTTATTTATTTGACAGAGAAAGACACAGCGAGAGAGGGAACACAAACGGGGAGTGGGAGAGGGAGAAGCAGACTCCCTGCCGAGCAGGGAGCCCGATGCGGGACTCGATCCCGGGACTCCAGGATCATGACCTGAGCCTTCGGCTCAGGTC